>NC_060128.1:78368308-78674141 GCF_021461395.2 Schistocerca americana | reverse complement strand
ACCAATAGAAGAACAACTTGACCTCTCCTGCTCGCCCCCCCATCCCACCCCTCCTCTCGTGGACAACATGCTGCTGGTGGTGTGTCATTTCACCAAACGCCCACTTGATGGGCAAATAAAAATTGCAGCCTTGTAGTGCAATCACCCTGCTGTGAGAAAACAACTATTTACTACACTTTGGAAATAAAATGCTATATTCTTATATGAACTTCAACGAACATTCTTTATAACACTGTAAAGCCTGAGTACATACCAATCGAAGAACAACTTGTCCTCTTCCGCTCGCCCCCCCATCCCACCCCTCCTCTCGTAAACAATATGCTGCTGGTGGTGTGTCATTTCCACCAAAAGCCCACTTGCTGGGCAAATAAAAATTGCAGCCTTGTAGTGCATTCATCCTGCTGTGAGAAAACAACGATTTACTACACTTTGGAAATAAAATGCTACATTCTTATATGAACTTCAACGAACATTCTTTAAAACACTGTAAAGCCTGAGTACATACCAATAGAAGAACAACTTGTCCTCTCCTGCTCTCCCCCCCCATCCCACCCCTCCTCTCGTGGACAACATGCTGCTGGTGGTGTGTCATTTCCACCAAAAGCCCACTTGATGGGCAAATAAAAATTGCAGCCTTGTAGTGCAATCACCCTGCTGTGAGAAAACAACGATTTGCTACACTTTGGAAGTAAAATGCTACATTTTTATATGAACTTGAACGAACATTGTTTAAAACACCGTAAAGCCTGAGTACATACCAATAGAAGAACAACTTGTCCTCTCCTGCTCGCCCCCCCCCCCCATCCCACCCCTCCTCTCGTGGACAACATGCTGCTGGTGGTGTGTCATTTCCACCAAAAGCCCACTTGATGGGCAAATAAAAATTGCAGCCTTGTAGTGCAATCACCCTGCAGTGAGAAAACAACGATTTAATACACTTTGGAAATGAAATGCTACATTTTTATATGAACTTGAACGAACATTCTTTAAAACACTGTAAAGCCTGAGTACATACCAATAGAAGAGCAACTTGTCCTCTTCCGCTGGCCCCCCCTTCCCACCCCCCCCCCCCCTCTCGTAAACAACATGCTGCTGGTGGTGTGTCATTTCCATCAAATGCGCACTTGATGGGCAAATAAAAATTTCAGCCTTGTAGTGCGATCTACCTGCTGTGAGAAAACAACGATTTACTACACTTTGGAAATAAAGTGCTACATTCTTATATGAACTTGAACGAACATTCTTTAAAACACTGTAAAGCCTGAGTACATACCAATAGAAGAACAACTTGTCCTCTCCTGCTCGCCCCCTTCATCCCACCCCTCCTCTCGTGGACAACATGCTGCTGGTGGTGTGTCATTTCCACCAAAAGCCCACTTGATGGGCAAATAAAAATTGCAGCCTTGTAGTGCAATCACCCTGCTGTGAGAAAACAACTATTTACTACACTTTGGAAATAAAATGCTACATTCTTATATGAACTTGAACGAACATCCTTTAAAACACTGTAAAGTCTGGGTACATACCAATAGAAGAACAACTTGTCCTCTCCTGCTCGCCCCCCTATCCCACCGCTCCTCTCGTGGACAACATGCTGCTGGTGGTGTGTCATTTCCACCAAAAGCCCACTTGATGGGCAAATAAAAATTGCAGCCTTGTAGTGCAATCATTCTGCTGTGAGAAAACAACTATTTACTACACTTTGGAAATAAAATGCTACATTTTTATATGAACTTGAACGAACATTCTTTAAAACACTGTAATGCCTGGGTACATACCAATAGAAGAACAACTTGTCCTCTCCTGCCCGCCCCCCCCCAACCCACCCCTCCTCTCGTGGACAACATGCTGCTGGTGGTGTGTCATTTCCACCAAAAGCCCACTTGAAGGGCAAATAAAAATTGCAGCCTTGTAGTGCGATCACCCTGCTGTGAGAAAACAACGATTTACTACACTTTGGAAATAAAATGCTACATTCTGATATGAACTTGAATGAACATTCTTTAAAACACTGTAAAGTCTGGGTACATACCAATAGAAGAACCACTTGTCCTCTTCCGCTCGCCCCCGCCATCCCACCCCCCCCCCCCTCTCGTAAACAACATGCTGCTGGTGGTGCGCCATTTCCACTAAAAGCGCACTTGATGGGCAACTAAAAATTGCAGCCTTGTAGTGCGATCACCCTGCTGTGAGAAAACAACGATTTACTACACTTTGGAAATAAAATGCTACATTCTTATATGAACTTGAACGAACATTCTTTAAAACACTGTAATGCCTGGGTACATACCAATAGAAGAACAACTTGTCCTCTTCCGCTCCCCCCCCCCCCCCCCATCCCACCCCCCACTCTCGTAAACAACATGCTGCTGGTGGTGTGTCATTTCCACCAAAAGCGCACTTGATGGGCAAATAAAAATTGCAGCCTTGTAGTGCGATCACCCTGCTGTGAGAAAACAATGATTTATTACACTTTGGAAATAAAATGCTACATTCTGATATGAACTTGAGTGAACATTCTTTAAAATACTGTAAAGCCTGGGTACATACCAATAGAAGAACAACTTGTCCTATTCCGCTCGCCCCCCCATCCCACTCCTCCTCTCGTAAACAACATGCTGTTGGTGGTGTGTCATTTCCACCAAAAGCCCACTTGATGGGCAAATAAAAATTGCAGCCTTGTAGTGCAATCACCCTGCTGTGAGAAAACAACGATTTACTACACTTTGGAAATAAAATGCTACATTCTTATATTAACTTCAACGAACATTTTTTAAAACACTGTAAAGCCTGAGTACATACCGATAGAAGAACAACTTGTCCTCTCCTGCTCGCCCCCCCATCCCACCCCTCCTCTCGTGGACAACATGCTGCTGGTGGTGTGTCATTTCCACCAAAAGCCCACTTGATGGGCAAATAAAAATTGCAGCCTTGTAGTGCAATCACCCTGCTGTGAGAAAACAACGATTTAATACACTTTGGAGATGAAATGCTACATTTTTATATGAACTTGAACGAACATTCTTTAAAACACTGTAAAGCCTGAGTACATACCAATAGAAGAGCAACTTGTCCTCTTCCGCTCGCCCCCCCATCCCACCCCCCCCCCCCCCCCTCTCGTAAACAACATGCTGCTGGTGGTGTGTCATTTCCATCAAATGGGCACTTGATGGGCAAATAAAAATTTCAGCCTTGTAGTACGATCTACCTGCTGTGAGAAAACAACGATTTACTACACTTTGGAAATAAAGTGCTACATTCTTATATGAACTTGAACGAACATTCTTTAAAACACTGTAAAGCCTGAGTACATACCAATAGAAGAACAACTTGTCCTCTCCTGCTCGCCCCCTTCATCCCACCCCTCCTCTCGTGGACAACATGCTGCTGGTGGTGTGTCATTTCCACCAAAAGCCCACTTGATGGGCAAATAAAAATTGCAGCCTTGTAGTGCAATCACCCTGCTGTGAGAAAACAACTATTTACTACACTTTGGAAATAAAATGCTACATTCTTATATGAACTTGAACGAACATCCTTTAAAACACTGTAAAGCCTGGGTACATACCAATAGAAGAACAACTTGTCATCTCCTGCTCGCCCCCCTATCCCACCGCTCCTCTCGTGGACAACATGCTGCTGGTGGTGTGTCATTTCCACCAAAAGCCCACTTGATGGGCAAATAAAAATTGCAGCCTTGTAGTGCAATCATTCTGCTGTGAGAAAACAACTATTTACTACACTTTGGAAATAAAATGCTACATTTTTATATGAACTTGAACGAACATTCTTTAAAACACTGTAATGCCTGGGTACATACCAATAGAAGAACAACTTGTCCTCTCCTGCTCGCCCCCCCCCCCCAACCCACCCCTCCTCTCGTGGACAACATGCTGCTGGTGGTGTGTCATTTCCACCAAAAGCCCACTTGAAGGGCAAATAAAAATTGCAGCCTTGTAGTGCGATCACCCTGCTGTGAGAAAACAACAATTTACTACACTTTGGAAATAAAATGCTACATTCTGATATGAACTTAAATGAACATTCTTTAAAACACTGTAAAGCCTGGGTACATACCAATAGAAGAACCACTTGTCCTCTTCCGCTCGCCCCCGCCATCCCACCCCCCCCCCCCTCTCGTAAACAACATGCTGCTGGTGGTGCGCCATTTCCACTAAAAGCGCACTTGATGGGCAACTAAAAATTGCAGCCTTGTAGTGCGATCACCCTGCTGTGAGAAAACAATGATTTACTACACTTTGGAAATAAAATGCTACATTCTGATATGAACTTGAATGAACATTCTTTAAAACACTGTAAAGCCTGGGTACATACCAATAGAAGAACAACTTGTCCTATTCCGCTCGCCCCCCCATCCCACTCCTCCTCTCGTAAACAACATGCTGTTGGTGGTGTGTCATTTCCACCAAAAGCCCACTTGATGGGCAAATAAAAATTGCAGCCTTGTAGTGCAATCACCCTGCTGTGAGAAAACAACGATTTAATACACTTTGGAAATAAAATGCTACATTTTTATATGAACTTGGACGAACATTCTTTAAAACACTGTAAAGCCTGAGTACATACCAATAGAAGAACAACTTGTCCTCTTCCGCTCGCCCCCCCATCCCACGCCCCCCCTCTCGTAAACAACATGCTGCTGGTGGTGTGTCATTTCCATCATATGCGCACTTGATGATCAAATAAAAATTTCAGCCTTGTAGTGCGATCTACCTGCTGTGAGAAAACAACGATTTACTACACTTTGGAAATAAAATGCTGCATTCTTATATGAACTTGAACTAACATTCTTTAAAACACTGTAAAGCCTGAGTACATACCAATAGAAGAACAACTTGTCCTCTCCTGCTCGCCCCCCCATCCCACCCCTCCTTTCGTGGTCAACATGCTGCTGGTGGTGTGTCATTTCCACCAAAAGCCAATTTGATGGGCAAATAAAAATTGCAGCCTTGCAGTGCAATCACCCTGCTGTGAGAAAACAACTATTTACTACACTTTGGAAATAAAATGCTACATTCTTATATGAACTTGAACTAACATTCTTTAAAACACTGTAAAGCCTGAGTACATACCAATAGAAGAACCACTTGTCCTCTTCCGCTTGCCCACGCCATCCCACCCCCATCCCCCCTCTCGTAAACAACATGCTGCTGGTGGTGCGTCATTTCCACTAAAAGCGCACTTGATGGGCAAATAAAAATTGCAGCCTTGTAGTGCGATCACCCTGCTGTGAGAAAACTACGATTTACTACACTTTGGAAATAAAATGCTACATTCTTATATGAACTTGAACGAACATTCTTTAAAACACTGTAATGCCTGGGTACATACCAATAGAAGAACAACTTGTCCTCTTCCGCTCGCCCCCCCCCCCCCCCTTCCCAACCACCCCCCACTCTCGTAAACAACATGCTGCTAGTGGTGTGTCATTTCCAACAAAAGCGCACTTGATGGGCAAATAAAAATTGCAGCCTTGTAGTGCGATCACCCTGCTGTGAGAATACAACGATTTACTACACTTTGGAAATAAAATGCTACATTCTGATATGAACTTGAACGAACATTCTTTAAATCACTGTGAAGCCTGGGTACATACCAATATAAGAACAACTTGTCCTCTCCTGCTCGCCCCCCGATCCCACCCCTTTTCTCGTGGACAACATGCTGCTGGTGGTGTGTCATTTCCACCAAAAGCCCACTTAATGGGCAAATAAAAATTGCAGCCTTGTTGTGCAATCACCCTGCTGTGAGAAAACAATGATTTACTACACTTTGGAAATAAAATGCTACATTCTTATATGAACTTGAACGAACATTCTTTAAAACACTGTAAAGCCTGGGTACATACCAATAGAAGAACAACTTGCCCTCTTCCGCTCACCCCCCCCATTCCACCCACCCCCCCTCTCGTAAACAACATGCTGCTGGTGGTGTGACATTTCGACCAAAATCGGACTTGATGGGCAAATAAAAATTGCAGCCTTGTAGTGCGATCACCCTGCTGTGAGAAAACAACGATTTACTACACTTTGGAAATAAAATGCTACATTCTTATATGAACTTGAACGAACATTCTTTAAAACACTGTAAAGCCTGAGTACATACCAACAGAAGAACAACTTGACCTCTTCCGCTCGCCCCCCATCGCCCCGTCCTCCCCAAACCCCCGTCTCGTAAACATCATTCTGCTGGTGGTGTGTAATTTCCACCAAAAGAACACTTGATGGGCAAATAAAAATTGCAGCCTTGTAGTGCAATCACCCTGCTGTGAGAAAACAACTATTTACTACACTTTGGAAGTAAAATGCTACATTCTTATATGAACTTCAACGAACATTTTTTAAAACACTGTAAAGCCTGAGTACATACCAATAGAAGAACAACTTGTCCTCTCCTGCTCGCCCCCCGATCTCACCCCTCCTCTCGTGGACAACATGCTGCTGGTGGTGTGTCATTTCCACCAAAGGCCCACTTGATGGGCAAATAAAAATTGCATCCTTGTAGTGCAATCACCCTGCTGTGAGAAAACAACGATTTACTACACTTTGGAAATAAAATGCTTCATTCTTATATGAACTTGAACAAACATTGTTTAAAACACTGTAAAGCCTGAGTACATACCAATAGAAGAACGACTTGTCCTCTTCCGCTCACCCCCCCAACCCACCCCCCCCTCTCGTAAACAACATGCTGCTGGTGGTGTGTCATTTCCACCAATAGCGCACTTGATGGGCAAATAAAAGGTTCAGCCTTGTAGTGCGATCACCCTGCTGTGAGAAAACAACGATTTACTACACTTTGGAAATAAAATGCTACATTCTTATATGAACTTGAACGAACATTCTTTTAAACACTGTAAAGCCTAAATACATACCAATAGAAGAACAACTTGTCCTCTCCTGCTCGCCCCCCCCCCCCCCCATATCACCCCTCCTCTCGTGGACAACATGCTGCTGGTGGTGTGTCATTTCCACCAAAAGCCCACTTGATGGGCAAATAAAAATTGCAGCCTTGTAGTGCAATCTCCCTGCTGTGAGAAAACAACGATTTACGACACTTTGGAAATAAAATGCTACATTCTTATATGAACTTCAACGAACATTCTTTAAAACACTGTAAAGCTCTAGTACATACCAATAGAAGAACAACTTGTCCTCTTCCGCTTGCCCCCCCATCCCACTCCCCCCCCTCTCGTAAACAACATGCTGCTGGTGGTGTGTCATTTCCACCAAATGCCCACTTGATGTACAAATAAAAATTGCATCCCTGTAGTGCAATCACCCTGCTGTGAGAAAACAACGATTTACTACACTTTGGAAATAAAATGCTACATTCTTATATGAACTTCAACGAACACTCTTTAAAACACTGTAAAGCCTGATTACATACCAATAGAAGAACAACTTGTCCTCTCCTGCTCGCCCCCCCTTCCCACCCCTCCTCTCGTGGACAACATGCTGGTGGTGGTGTGTCATTTCCACCAAAAGCCCACTTGATGGGCAAATAAAAATTGCAGCCTTGTAGTGCAATCACCCTGCTGTGAGAAAACAACGATTTACTACACTTTGGAAATAAAATGCTTCATTCTTACATGAACTTGAACGAACATTCTTTAAAACACTGTAAAACCTGAGTACATACCAATAGAAGAACAACTTGTCCTCTCCTGCTCGCCCCCCCATCCCACACCTCCACTCGTGGACAACATGCTGCTGGTGGTGTGTCATTTCCACCAAAAGCCCACTTGATGGGCAAATAAAAGTTGCAGCCTTGTAGTGCAATCACCCTGCTGTGAGAAAACAACGATTTACTACACTTTGGAAATAAAATGCTTCATTCTTACATGAACTTGAACGAACATTCTTTAAAACACTGTAAAACCTGAGTACATACCAATAGAAGAACAACTTGTCCTCTCCTGCTCGCCCCCCCATCCCACACCTCCACTCGTGGACAACATGCTGCTGGTGGTGTGTCATTTCCACCAAAAGCCCACTTGATGGGCAAATAAAAATTGCAGCCTTGTAGTGCAATCACCCTGCTGTGAGAAAACAACGATTTGCTACACTTTGGAAATAAAATGCTACATTCTTATATGAACTTGAAGTAACATTCTTTAAAAAACTGTAAACCTGAGTACATACCAATAGAAGAACAACTTGTCCTCTCCTGCTCGCCCCCCCTCATCCCACCCCTCCTCTCCTGGACAACATGCTGCTGGCGGTGTGTCATTTCCACCAAAGACCACTTGATGGGCAAATAAAAATTGCAGCGTTGTAGTGCAATCACCCTGCTGTGGGAAAACAACGATTTGCCACACTTTGGAAATAAAATGCTACATTCTTATATGAACTTGAACGAACATTCTTTAAAACACTGTAAAGCCTGAGTACATACCAATAGAAGAACAACTTGTCCTATTCCACTCGCCCCCCCCCCCCCCATCCCACCCCACCTCTCGTGGACAACATGCTGCTGGTGGTGTGTCATTTCCACCAAAAGCCCACTTGATGGGCAAATAAAAGTTGCAGCCTTGTAGTGCAATCACCCTGCTGTGAGAAAACAACGATTTGCTACACTTTGGAAATAAAATGCTACATTCTTATATGAACTTGAACGAACATTCTTTAAAACATTGTAAAGCCTGAGTACATACCAATAGAAGAACAACTTGTCCACTTCCCCTCGCCCCCCCAACCCACCCCCCGCCCCCCCTCTCATAAACAACATGCTGCTGCTGGTGTGTAATTTCCACCAAAAGCCCACTTGATGGGCAAATAAAAATTGCAGCCTTGTAGTGCAATCACCCTGCTGTGAGAAAACAATGATTTACTACACTTTGGAAATAGAATGCTACATTCTTATATGAACTTCAATGAACATTCTTTAAAACACTGTAAAGCCTGAGTACATACCAATAGAAGAACAACTAGTCCTCTCCTGCTCGCCCCCCCATCCCACCCCTCCTTTCGTGGACAACATGCTGCTGGTGGTGTGTCATTTCCACCAAAAGCCAACTTGATAGGGAAATAAAAATTGCAGCCTTGTAGTGCAATCACCCTGCTGTGAGAAAACAACGATTTGCTACACTTTGGAAATAAAATGCTACATTTTTATATGAACTTCAACAAACATTCTTTAAAACACTGTAAAGCCTGAGTACATACCAATAGAAGAACAACTTGTCCTCTCCAGCTCGCCCCCCCATCCCACCCCTCGTCTCGTGGACAACATGCTGCTGGTGGTGTGTCATATCCACCAACAGCAACTTTATAGGCAATTAAAAATTGCAGCCTTGTAGTGCAATCACCCTGCTGTGAGCAAACAACGATTTGCTACACTTTGGAAATAAAATGCTACATTCTTATATGAACTTCAACGAACATTCTTTAAAACACTGTAAAGCCTGAGTACATACCAATAGAAGAGCAACTTGCCCTCTCCTGCTCGCCCCTCCCCATCCCACCCCTCGTCTCGTGGACAACATGCTGCTGGTGGTCTGTCATATCCACCAAAAGCCAACTTGATAGGCAAATAAAATTTGCAGCCTTGTAGTGCAATCACCCTGCTGTGAGAAAACAACGATTTGCTACACTTTGGAAATAAAATGCTACATTCTTATATGAACTTCAACGAACATTCTTTAAAACACTTTAAAGCCTGAGTACATACCAATAGTAGAACAACTTGTCCTCTCCTGCTCGCCCCCCCCATCCCACCCCTCGTCTCGTGGACAACATGCTGCTGGTGGTGTGTCATATCCACCAAAAGCCAACTTGATGGGATATAAAAAAATTGCAGCCTTGTAGTGCAATCACCCTGCTGTGAGAAAACAACGATTTGCTACACTTTGGAAATAAAATGCTACATTCTTATATGAACTTGAACGAACATTCTTTAAAACATTGTAAAGCCTGAGTACATACCAATAGAAGAACAACTTGTCCACTTCCGCTCGCCCCCCCAACCCACCCCCCGCCCCCCCCTCTCATAAACAACATGCTGCTGGTGGTGTGTCATTTCCACCAAAAGCCCACTTGATGGGCAAATAAAAATTGCAGCCTTGTAGTGCAATCACCCTGCTGTGAGAAAACAACGATTTGCTGCACTTTGGAAATAAAATGCTACATTTATATATGAACTTCAATGAATATTCTTTAAAACACTGTAAAGCCTGAGTACATACCAATAGAAGAACAACTTGTCCTCTCCTGCTCGCCCCCCCCATCCCACCCCTCATCTCGTGGACAACATGCTGCTGGTGGTGTGTCATTTCCACCAAAAGCCCACTTGATGGGCAAATAAAAATTGCAGCCTTGTAGTGCGATCACCCTGCTGTGAGAAAACAACGATTTACTACACTTTGGAAATAAAATGCTACATTCTTATATGAACTTCAATGAACATTCTTTAAAACACTGTAAAGCCTGAGTACATACCAATAGAAGAACAACTTGTCCTCTCCTGCTCGCCCCCCCATCCCACCCTTCCTTTTGTGGACAATATGCTGCTGGTGGTGTGTCATTTCCACCAAAAGCCCACTTGATGGGCAAATAAAAATTGCAGCCGTGTAGTGCAATCACCCTGCTGTGAGAAAACAAGTATTTACTACACTTTGGAAAAAAAATGCTACATTCTTATATGAACTTCAACGAACATTCTTTAAAACACTGTAAAGCCTGAGTACATACCAATAGAAGAACAACTTGTCCTCTCCTGCTCGCCCCCCCATCCCACCCCTCCTTTCGTGGACAACATGCTGCTGGTGGTGTGTCATTTCCACCAAAAGCTCACTTGATGGGCAAATAAAAATTGCAGCCTTGTAGTGCACTCACCCTGCTGTGAGAAAACAACGATTTGGTACACTTTGGAAATAAAATGCTACACTCTTATATGAACTTAAACGAACATTCTTTAAAACACTGTAAAGCCTGAGTACATACCAATAGAAGAACAACTTGTCCTCTCCTGCTCGCCCCCCCCATCCCACCCCTCATCTCGTGGACAACATGCTGCTGGTGGTGTGTCATTTCCACCAAAAGCCAACTTGATGGGCAAATAAAAATTGCAGCCTTGTAGTGCGATCACCCTGCTGTGAGAATACAACGATTTACTACACTTTGGAAATAAAACGTTATATTATTATATGAACTTCAACGAACATTCTTTAAAACACTGTAAAGCCTGAGTACATACCAATAGAAGAACAACTTGTCCTCTCCTGCTCGCCCCCCCATCCCACCAATCCTTTCGTGGACAACATGCTGCTGGTGGTGTGTCATTTCCACCAAAAGCTCACTTGATGGACAAATAAAAGTTGCAGCCTTGTAGTGCACTCACCCTGCTGTGAGAAAACAACGATTTGCTACACTTTAGAAATAAAATGCTACACTCTTATATGAACTTAAACGAACAGTCTTTAAAACACTGTACAGCCTGAGTACATACCAATAGAAGAACAACTTGTCCTCTCCTGCTCGCCCCCCCCATCCCACCCCTCATCTCGTGGACAACATGCTGCTGGTGGTGTGTCATTTCCACCAGAAGCCAACTTGATGGGCAAATAAAAATTGCAGCCTTGTAGTGCGATCACCCTGCTGTGAGAATACAATGATTTACTACACTTTGGAAATAAAATGCTACATTCTTATATGAACTTCAACGAACATTCTTTAAAACACTGTAAAGCCTGAGTACATACCAATAGAAGAACAACTAGTCCTCTCCTGCTCGCCCCCCCATCCCACCCCTCCTTTCGTGGACAACATGCTGCTGGTGGTGTGTCATTTCCACCAAAAGCCAACTTGATGGGCAAATAAAAATTGCAGCCTTGCAGTGCAATCACCCTGCTGTGAGAAAACAACTATTTACTACACTTTGGAAAAAAAATGCTACATTCTTATATGAACTTCAACGAACATTCTTTAAAACACTGTAAAGCCTGAGTACATACCAATAGTAGAACAACTTGTCCTCATCCGCTCGCCCCCCCCATCCCACCCCTCCTTTCGTGGACAACATGCTGCTGGTGGTGTGTCATTTCCACCAAAAGCTCACTTGATGGGCAAATAAAAATTGCAGCCTTGTAGTGCAATCACCCTGCTGTGAGAAAACAATGATTTGTTACACTTTGGAAATAAAATGCTACATTCTTATATGAACTTCAACGAACATTCTTTAAAACACTGTAAAGCCTGTGTACATACCAATAGAAGAACAACTTGTCCACTTCCGCTTGCCCCATCCCCCCCCCCCCCCCCTCTCGTAAACAACATGCTGCTGGTGGTGTGTCATTTCCACCAAAAGCCCACTTGATGGGCAAATAAAAATTGCTGCCTTGTCGTGCGATCACCCTGCTGTGAGAAAACAACGATTTACTACACTTTGGAAATAAAATGCTACATTCTTATATGAACTTCAACGAACATTCTTTAAAACACTGTAAAGCCTGAGTACATACCAATAGAAGAACAACTTGTCCTCTCCTGCTCGCCCCCCCAGCCCACCCCTCCTTTCGTGGACAACATGCTGCTGGTGGTGTGTCATTTCCACCAAAAGCAAACTTGATGGGCAAATAAAAGTTGCAGCCTTGTAGTGCAATCACCCTGCTCTGAGAAAACAACTATTTACTACACTTTGGAAAAAAAATGCTACATTCTTATATGTACTTCAACGAACATTCTTTAAAACACTGTAAAGCCTGAGTACATACCAATAGTAGAACAACTTGTCCTCATCCGCTCGCCCCCCCCCCCCATCCCACCCCTCCTTTCATGGACAACATGCTGCTGGTGGTGTGTCATTTCCACCAAAAGCTCACTTGATGGGCAAATAAAAATTGCAGCCTTGTAGTGCAATCACCCTGCTGTGAGAAAACAACGATTTACTACACTTTGGAAATAAAATGCTACATTCTTATACGAACTTCAACGAACATTCTTTAAAACACTGTAAAGCCTGAGTACATACCAATGGAAGAACAACGTGTCCTCTCCTGCTCGCCCCCCCATCCTATCCCTCCTTTCGGGGACAACATGCTGCTGGTGGTGTGTCATTTCGACCAAAAGCCAACTTGATGGGCAAATAAAAATTGCAGCCTTGTAGTGCAAACACCCTGCTGTGAGAAAACAACGATTTACTACACTTTGGAAATAAAATGCTATATTTTTATATGAACTTCAATGAACATTCTTGAAAACACTGTAAAGCCTGAGTACATACCAATAGAAGAACAACTTGTCCTCTCCTGCTAGCCCCCCCATCCCACCCCTCCTTTCGTGGACAACATGCTGCTGGTGGTGTGTCATTTCCACCAAAAGCTCACTTGATGGGCAAATAAAAATTGCAGCCTTGTAGTGCACTCACCCTGCTGTGAGAAAACAACGATTTGCTACACTTTGGTAATAAAATGCTACACTCTTATATGAACTTAAACGAACATTCTTTAAAACACTGTAAAGCCTGAGTACATACCAATAGAAGAACAACTTGTCCTCTCCTGCTCGCCCCCCCCTCATCCCACCCCTCATCTCGTGGACAACATGCTGCTGGTGGTGTGTCATTTCCACCAAAAGCCAACTTGATGGGCAAATAAAAATTGCAGCCTTGTAGTGCGATCACCCTGCTGTGAGAAAACAACGATTTTCTACACTTTGGAAATAAAATGCTGCATTCTTATATGAACTTCAACGAACATTCTTTAAAACACTGTAAAGCCTGAGTACATACCAATAGAAGAACAACTTGTCCTCTTCCGCTCGCCCCCCCATCCCACCCCTCCTCTCGTGGACAACATGCTGCTGGTGGTGTGTCATTTCCACCAAAAGCCCACTTGAAGGGGCAAATAAAAATTGCAGCCTTGTAGTGCAATCACCCTGCTGTGAGAAAACAACGATTTACTACACTTTGGAAATAAAATGCTACATTCTTATATGAACTTCAACGAACATTCTTTAAAACACTGTAAAGCCTGAGTACATACCAATAGAAGAACAACTTGTC
Organism: Schistocerca americana; assembly: GCF_021461395.2. Taxonomy (NCBI): domain Eukaryota; kingdom Metazoa; phylum Arthropoda; class Insecta; order Orthoptera; family Acrididae; genus Schistocerca; species Schistocerca americana. The sequence continues at coordinate 78,660,119 of NC_060128.1, read as the reverse complement.
CTCTCCTGCTCGCCCCCCCATCCCACCCCTCCTTTCGTGGACAACTTGCTGCTGGTGGTGTGTCATTTCCACAAAAAGCCAACTTGATGGGCAAATAAAAATTGCAGCCTTGTAGTGCAATCACCCTGCTGTGAGAAAACAACTATTTATTACACTTTGGAAAAAAAATGCTACATTCTTATATGAACTTCAACGAACATTCTTTAAAACACTGTAAAGCCTGAGTACATACCAATAGTAGAACAACTTGTCCTCATCCGCTCGCCCCCCCCCATCCCACCCCTACTTTCGTGGACAACATGCTGCTGGTGGTGTGTCATTTCCACCAAAAGCTCACTTGATGGGCAAATAAAAATTGCAGCCTTGTAGTGCAATCACCCTGCTGTGAGAAAACAACGATTTACTACACTTTGGAAATAAAATGCTACATTCTTATATGAACTTCAACGAACATTCTTTAAAACACTGTAAAGCCTGAGTACATACCAATGGAAGAACAACGTGTCCTCTCCTGCTCGCCCCCCCATCCTATCCCTCCTTTCGTGGACAACATGCTGCTGGTGGTGTGTCATTTCGAACAAAAGCCAACTTGATGGGCAAATAAAAATTGCAGCCTTGTAGTGCAAACACCCTGCTGTGAGAAAACAACGATTTACTACACTTTGGAAATAAAATGCTATATTTTTATATGAACTTCAACGAACATTCTTGAAATCACTGTAAAGCCTGAGTACATACCAATAGAAGAACAACTTGTCCTCTCCTGCTAGCCCCCCCATCCCACCCCTCCTTTCGTGGACAACATGCTGCTGGTGGTGTGTCATTTCCACCAAAAGCTCACTTGATGGGCAAATAAAAGTTGCAGCCTTGTAGTGCACTCACCCTGCTGTGAGAAAACAACGATTTGCTACACTTTGGAAATAAAATGCTACACTCTTATATGAACTTAAACGAACAGTCTTTAAAACACTGTAAAGCCTGAGTACATACCAATAGAAGAACAACTTGTCCTCTCCTGCTCGCCCCCCCATCCCACCCCTCATCTCGTGGACAACATGCTGCTGGTGGTGTGTCATTTCCACCAAAAGCCAACTTGATGGGCAGATAAAAATTGCAGCCTTGTAGTGCGATCACCCTGCTGTGAGAATACAACGATTTACTACACATTGGAAATAAAATGCTACATTCTTATATGAACTTCAACGAACATTCTTTAAAACACTGTAAAGCCTGAGTACATACCAATAGTAGAACAACTTGTCCTCATCCGCTCGCCCCCCCCCCCCCTCCCACCCCTCCTTTCGTGGACAACATGCTGCTGGTGGTGTGTCATTTCCACCAAAAGCTCACTTGATGGGCAAATAAAAATTGCAGCCTTGTAGTGCAATCACCCTGCTGTGAGAAAACAACGATTTACTACACTTTGGAAATAAAATGCTACATTCTTATATGAACTTCAACGAACATTCTTTAAAACACTGTAAAACCTGAGTACATACCAATGGAAGAACAACGTGTCCTCTCCTGCTCGCCCCCCCATCCTATCCCTCCTTTCGTGGACAACATGCTGCTGGTGGTGTGTCATTTCGACCAAAAGCCAACTTGATGGGCAAATAAAAATTGCAGCCTTGTAGTGCAAACACCCTGCTGTGAGAAAACAACGATTTACTACACTTTGGAAATAAAATGCTATATTTTTATATGAACTTCAACGAACATTCTTGAAATCACTGTAAAGCCTGAGTACATACCAATAGAAGAACAACTTGTCCTCTCCTGCTAGCCCCCCCATCCCACCCCTCCTTTCGTGGACAACATGCTGCTGGTGGTGTGTCATTTCCACCAAAAGCTCACTTGATGGGCAAATAAAAGTTGCAGCCTTGTAGTGCACTCACCCTGCTGTGAGAAAACAACATTTGCTACACTTTGGAAATAAAATGCTACACTCTTATATGAACTTAAACGAACAGTCTTTAAAACACTGTAAAGCCTGAGTACATACCAATAGAAGAACAACTTGTCCTCTCCTGCTCGCCCCCCCCATCCCACCCCTCCTTTCGTGGACAACATGCTGCTGGTGGTGTGTCATTTCCACCAAAAGCCAACTTGATGGGCAAATAAAAATTGCAGCCTTGTAGTGCGATCACCCTGCTGTGAGAATACAACGATTTACTACACTTTGGAAATAAAATGCTACATTCTTATATGAACTTCAACGAACATTCTTTAAAACACTGTAAAGCCTGAGTACATACCAATAGAAGAACAACTTGTCCTCTCCTGCTCGCCCCCCCATCCCACCCCTCCTTTCGTGGACAACATGCTGCTGGTGGTGTGTCATTTCCACCAAAAGCCAACTTGATGGGCAAATAAAAATTGCAGCCTTGCAGTGCAATCACCCTGCTGTGAGAAAACAACTATTTACTACACTTTGGAAAAAAAATGCTACATTCTTATATGAACTTCAACGAACATTCTTTAAAACACTGTAAAGCCTGAGTACATACCAATAGTAGAACAACTTGTCCTCATCCGCTCGCCCCCCCCATCCCACCCCTCCTTTCGTGGACAACATGCTGCTGGTGGTGTGTCATTTCCACCAAAAGCTCACTTGATGGGCAAATAAAAATTGCAGCCTTGTAGTGCAATCACCCTGCTGTGAGAAAACAATGATTTGTTACACTTTGGAAATAAAATGCTACATTCTTATATGAACTTCAACGAACATTCTTTAAAACACTGTAAAGCCTGTGTACATACCAATAGAAGAACAACTTGTCCACTTCCGCTCGCCCCATCCCCCCCCCCCCCCCCCCTCTCGTAAACAACATGCTGCTGGTTGTGTGTCATTTCCACCAAAAGCCCACTTGATGGGCAAATAAAAATTGCTGCCTTGTCGTGCGATCACCCTGCTGTGAGAAAACAACGATTTACTACACTTTGGAAATAAAATGCTACATTCTTATATGAACTTCAACGAACATTCTTTAAAACACTGTAAAGCCTGAGTACATACCAATAGAAGAACAACTTGTCCTCTCCTGCTCGCCCCCCCATCCTATCCCTCCTTTCGTGGACAACATGCTGCTGGTGGTGTGTCATTTCGACCAAAAGCCAACTTGATGGGCAAATAAAAATTGCAGCCTTGTAGTGCAAACACCCTGCTGTGAGAAAACAACGATTTACTACACTTTGGAAATAAAATGCTATATTTTTATATGAACTTCAACGAACATTCTTGAAAACACTGTAAAGCCTGAGTACATACCAATAGAAGAACAACTTGTCCTCTCCTGCTAGCCCCCCCATCCCACCCCTCCTTTTGTGGACAACATGCTGCTGGTGGTGTGTCATTTCCACCAAAAGCTCACTTGATGGGCAAATAAAAATTGCAGCCTTGTAGTGCACTCACCCTGCTGTGAGAAAACAACGATTTGCTACACTTTGGTAATAAAATGCTACACTCTTATATGAACTTAAACGAACATTCTTTAAAACACTGTAAAGCCTGAGTACATACCAATAGAAGAACAACTTGTCCTCTCCTGCTCGCCCCCCCCCCCCCATCCCACCCCTCATCTCGTGGACAACATGCTGCTGGTGGTGTGTCATTTCCACCAAAAGCCAACTTGATGGGCAAATAAAAATTGCAGCCTTGTAGTGCGATCTCCCTGCTGTGAGAAAACAACGATTTACTACACTTTGGAAATAAAATGCTGCATTCTTATATGAACTTCAATGAACATTCTTTAAAACACTGTAAAGCCTGAGTACATACCAATAGAAGAACAACTTGTCCTCTTCCGCTCGCCCCCCCATCCCACCCCTCCTCTCGTGGACAACATGCTGCTGGTGGTGTGTCATTTCCACCAAAAGCCCACTTGATGGGCAAATAAAAATTGCAGCCTTGTAGTGCAATCACCCTGCTGTGAGAAAACAACGATTTACTACACTTTGGAAATAAAATGCTACATTCTTATATGAACTTCAACGAACATTCTTTAAAACACTGTAAAGCCTGAGTACATACCAATAGAAGAACAACTTGTCCTCTCCTGCTCGCCCCCCCATCCCACCCCTCCTTTCGTGGACAACATGCTGCTGGTGGTGTGTCATTTCCACAAAAAGCCAACTTGATGGGCAAATAAAAATTGCAGCCTTGTAGTGCAATCACCCTGCTGTGAGAAAACAACTATTTATTACACTTTGGAAAAAAAATGCTACATTCTTATATGAACTTCAACGAACACTCTTTAAAACACTGTAAAACCTGAGTACATACCAATAGTAGAACAACTTGTCCTCATCTGCTCGCCCCCTCCATCCCACCCCTCCTTTCGTGGACAACATGCTGCTGGTGGTGTGTCATTTCCACCAAAAGCTCACTTGATGGGCAAATAAAAATTGCAGCCTTGTAGTGCAATCACCCTGCTGTGAGAAAACAACGATTTACTACACTTTGGAAATAAAATGCTACATTCTTATATGAACTTCAACGAACATTCTTTAAAACACTGTAAAGCCTGAGTACATACCAATGGAAGAACAACGTGTCCTCTCCTGCTCGCCCCCCCATCCTATCCCTCCTTTCGTGGACAACATGCTGCTGGTGGTGTGTCATTTCGACCAAAAGCCAACTTGATGGGCAAATAAAAATTGCAGCCTTGTAGTGCAAACACCCTGCTGTGAGAAAACAACGATTTACTACACTTTGGAAATAAAATGCTATATTTTTATATGAACTTCAACGAACATTCTTGAAATCACTGTAAAGCCTGAGTACATACCAATAGAAGAACAACTTGTCCTCTCCTGCTAGCCCCCCCATCCCACCCCTCCTTTCGTGGACAACATGCTGCTGGTGGTGTGTCATTTCCACCAAAAGCTCACTTGATGGGCAAATAAAAGTTGCAGCCTTGTAGTGCACTCACCCTGCTGTGAGAAAAAAACGATTTGCTACACTTTGGAAATAAAATGCTACACTCTTATATGAACTTAAACGAACAGTCTTTAAAACACTGTAAAGCCTGAGTACATACCAATAGAAGAACAACTTGTCCTCTCCTGCTCGCCCCCCCCATCCCACCCCTCATCTCGTGGACAACATGCCGCTGGTGGTGTGTCATTTCCACCAAAAGCCAACTTGATGGGCAAATAAAAATTGCAGCCTTGTAGTGCGATCACCCTGCTGTGATAATACAACGATTTACTACACTTTGGAAATAAAATGCTACATTCTTATATGAACTTCAACGAACATTCTTTAAAACACTGTAAAGCCTGAGTACATACCAATAGAAGAACAACTTGTCCTCTCCTGCTCGCCCCCCCATCCCACCCCTCCTTTCGTGGACAACATGCTGCTGGTGGTGTGTCATTTCCACCAAAAGCCAACTTGATGGGCAAATAAAAATTGCAGCCTTGTAGTGCAATCACCCTGCTGTGAGAAAACAACTATTTACTACACTTTGGAAAAAAAATGCTACATTCTTATATGAACTTCAACGAACATTCTTTAAAACACTGTAAAGCCTGAGTACATACCAATAGTAGAACAACTTGTCCTCATCCGCTCGCCCCCCCCATCCCACCCCTCCTTTCGTGGACAACATGCTGCTGGTGGTGTGTCATTTCCACCAAAAGCTCACTTGATGGGCAAATAAAAATTGCAGCCTTGTAGTGCAATCACCCTGCTGTGAGAAAACAATGATTTGTTACACTTTGGAAATAAAATGCTACATTCTTATATGAACTTCAACGAACATTCTTTAAAACACTGTAAAGCCTGTGTACATACCAATAGAAGAACAACTTGTCCACTTCCGCTCACCCCCCCCCCCCCCCCCCCCCCCGTCTCGTAAACAACATGCTGCTGGTGGTGTGTCATTTCCACCAAAAGCCCACTTGATGGGCAAATAAAAATTGCAGCCTTGTAGTGCAATCACCCTGCTGTGAGAAAACAACGATTTACTACACTTTGGAAATAAAATGCTACATTCTTATATGAACTTCAACGAACATTCTTTAAAACACTGTAAAGCCTGAGTACATACCAATGGAAGAACAACGTGTCCTCTCCTGCTCGCCCCCCCATCCTATCCCTCCTTTCGTGGACAACATGCTGCTGGTGGTGTGTCATTTCGACCAAAAGCCAACTTGATGGGCAAATAAAAATTGCAGCCTTGTAGTGCAAACACCCTGCTGTGAGAAAACAACGATTTACTACACTTTGGAAATAAAATGCTATATTTTTATATGAACTTCAACGAACATTCTTGAAATCACTGTAAAGCCTGAGTACATACCAATAGAAGAACAACTTGTCCTCTCCTGCTAGCCCCCCCATCCCACCCCTCCTTTCGTGGACAACATGCTGCTGGTGGTGTGTCATTTCCACCAAAAGCTCACTTGATGGGCAAATAAAAGTTGCAGCCTTGTAGTGCAATCACCCTGCTGTGAGAAAACAACGATTTGCTACACTTTGGAAATAAAATGCTACACTCTTATATGAACTTAAACGAACAGTCTTTAAAACACTGTAAAGCCTGAGTACATACCAATAGAAGAACAACTTGTCCTCTCCTGCTCGCCCCCCCCATCCCACCCCTCATCTCGTGGACAACATGCCGCTGGTGGTGTGTCATTTCCACCAAAAGCCAACTTGATGGGCAAATAAAAATTGCAGCCTTGTAGTGCGATCACCCTGCTGTGAGAATACAACGATTTACTACACTTTGGAAATAAAATGCTACATTCTTATATGAACTTCAACGAACATTCTTTAAAACACTGTAAAGCCTGAGTACATACCAATGGAAGAACAACGTGTCCTCTCCTGCTCGCCCCCCCATCCTATCCCTCCTTTCGTGGACAACATGCTGCTGGTGGTGTGTCATTTCGACCAAAAGCCAACTTGATGGGCAAATAAAAATTGCAGCCTTGTAGTGCAAACACCCTGCTGTGAGAAAACAACGATTTACTACACTTTGGAAATAAAATGCTATATTTTTATATGAACTTCAACGAACATTCTTGAAAACACTGTAAAGCCTGAGTACATACCAATAGAAGAACAACTTGTCCTCTCCTGCTAGCCCCCCCATCCCACCCCTCCTTTCGTGGACAACATGCTGCTGGTGGTGTGTCATTTCCACCAAAAGCTCACTTGATGGGCAAATAAAAATTGCAGCCTTGTAGTGCACTCACCCTGCTGTGAGAAAACAACGATTTGCTACACTTTGGTAATAAAATGCTACACTCTTATATGAACTTAAACGAACATTCTTTAAAACACTGTAAAGCCTGAGTACATACCAATAGAAGAACAACTTGTCCTCTCCTGCTCGCCCCCCCCCCATCCCACCCCTCATCTCGTGGACAACATGCTGCTGGTGGTGTGTCATTTCCACCAAAAGCCAACTTGATGGGCAAATAAAAATTGCAGCCTTGTAGTGCGATCACCCTGCTGTGAGAAAACAACGATTTACTACACTTTGGAAATAAAATGCTGCATTCTTATATGAACTTCAACGAACATTCTATAAAACACTGTAAAGCCTGAGTACATACCAATAGAAGAACAACTTGTCCTCTTCCGCTCGCCCCCCCATCCCACCCCTCCTCTCGTGGACAACATGCTGCTGGTGGTGTGTCATTTCCACCAAAAGCCCACTTGATGGGCAAATAAAAATTGCAGCCTTGTAGTGCAATCACCCTGCTGTGAGAAAACAACGATTTACTACACTTTGGAAATAAAATGCTACATTCTTATATGAACTTCAACGAACATTCTTTAAAACACTGTAAAGCCTGAGTACATACCAATAGAAGAACAACTTGTCCTCTCCTGCTCGCCCCCCCATCCCACCCCTCCTTTCGTGGACAACATGCTGCTGGTGGTGTGTCATTTCCACAAAAAGCCAACTTGATAGGCAAATAAAAATTGCAGCCTTGTAGTGCAATCACCCTGCTGTGAGAAAACAACTATTTATTACACTTTGGAAAAAAAATGCTACATTCTTATATGAACTTCAACGAACATTCTTTAAAACACTGTAAAGCCTGAGTACATACCAATAGTAGAACAACTTGTCCTCATCTGCTCGCCCCCTCCATCCCACCCCTCCTTTCGTGGACAACATGCTGCTGGTGGTGTGTCATTTCCACCAAAAGCTCACTTGATGGGCAAATAAAAATTGCAGCCTTGTAGTGCAATCACCCTGCTGTGAGAAAACAACGATTTACTACACTTTGGAAATAAAATGCTACATTCTTATATGAACTTCAACGAACATTCTTTAAAACACTGTAAAGCCTGAGTACATACCAATGGAAGAACAACGTGTCCTCTCCTGCTCGCCCCCCCATCCTATCCCTCCTTTCGTGGACAACATGCTGCTGGTGGTGTGTCATTTCGACCAAAAGCCAACTTGATGGGCAAATAAAAATTGCAGCCTTGTAGTGCAAACACCCTGCTGTGAGAAAACAACGATTTACTACACTTTGGAAATAAAATGCTATATTTTTATATGAACTTCAACGAACATTCTTGAAATCACTGTAAAGCCTGAGTACATACCAATAGAAGAACAACTTGTCCTCTCCTGCTAGCCCCCCCATCCCACCCCTCCTTTCGTGGACAACATGCTGCTGGTGGTGTGTCATTTCCACCAAAAGCTCACTTGATGGGCAAATAAAAGTTGCAGCCTTGTAGTGCACTCACCCTGCTGTGAGAAAACAACGATTTGCTACACTTTGGAAATAAAATGCTACACTCTTATATGAACTTAAACGAACAGTCTTTAAAACACTGTAAAGCCTGAGTACATACCAATAGAAGAACAACTTGTCCTCTCCTGCTCGCCCCCCCCATCCCACCCCTCATCTCGTGGACAACATGCCGCTGGTGGTGTGTCATTTCCACCAAAAGCCAACTTGATGGGCAAATAAAAATTGCAGCCTTGTAGTGCGATCACCCTGCTGTGAGAATACAACGATTTACTACACTTTGGAAATAAAATGCTACATTCTTATATGAACTTCAACGAACATTCTTTAAAACACTGTAAAGCCTGAGTACATACCAATAGAAGAACAACTTGTCCTCTCCTGCTCGCCCCCCCATCCCACCCCTCCTTTCGTGGACAACATGCTGCTGGTGGTGTGTCATTTCCACCAAAAGCCAACTTGATGGGCAAATAAAAATTGCAGCCTTGTAGTGCAATCACCCTGCTGTGAGAAAACAACTATTTACTACACTTTGGAAAAAAAATGCTACATTCTTATATGAACTTCAACGAACATTCTTTAAAACACTGTAAAGCCTGAGTACATACCAATAGTAGAACAACTTGTCCTCATCCGCTCGCCCCCCCCATCCCACCCCTCCTTTCGTGGACAACATGCTGCTGGTGGTGTGTCATTTCCACCAAAAGCTCACTTGATGGGCAAATAAAAATTGCAGCCTTGTAGTGCAGTCACCCTGCTGTGAGAAAACAATGATTTGTTACACTTTGGAAATAAAATGCTACATTCTTATATGAACTTCAACGAACATTCTTTAAAACACTGTAAAGCCTGTGTACATACCAATAGAAGAACAACTTGTCCACTTCCGCTCACCCCCCCCCCCCCCCTCTCGTAAACAACATGCTGCTGGTGGTGTGTCATTTCCACCAAAAGCCCACTTGATGGGCAAATGAAAATTGCAGCCTTGTAGTGCAATCACCCTGCTGTGAGAAAACAACGATTTACTACACTTTGGAAATAAAATGCTACATTCTTATATGAACTTCAACGAACATTCTTTAAAACACTGTAAAGCCTGAGTACATACCAATGGAAGAACAACGTGTCCTCTCCTGCTCGCCCCCCCATCCTATCCCTCCTTTCGTGGACAACATGCTGCTGGTGGTGTGTCATTTCGACCAAAAGCCAACTTGATGGGCAAATAAAAATTGCAGCCTTGTAGTGCAAACACCCTGCTGTGAGAAAACAACGATTTACTACACTTTGGAAATAAAATGCTATATTTTTATATGAACTTCAACGAACATTCTTGAAATCACTGTAAAGCCTGAGTACATACCAATAGAAGAACAACTTGTCCTCTCCTGCTAGCCCCCCCATCCCACCCCTCCTTTCGTGGACAACATGCTGCTGGTGGTGTGTCATTTCCACCAAAAGCTCACTTGATGGGCAAATAAAAGTTGCAGCCTTGTAGTGCACTCACCCTGCTGTGAGAAAACAACGATTTGCTACACTTTGGAAATAAAATGCTACACTTTTATATGAACTTAAACGAACAGTCTTTAAAACACTGTAAAGCCTGAGTACATACCAATAGAAGAACAACTTGTCCTCTCCTGCTCGCCCCCCCCATCCCACCCCTCATCTCGTGGACAACATGCCGCTGGTGGTGTGTCATTTCCACCAAAAGCCAACTTGATGGGCAAATAAAAATTGCAGCCTTGTAGTGCGATCACCCTGCTGTGAGAATACAACGATTTACTACACTTTGGAAATAAAATGCTACATTCTTATATGAACTTCAACGAACATTCTTTAAAACATTGTAAAGCCTGAGTACATACCAATAGAAGAACAACTTGTCCTCTCCTGCTCGCCCCCCCATCCCACCCCTCCTTTCGTGGACAACATGCTGCTGGTGGTGTGTCATTTCCACCAAAAGCCAACTTGATGGGCAAATAAAAATTGCAGCCTTGCAGTGCAATCACCCTGCTGTGAGTAAACAACTATTTACTACACTTTGGAAAAAAAATGCTACATTCTTATATGAACTTCAACGAACATTCTTTAAAACACTGTAAAGCCTGAGTACATACCAATAGTAGAACAACTTGTCCTCATCCGCTCGCCCCCCCCATCCCACCCCTCCTTTCGTGGACAACATGCTGCTGGTGGTGTGTCATTTCCACCAAAAGCTCACTTGATGGGCAAATAAAAATTGCAGCCTTGTAGTGCAATCACCCTGCTGTGAGAAAACAATGATTTGTTACACTTTGGAAATAAAATGCTACATTCTTATATGAACTTCAACGAACATTCTTTAAAACACTGTAAAGCCTGTGTACATACCAATAGAAGAACAACTTGTCCACTTCCGCTCACCCCCCCCCCCCCCCCCCTCTCGTAAACAACATGCTGCTGGTGGTGTGTCATTTCCACAAAAAGCCCACTTGATGGGCAAATAAAAATTGCTGCCTTGTCGTGCGATCACCCTGCTGTGAGAAAACAACGATTTACTACACTTTGGAAATAAAATGCTACATTCTTATATGAACTTCAACGAACATTCTTTAAAACACTGTAAAGCCTGAGTACATACCAATAGAAGAACAACTTGTCCTCTCCTGCTCGCCTCCCCATCCCACCCCTCCTTTCGTGGACAACATGCTGCTGGTGGTGTGTCATTTCCACCAAAAGCCAACTTGATGGGCAAATAAAAATTGCAGCCTTGTAGTGCAATCACCCTGCTGTGAGAAAACAACTATTTACTACACTTTGGAAAAAAAATGCTACATTCTTATATGTACTTCAACGAACATTCTTTAAAACACTGTAAAGCCTGAGTACATACCAATAGTAGAACAACTTGTCCTCATCCGCTCGCCCCCCCCCCCCATCCCACCCCTCCTTTCATGGACAACATGCTGCTGGTGGTGTGTCATTTCCACCAAAATCTCACTTGATGGGCAAATAAAAATTGCAGCCTTGTAGTGCAATCACCCTGCTGTGAGAAAACAACGATTTACTACACTTTGGAAATAAAATGCTACATTCTTATATGAACTTCAACGAACATTCTTTGAAACACTGTAAAGCCTGAGTACATACCAATGGAAGAACAACGTGTCCTCTCCTCCTCGCTCCTCCATCCTATCCCTCCTTTCGTGGACAACATGCTGCTGGTGGTGTGTCATTTCGACCAAAAGCCAACTTGATGGGCAAATAAAAATTGCAGCCTTGTAGTGCAAACACCCTGCTGTGAGAAAACAACGATTTACTACACTTTGGAAATAAAATGCTATATTTTTATATGAACTTCAACGAACATTCTTGAAAACACTGTAAAGCCTGAGTACATACCAATAGAAGAACAACTTGTCCTCTCCTGCTAGCCCCCCAATCCCACCCCTCCTTTCGTGGACAACATGCTGCTGGTGGTGTGTCATTTAAACCAAAAGCTCACTTGATGGGCAAATAAAAATTGCAGCCTTGTAGTGCACTCACCCTGCTGTGAGAAAACAACGATTTGCTACACTTTGGAAATAACATGCTACACTCTTATATGAACTTAAACGAACATTCTTTAAAACACTGTAAAGCCTGAGTACATACAATTAGAAGAACAACTTGTCCTCTCCTGCTCGCCCCCCCCCCCCATCCCACCCCTCATCTCGTGGACAACATGCTGCTGGTGGTGTGTCATTTCCACCAAAAGCCAACTTGATGGGCAAATAAAAATTGCAGCCTTGTAGTGCGATCACCCTGCTGTGAGAAAACAACGATTTACTACACTTTGGAAATAAAATGCTGCATTCTTATATGAACTTCAACGAACATTTTTTAAAACACTGTAAAGCCTGAGTACATACCAATAGAAGAACAACTTGTTCTCTTCCGCTCGCCCCCCCATCCCACCCCTCCTCTCGTGGACAACATGCTGCTGGTGGTGTGTCATTTCCACCAAAAGCCCACTTGATGGGCAAATAAAAATTGCAGCCTTGTAGTGCAATCACCCTGCTGTGAGAAAACAACGATTTACTACACTTTGGAAATAAAATGCTACATTCTTATATGAACTTCAACGAACATTCTTTAAAACACTGTAAAGCCTGAGTACATACCAATAGAAGAACAACTTGTCCTCTCCTGCTCGCCCCCCCATCCCACCCCTCCTTTCGTGGACAACATGCTGCTGGTGGTGTGTCATTTCCACAAAAAGCCAACTTGATGGGCAAATAAAAATTGCAGCCTTGTAGTGCAATCACCCTGCTGTGAGAAAACAACTATTTACTACACTTTGGAAAAAAAATGCTACATTCTTATATGAACTTCAACGAACATTCTTTAAAACACTGTAAAGCCTGAGTACATACCAATAGTAGAACAACTTGTCCTCATCCGCTCGCCCCCCCCCATCCCACCCCTCCTTTCGTGGACAACATGCTGCTGGTGGTGTGTCATTTCCACCAAAAGCTCACTTGATGGGCAAATAAAAATTGCAGCCTTGTAGTGCAATCACCCTGCTGTGAGAAAACAACGATTTACTACACTTTGGAAATAAAATGCCACATTCTTATATGAACTTCAACGAACATTCTTGAAAACACTGTAAAGCCTGAGTACATACCAATGGAAGAACAACGTGTCCTCTCCTGCTCGCCCCCCCATCCTATCCCTCCTTTCGTGGACAACATGCTGCTGGTGGTGTGTCATTTCGACCAAAAGCCAACTTGATGGGCAAATAAAAATTGCAGCCTTGTAGTGCAAACACCCTGCTGTGAGAAAACAACGATTTACTACACTTTGGAAATAAAATGCTATATTTTTATATGAACTTCAACGAACATTCTTGAAATCACTGTAAAGCCTGAGTACATACCAATAGAAGAACAACTTGTCCTCTCCTGCTAGCCCCCCCATCCCACCCCTCCTTTCGTGGACAACATGCTGCTGGTGGTGTGTCATTTCCACCAAAAGCTCACTTGATGGGCAAATAAAAGTTGCAGCCTTGTAGTGCACTCACCCTGCTGTGGGAAAACAACGATTTGCTACACTTTGGAAATAAAATGCTACACTCTTATATGAACTTAAACGAACAGTCTTTAAAACACTGTAAAGCCTGAGTACATACCAATAGAAGAACAACTTGTCCTCTCCTGCTCGCCCCACCCATCCCACCCCTCATCTCGTGGACAACATGCTGCTGGTGGTGTGTCATTTCCACCAAAAGCCAACTTGATGGGCAAATAAAAATTGCAGCCTTGTAGTGCGATCACCCTGCTGTGAGAATACAACGATTTACTACACTTTGGAAATAAAATGCTACATTCTTATATGAATTTCAACGAACATTCTTTAAAGCACTGTAAAGCCTGAGTACATACCAATAGAAGAACAACTTGTCCTCTCCTGCTCGCCCCCCCATCCCACCCCTCCTTTCGTGGACAACATGCTGCTGGTGGTGTGTCATTTCCACCAAAAGCCCACTTGATGGGCAAATAAAAATTGCTGCCTTGTCGTGCGATCACCCTGCTGTGAGAAAACAACGATTTACTACACTTTGGAAATAAAATGCTACATTCTTATATGAACTTCAACGAACATTCTTTAAAACACTGTAAAGCCTGAGTACATACCAATAGAAGAACAACCTGTCCTCTCCTGCTCGCCTCCCCATCCCACCCCTCCTTTCGTGGACAACATGCTGCTGGTGGTGTGTCATTTCCACCAAAAGCCAACTTGATGGGCAAATAAAAATTGCAGCCTTGTAGTGCAATCACCCTGCTGTGAGAAAACAACTATTTACTACACTTTGGAAAAAAAATGCTACATTCTTATATGTACTTCAACGAACATTCTTTAAAACACTGTAAAGCCTGAGTACATACCAATAGTAGAACAACATGTCCTCATCCGCTCGCCCCCCCCCCCATCCCACCCCTCCTTTCATGGACAACATGCTGCTGGTGGTGTGTCATTTCCACCAAAAGCTCACTTGATGGGCAAATAAAAATTGCAGCCTTGTAGTGCAATCACCCTGCTGTGAGAAAACAACTATTTACTACACTTTGGAAAAAAAATGCTACATTCTTATATGAACTTCAACGAACATTCTTTAAAACACTGTAAAGCCTGAGTACATACCAATAGTAGAACAACTTGTCCTCATCCGCTCGCCCCCCCCCATCCCACCCCTCCTTTCGTGGACAACATGCTGCTGGTGGTGTGTCATTTCCACCAAAAGCTCACTTGATGGGCAAATAAAAATTGCAGCCTTGTAGTGCAATCACCCTGCTGTGAGAAAACAACGATTTACTACACTTTGGAAATAAAATGCCACATTCTTATATGAACTTCAACGAACATTCTTGAAAACACTGTAAAGCCTGAGTACATACCAATGGAAGAACAACGTGTCCTCTCCTGCTCGCCCCCCCATCCTATCCCTCCTTTCGTGGACAACATGCTGCTGGTGGTGTGTCATTTCGACCAAAAGCCAACTTGATGGGCAAATAAAAATTGCAGCCTTGTAGTGCAAACACCCTGCTGTGAGAAAACAACGATTTACTACACTTTGGAAATAAAATGCTATATTTTTATATGAACTTCAACGAACATTCTTGAAATCACTGTAAAGCCTGAGTACATACCAATAGAAGAACAACTTGTCCTCTCCTGCTAGCCCCCCCATCCCACCCCTCCTTTCGTGGACAACATGCTGCTGGTGGTGTGTCATTTCCACCAAAAGCTCACTTGATGGGCAAATAAAAGTTGCAGCCTTGTAGTGCACTCACCCTGCTGTGAGAAAACAACGATTTGCTACACTTTGGAAATAAAATGCTACACTCTTATATGAACTTAAACGAACAGTCTTTAAAACACTGTAAAGCCTGAGTACATACCAATAGAAGAACAACTTGTCCTCTCCTGCTCGCCCCACCCATCCCACCCCTCATCTCGTGGACAACATGCTGCTGGTGGTGTGTCATTTCCACCAAAAGCCAACTTGATGGGCAAATAAAAATTGCAGCCTTGTAGTGCGATCACCCTGCTGTGAGAATACAACGATTTACTACACTTTGGAAATAAAATGCTACATTCTTATATGAACTTCAACGAACATTCTTTAAAACACTGTAAAGCCTGAGTACATACCAATAGAAGAACAACTTGTCCTCTCCTGCTCGCCCCCCCATCCCACCCCTCCTTTCGTGGACAACATGCTGCTGGTGGTGTGTCATTTCCACCAAAAGCCCACTTGATGGGCAAATAAAAATTGCTGCCTTGTCGTGCGATCACCCTGCTGTGAGAAAACAACGATTTACTACACTTTGGAAATAAAATGCTACATTCTTATATGAACTTCAACGAACATTCTTTAAAACACTGTAAAGCCTGAGTACATACCAATAGAAGAACAACCTGTCCTCTCCTGCTCGCCTCCCCATCCCACCCCTCCTTTCGTGGACAACATGCTGCTGGTGGTGTGTCATTTCCACCAAAAGCCAACTTGATGGGCAAATAAAAATTGCAGCCTTGTAGTGCAATCACCCTGCTGTGAGAAAACAACTATTTACTACACTTTGGAAAAAAAATGCTACATTCTTATATGTACTTCAACGAACATTCTTTGAAACACTGTAAAGCCTGAGTACATACCAATAGTAGAACAACTTGTCCTCATCCGCTCGCCCCCCCCCCCCATCCCACCCCTCCTTTCATGGACAACATGCTGCTGGTGGTGTGTCATTTCCACCAAAAGCTCACTTGATGGGCAAATAAAAATTGCAGCCTTGTAGTGCAATCACCCTGCTGTGAGAAAACAACGATTTACTACACTTTGGAAATAAAATGCTACATTCTTATATGAACTTCAACGAACATTCTTTAAAACACTGTAAAGCCTGAGTACATACCAATGGAAGAACAACGTGTCCTCTTCTGCTCGCCCCCCCCATCCTATCCCTCCTTTCGTGGACAACATGCTGCTGGTGGTGTGTCATTTCGACCAAAAGCCAACTTGATGGGCAAATAAAAATTGCAGCCTTGTAGTGCAAACACCCTGCTGTGAGAAAACAACGATTTACTACACTTTGGAAATAAAATGCTATATTTTTATATGAACTTCAAAGAACATTATTGAAATCACTGTAAAGCCTGAGTACATACCAATAGAAGAACAACTTGTCCTCTCCTGCTCGCCCCCCCATCCCACCCCTCCTTTCGTGGACAACATGCTGCTGGTGGTGTGTCATTTCCACCAAAAGCCCACTTGATGGGCAAATAAAAATTGCTGCCTTGTCGTGCGATCACCCTGCTGTGAGAAAACAACGATTTACTACACTTTGGAAATAAAATGCTACATTCTTATATGAACTTCAACGAACATTCTTTAAAACACTGTAAAGCCTGAGTACATACCAATAGAAGAACAACTTGTCCTCTCCTGCTCGCCTCCCCATCCCACCCCTCCTTTCGTGGACAACATGCTGCTGGTGGTGTGTCATTTCCACCAAAAGCCAACTTGATGGGCAAATAAAAATTGCAGCCTTGTAGTGCATTCACCCTGCTGTGAGAAAACAACTATTTACTACACTTTGGAAAAAAAATGCTACATTCTTATATGTACTTCAACGAACATTCTTTAAAACACTGTAAAGCCTGAGTACATACCAATAGTAGAACAACTTGTCCTCATCCGCTCGCCCCCCCCCATCCCACCCCTCCTTTCATGGACAACATGCTGCTGGTGGTGTGTCATTTCCACCAAAAGCTCACTTGATGGGCAAATAAAAATTGCAGCCTTGTAGTGCAATCACCCTGCTGTGAGAAAACAACGATTTACTACACTTTGGAAATAAAATGCTACATTCTTATATGAACTTCAACGAACATTCTTTAAAACACTGTAAAGCCTGAGTACATACCAATGGAAGAACAACGTGTCCTCTTCTGCTCGCCCCCCCATCCTATCCCTCCTTTCGTGGACAACATGCTGCTGGTGGTGTGTCATTTCGACCAAAAGCCAACTTGATGGGCAAATAAAAATTGCAGCCTTGTAGTGCAAACACCCTGCTGTGAGAAAACAACGATTTACTACACTTTGGAAATAAAATGCTATATTTTTATATGAACTTCAACGAACATTCTTGAAAACACTGTAAAGCCTGAGTACATACCAATAGAAGAACAACTTGTCCTCTCCTGCTAGCCCCCCCATCCCACCCCTCCTTTCGTGGACAACATGCTGCTGGTGGTGTGTCATTTCCACCAAAAGCTCACTTGATGGGCAAATAAAAATTGCAGCCTTGTAGTGCGATCACCCTGCTGTGAGAAAACAACTATTTACTACACTTTGGAAATAAAATGCTACATTCTTATATGAACCTCTACGAACAATCTTTATAACACTGTAAAGCCTGAGTACATACCAATAGGAGAACAACTTGTCCTATTCCGCTCGCCCCCCATCCCACCCCTCCTCACGCAAACAACATGCTGCTGGTAGTGTGTCATTTCCACCAAAAGCCCACTTGATGGGCAAATAAAAATAGCAGCCTTGTAGTGCAATCACCCTGCTGTGAGAAAACAATGATTTACTACACTTTGGAAATAAAATGCGTCGTTCTTATATGAACTTGATTGAGCATTCTTTAATACACAATAAAGCCTGAGTACATACCAATAGAAGAACAACTAGTACTCTTCCGCTCCCCCACCAACCTCTCTCTTGGACAACATGCTGCTGGCGGTGTGTCATTTCCACCAAAAGCCCACTTGATGGGCAAATAAAAATTGCAGCCTTGTAGTGCGATCACCCTGCTGTGAGAAAACAAAGATTTACTACACTTTGGAAGTAAAATGGTATGTTAATATATGTACTTGAACGCACATTCTTTAAAACACCATAGCGCCTGAGTACATACCAATAGAACAACAACTTGTCCTCTTCCACTCACCCCCCCCCCCACCCCCTCTAGTAAACAACATGCTGCTGGTGGTGTGTCATTTCCACCAAAAGCGTACATGATGGGCAAATAAAAATTGCAGCATTGTAGTGCAATCACCCTGCTGTGAGAAAACAACGATTTACTACACTTTGGAAATAAAATGCTACATTCTTATATGAACTTGAACGAACATTCTTTACAACACTGTAAAGCCTGAGTACATACCAATATAAGAACAACTTGTCCTCTTCCGCTCGCCCCCCCATCCCACCCCCCCCCCCTCTCGTAAACAACATGCTGCTGGTGGTGTGTCATTTCCACCAAAAGCGCACTTGATGGGCAAATAAAAATCGCAGCCTTGTAGTGCAATCATTCTGCTGTGAGAAAACAACGATTTACTACACTTTGGAAATAAAATGCTACGTTCTTATATGAACTTGAACGAACATTCTTTAAAACACTATATAGCCGGAGTACATTCACATAGAACAACAACTTGTCCTCTTCCATTCGCCCCCCCCCCCCCCCACCCACTCTAGTAAACAACATGCTGCTGGTGGTGTGTCATTTCCACCAAAAGCGTACATGATGGGCAAATAAAAATTGCAGCCTTGTAGTGCAATCACCCTGCTGTGAGAAAACAACGATTTACTACACTTTGGAAATAAAATGCTACATTCTTATATGAACTTGAACGAACATTCTTTACAACACTGTAAAGCCTGAGTACATACCAATAGAAGAACAACTTGTCCTCTCCTGCTCGCCCCCCCATCCCACCCCTCCTCCGTGGACAACATGCTGCTGGTGGTGTGTCATTTCCACCAAAAGCCCACTTGATGGGCAAATAAAAATTGCAGCCTTGTAGTGCAATCACCCTGCTGTGAGAAAACAACGATTTACTACACTTTGAAAATAAAATGCTACATTCTCATATGAACTTCAACGAACATTCTTTAAAACACTGTAAAGCCTGAGTACATACCAATAGAAGAACAACTTGTCCTCTTCCGCTCGCCCCCCCAACCCACACCCTACTCTCGTAAACAACATGCTGCTGGTGTGTGTCATTTACACCAAAAGCGTACATGATGGGCAAATAGAAATTGCAACCTTGTAGTGCGATCACCCTGCTGTGAGAAAAGAACGATTTACTACACTTTGGAAATAAAATGCTACATTCTTATATGAACTTCAACGAACATTCTTTACAACACTGTAAAGCCTGAGTACATACCAATAGGAGAACAACTTGTCCTCTTCCGCTCGCCCCCCCCCCATCCCACACCCCTCTCTCGTATACAACATGCTGCTGGTGTGTGTCATTTCCACCAAAAGCGTACATGATGGGCAAATAAAAATTGCAGCCTTGTAGTGCAATCACCCTGCTGTGAGAAAACAACGATTTACTACACTTTGGAAATAAAATGCTACATTCTTATATGAACTTGAACGAACATTCTTTACAACACTGTAAAGCCTGAGTACATACCAATAGAAGAACAACTTGTCCTCTCCTGCTCGCCCCCCCATCCCACCCCTCCTCCGTGGACAACATGCTGCTGGTGGTGTGTCATTTCCACCAAAAGCCCACTTGATGGGCAAATAAAAATTGCAGCCTTGTAGTAAAATCACCCTGCTGTGAGAAAACAACGATTTAGTACACTTTGAAAATAAAATGCTACATTCTCATATGAACTTCAACGAACATTCTTTAAAACACTGTAAAGCCTGAGTACATACCAATAGAAGAACAACTTGTCCTCTTCCGCTCGCCCCCCCATCCCACCCCCCGCTCTCGTAAGCAGCATGCTGCTGGTGGTGTGTCATTTCCACCAAAAGCCCACTTGATGGGCAAATAAAAATTGCAGCCTTGTAGTGCAATCACCCTGCTGTGAGAAAACAACGATTTACTACACTTTGGAAATAAAATGCTACATTCTTATATGAACTTCAACGAACATTCTTTGCAACACTGTAAAGCCTGAGTACATACCAATAGAAGAACAACTCGTCCTCTTCCGCTCGCCCCCCCATCCCACACCCCACTCTCGTAAGCAACATGCTGCTGGTGTGTGTCATTTCCACCAAAAGCGCACTTGATGGGCAAATAAAAATTGCAGCCTTATAGTGCAATCAACCTGCTGTGAGAAAACAACGATTTACTACACTTTGAAAATAAAATGCTACATTCTTATATGAACTTCAACGAACATTCTTTAAAACACTGTAAAGCCTGAGTACATACCAATAGAAGAACAACTTGTCCTCTCCTGCTCGCCCCCCATCCCACCCCTCCTCTTGTGGACAACTTGCTGCTGGTGGTGTGTCATTTCCACCAAAAGCCCACTTGATGGGCAAATAAAAATTGCAGCCTTGTAGTGCAATCACCCTGCTGTGAGAAAACAACGATTTACTACACTTTGGAAATAAAATGCTACATTCTTGTATGAATATCGACGAACATTCTTTAAAACGCTGTAAAGACTGAGTACATACCAATTGAAGAACAACTTGTCCTCTCCAACTCGCCCCCCCATCCCACCCCCCCCTCTCGTAAACAACATGCTGCTGGTGGTGTGTCATTTCCACCAAAAGCGCACTTGATGTGCAAATAAAAATTGCAGCCTTGTAGTGCGATCACCCTGCTGTGAGAAAACAACGATTTACTACACTTTGGAAATAAAATGCTACATTCTTATTTGAACATCGACGAACATTCTTTAAAACACTGTAAAGCCTGAGTACATACCAATTGAAGAACAACTTGTCCTTTCCTGCTCGCCCCCCCATCCCACCCCTCCTCTCGTGGACAACATGCTGCTGCTGGTGTGTCATTTCCACCAAAAGCCAACTTGATGGGCAAATAAAAATTGCAGCCTTGTAGTGCAATCACCCTGCTGTGAGAAAACAACGATTTGCTACACTTTGGAAATAAAATGCTACATTCTTATATGAACTTCAACGAACATTCTTTAAAACACTGTAAAGCCTGAGTACATACCAATAGAAGAACAACTTGTCCTCTTCCGCTCGCCCCCCCCATCCCACACCCCACTCTCGTAAACAACATGCTGCTGGTGTGTGACATTTCCACCAAAAGCGTACATGATGGGCAAATAAAAATTGCAGGCTTGTAGTGCGATTACCCTGCTGTGAGAAAACAACGATTTACTACACTTTGGAAATAAAATGCTACATTCTTATATGAACTTCAACGAACATTCTTTAAAACACTGTAAAGCCTGAGTACATACCAATAGAAGAACAAATTGTCCTCTTCCGCTCGCCCCCCCATCCTACCCCCCGCTCTCGTAAACAGCATGCTGCTGGTGGTGTGTCATTTCCACCAAAAGCCCACTTGATGGGCAAATAAAAATTGCAGCCTTGTAGTGCAATCACCCTGCTGTGAGAAAACAACGATTTACTACACTTTGGAAATAAAATGCTACATTCTTATATGAACTTCAACGAACATTCTTTAAAACACTGTAAAGCCTGAGTACATGCCAATAGAAGAACAACTTGTCCTCTTCCGCTCGCTCCCCCATCCCACCCCCCGCTCTTGTAAACAGCATGCTGCTGGTGGTGTGTCATTTCCACCAAAAGCCCACTTGATGGGCAAATAAAAATTGCAGCCTTGTAGTGCAATCACCCTGCTGTGAGAAAACAACGATTTACTACACTTTGGAAATAAAATGCTACATTCTTATATGAACTTCAACGAACATTCTTTACAACACTGTAAAGCCTGAGTACATACCAATAGAAGAACAACTTGTCCTCTTCCGCTCGCCCCCCCATCCCATCCCCCGCTCTCGTAAACAGCATGCTGCTGGTGGTGTGTCATTTCCACCAAAAGCCCACTTGATGGGCAAATAAAAATTGAACCCTTGTAGTGCGATCACCCTGCTATGAGAACACAACGATTTACTACACTTTGGAAATAAAATGCTACATTCTTATATGAACTTCAACGAACATTCTTTACAACACTGTAAAGCCTGAGTACATACCAATAGAAGAACAACTTGTCCTCTCCTGCTCGCCCCACCATCCCACCACCTGCTCTCGTAAACAGCATGCTGCTGGTGGTGTGTCATTTCCACCAAAAGCCCACTTGATGGGCAAATAAAAATTGCAGCTTTGTAGTGCAATCACCCTGCTGTGAGAAAACAATGATTTACTACACTTTGGAAATAAAATGCTACATTCTTATATGAACTTCAACGAACATTCTTTAAAACACTGTAAAGCCTGAGTACATACCAATAGAAACACAACTTGTCCTCTTCCGCTCGCCCCCCCATCCCACACCCCACTCTCGTAAACAACATGCTGCTGGTGTGTGTCATTTCCACCAAAAGCGTACATGATGGGCAAATAAAAATTGCAGCCTTGTAGTGCGATCACCCTGCTGAGAGAAAACAACGATTTACTACACTTTGGAAATAAAATGCTACACTCTTATACGAACTTCAACGAACATTCTTTAAAACACTGTAAAGCCTGAGTAAATACCAATAGAAGAACAACTTGTCCTCTTCCGCTCGCCCCCCCATCCCACCCCTCGCTCTCGTAAACAGCATGCTGCTGGTGGTGTGTCATTTCCACCAAAAGCCCACTTGATGGGCAAATAAAAATTTTAGCCTTGTAGTGCAATCACCCTGCTGTGAGAAAACAACGATGTACTACACTTTGGAAATAAAATGCTACATTCTCATATGAACTTCAACGAACATTCTTTAAAACACTGTGAAGCCTGAGTACATACCAATAGAAGAACAACAAGTCCTCTTCCGCTCGCCCCCCCATCCCACCCCCCGCTCTCGTAAACAGTATGCTGCTGGTGGTGTGTCATTTCCACCAAAAGCCCACTTGATGGGCAAATAAAAATTGCAGCCTTGTAGTGCGATCACCCTGCTGTGAGAAAACAACGGTTTGCTACACTTTGGATATAAAATGCTACATTCTTATATGAACTTCAACGAACATTCTTTAAAACAGTGTAAAGCCTGAGTACATACCAATAGAAGAACAACTTGTCCTCTTCCGCTCGCTCCCCCATCCCACACCCCACTCTTGTAAACAACATGCTGCTGGTGTGTGTCATTTCCACCAAAAGCGTACATGATGGGAAATAAAAATTGCAGCCTTGTAGTGCAATCACCCTGCTGTGAGAAAACAACGATTTACTACACTTTGGAAATAAAATGCTACATTCTTATATGAACTTGTACGAACATTCTTTAAAACACTGTAAAGCCTGAGTACATACCAATAGGAGAACAACTTGTCCTCTCCTGCTCGCCCCCCATCCCACCTCTCCTCTCGTGGACAACATGCTTCTGGTGGTATGTCTTTTCCAAAAAAAGCCCACTTGATGGGCAAATAAAAATTGCAGCCTTGTAGTGCGATCACCCTGCTGTGAGAAAACAACGGTTTGCTACACTTTGGATATAAAATGCTACATTCTTATATGAACTTCAACGAACATTCTTTAAAACACTGTAAAGCCTGAGTACATACCAATAGAAGAACAACTTGTCCTCTTCCGCTCGCCCCCCCATCCCACCCCCCGCTCTCGTAAACAGCATGCTGCTGGTGGTGTGTCATTTCCACCAAAAGCCCACTTGATGGGCAAATAAAAATTGCAGCCTTCTAGTGCAATCACCCTGCTGTGAGAAAACAACAATTTACTACACTTTGGAAATAAAATCCTACATTCTTATATGAACTTCAACGAACATTGTTCACAACACTGTAAAGCCTGAGTACATACCAATAGAAGAACAACTTGTCCTCTCCTGCTCGCCCTCCAATCCCACCCCTCCTCTCGTGGACAACATGCTGCTGGTGGTGTGTCATTTCCACCAAAAGCCAACTTGATGGGCAAATAAAAATTGCAGCCTTGTAGTGCAATCACCCTGCTGTGAGAAAACAACGATTTGCTACACTTTGGAAATAAAATGCTACATTCTTATATGAACTTCAACGAACATTCCTTAAAACACTGTAAAGCCTGAGTACATACCAATAGATGAACAACTTGTCCTCTCCTGCTTACCCCCCCCATCCCACCCCTCCTCTCGTGGACAACATGCTGTTGGTGGTGTGTCATTTCCACCAAAAGCCAACTTGATGGGCAAATAAAAATTGCAGCCCTGTAGTGCGATCACCCTGCTGTGAGAAAACAACGATTTACTACACTTTGGAAATAAAATGCTACATTCTTATATGAACTTCAACGAACATTCTTTAAAACACTGTAAAGCCTGAGTACATACCAATAGAAGAACAACTTGTCCTCTCCTGCTCGCCCCCCCATCCCACCCCTCCTCTCGTGGACAACATGCTGCAGGTGGTGTGTCATTTCCACCAAAAGTTAACTTGATGGGCAAATAAAAATTGCAGCCTTGTAGTGCAATCACGCTGCTGTGAGAAAACAACGATTTACTACACTTTGGAAATAAAATGCTACATTCTTATATGAACTTCAACGAACATTCTTTACAACATTGTAAAACCTGAGTACATACCAATAGAAGAACAACTTGTCCTCTTCCGCTCGCCCCCCCATCCCACCCCCCCCCCCCCCCCCCCCCACCTCTTGTAAACAACATGCTGCTGGTGGTGTGTCATTTCCACCAAAAGCGCACTTGATGGGCAAATAAAAATTGCAGCCTTGTAGTGCGATCACCCTGCTGTGAGAAAACAAAGATTTACTACACTTTGGAAATAAAATGCTACGTTGTTATATGAACTTGAACAAACATTCTTTAAGACACTATGAAGCCTAGTACATACCAATAGAAGAACAACTTGTTCTCTCGTGCTCGCACCCTCATCCCACCCCCCTCTCGTGGACAACATGCTGCTGGTGGTGTGTCATTTCCACCAAAAGCCCACATAAAGGGCAAATAAAAATTGCAGCCTTGTAGTGCGATCACCCTGCTGTGAGAAAACAACGATTTACTACACATTGGAAATAAAATGCTTCGTTATTATATGAACCTGAACGAACATTCTTTAAAACACTATGAAGCCTAGTACATTTCAATAGAAGAACAACTTGTCGTCTTCCGCCCCCCCCCCCCCCTCGCTCGTGGACAACATGCTGCTGCTGGTGTGTCATTTCCACCAAAAGCTCACTTGATGGGCAAATAAAAATTGCAGCCTTGTAGTGCGATCTCCCTGCTGTGAGAAAACAAAGATTTACTACACTTTGGAAATAAAATGCTACGTTATAATATGAACTTTAATGCACATTCTTTAAAACACTGTTAAGTCTGAGTACATACCAATAGAAGAACAACTTGTCCTCTCCTGCTTACCCTCCCCCCCATCCCACCCCTCCTCTCGTGGACAACATGCTGCTGGTGGTGTGCCATTTCCACCAAAAGCGCACTTGATGGGCAAATAAAAATTGCAGCCTTGTAGTGCGATCACCCTGCTCTGAGAAAACAAAGATTAACAACACTTTGGAAATAAAATGCTACATTCTTACATGAACTTAAACGAACATTCTTTAAAACACAATAAAGCCTTAGTACATACCAATAGAAGAACAACTTGGCCTCTCTTGCTCGCCCCCCCATCCCAGCCCCCCTCTCGTGGACAACATGGTGCTGGTGGTGTGTCATTTCCAGCAAAAGCCCACCTGATTGGCAAATAAAAATTGCAGCCTTGTAGTGCGATCTCCCTGCTGTGAGAAAACAAAGAATTACTATACTTTGGAAATAAAATGCTACGTTCTTATATGAACTTGAACGAACGTTCTTTTAAACACTATGAAGCCTGAGTACATAGCAATAAAAGAACAACTTGTCCTCTTCTGCTCGCCCCTCCCCCTCCCACCCCCCTCTCGTGGGCAACATGCTGCTGGTGGTGTGTCATTTCCACCAAAAGCCAACTTGATGGGCAAATAAAAATTGCAGCCCTGTAGTGTGATCACCCTGCTGTGAGAAAACAACGATTTACTACACTTTGGAAATAAAATGCTACATTCTTATATGAACTTCAACGAACATTCTTTAAAACACTGTAAAGCCTGAGTACATACCAATAGAAGAACAACTTGTCCTCTCCTGCTCGCCCCCCCATCCCACCAACCCTCTCGTGGACAACATGCTGCCGGCGGTGTGGCAATTCCACCAAAAGCCCACCTGATGGGCAAATAAAAATTGCAGCCTTTTAGTGCGATCACCCTGCTGTAAGAAAACAAAGATTTACTACACATTGGAAATAAAATGCTACGTTATTATATGAACTTGAATGCACATTCTATAAAACACTATAAAGCCTGAGTACATACCAATGGAAGTACAACTTGTCCTTTTCCACTCTCCCCTCCTCCCCCCCCCCCCCCCTCTCGTGGACAACATGCTGCTGGTGGTGTGTCATTTCCACCAAAAGCCCACTTGATGGGCAAATAAAAATTGCAGCCTTGTAGTGCGATCACCCTGCTGTGAGAAAACAGAGATTAACTACAATTTGGAAATAAAATGCTACATTCTTACATGAACTTCAACGAACATTCTTTAAAACACTGTAAAGCCTGAGTACATACCAATTGAAGAACAACTTGTCCTCTCCAACTTGCCCCCCCATCACACCCCCCCCTCTCGTAAACAACATGCTGCTGGTGGTGTGTCATTTCCACCAAAAGCGCACTTGATGGGCAAATAAAAATTGCAGCCTTGTAGTGCGATCATCCTGCTGTGAGAAAACAACGATTTACTACACTTTGGAAATAAAATGCTACATTCTTATATGAACTTCAATGAACATTCTTTAAAACACTGTAAAGCCTGAGTACATACCAATAGAAGAACAACATGTCCTCTTCCGCACGCCCACCCCATCCCACCCCCCCCCCCCCCCCCCTCACGTAAACAACATGCTGCTGGTGGTGTGTCATTTCCACCAAAAGCCCACTTGATGGGCAAATAAAAATTGCAGCCTTGTAGTGCGAACACCCTGCTGTGAGAAAACAACGATTTACTACACTTTGGAAATAAGATGCTACATTCTTAAATGAACTTGAACGAACATTCTTCAAAACACTATATAGCCGGAGTACATGCCAATAGAACAACAACTTGTCCTCTTCCATTCGACCCCCCAACCACCACCACCCTCTCGTGGATAACATGCTGGTGGTGGTGTGTCATTTCCACCAAATGCCCACTTGATGGGCAAATAAAAATTGCAGCCTTGTAGTGCGATCACCCTGCTGTGAGAGAACAAACATTTAATACACTTTGGAAATATAATGCTACGTTATTATATGAACTTGAACGAACATTCTTTAAAACACTATAAAGCCTGAGTACATACCAATGGAAGAACAACTTGTCCTCTCGTGCTCGCACCCTCGTCCCACCCCCCCTCTCGTGGACAACATGCTGCTGGTGGTGTGTCATTTCCACCAAAAGCCCACTTGATGGGCAAATAAAAATTGCAGCCTTCTAGTGCGATCAGCCTGCTGTGAGAAAACAACGATTTACTACACTTTGGAAATTAAATGCTATGTTATAACATGAACTTGAACGAACATTCTTTAAAACACTATGAAGCCTAGTACATTTCAATAGAAGAACAACTTGTCGTCTTCCGCCCCCCCCTCCCCCTCGCTCGTGGACAACATGCTGGTGGTGGTGTGTCATTTCCACCAAAAGCCCACCTGATGGGCAAATAAAAATTGCAGCCTTGTAGTGCGATCACCCTGCTGTGAGAAAACAAAGATTTACTACACTTTGGAAATAAAATGCTACGTTATTATATGAACTTGAATGCACATTCTTTAAAACACTATAATGCCTGAGTACATACCAATGGAAGAACAACTTGTCCTCTTCCACTCGCCCCTCCTCCCCCCCCCTCCCCCACTCCTCTCATGGACAACATGCTGCAGGTCGTGTGTCATTTCCACCAAAAGCCCACTTGATGGGCAAATAAAAATTGCAGCCTTGTAGTGCGATCACCCTGCTGTGAGGAAACAAAAATTAATTACACTTTGGAAATAAAATGCTACGTTCTTATATGAACTTGAACGAACATTCTTTAAAACACTATGAAGCCTGAGTACATACCAATAAAAGAACAACTTGTCCTCTTCTGCTCACCCCTCCCCCTCCCACCACCCCTCTCATGGACAACATGCTGCTGATGGTGGGTCATTTCCACCAAATGCCCACTTGATGGGCAAATAAAAATTGCAGCCTTGTAGTGCGATCACCCTGCTCTGAGAAAACAAAGATTAACAACACTTTGGAAATAAAATGCTACATTCTTACATGAACTTAAACGAACATTCTTTAAAACACAATAAAGCCTTAGTACATACCAATAGAAGAACAACTTGGCCTCTCGTGCTCGCCCCCCCATCCCAGCCCTCCTTTCGTGGACAACATGGTGCTGGTGGTGTGTCATTTCCAGCAAAAGCCCACCTGATTGGCAAATAAAAATTGCAGCCTTGTAGTGCGATCTCCCTGCTGTGAGAAAACAAAGAATTACTATACTTTGGAAATAAAATGCTACATTCTTATATGAACTTGAACGAACGTTCTTTTAAACACTATGAAGCCTGAGTACATAGCAATAAAAGAACAACTTGTCCTCTTCTGCTCGCCCCTCCCCCTCCCACCCCCCTCTCGCGGGCAACATGCTGCTGGTGGCGGGTCATTTCCACCGAAAGCGCACTTGATGGGCATATAAAAATTGCAGCCTTGTAGTGCGATCACCCTGCTGTGAGAAAACAACGATTTACTACACTTTGGAAATAAAATGCTACATTCTTATATGAACTTCAACGAACATTCTTTAAAACACTGTAAAGCCTGAGTACATACCACTTGAAGAACAACTTGTTATCAGCCGCTCGCCCCCACGTCCCACCCCCCCCTCTCGTAAACAACATGCTGCTGGTGGTGTGTCATTTCCACCAAAAGCCAACTTGATGGGCAAGTAAAAATTGCAGCCTTGTAGTGCAATCACCCTGCTGTGAGAAAACAATGATTTACTACACTTTGGAAATAAAATGCTACATTCTTATATGAACTTCAATGAACATTCTTTAAAACACTGTACAGCCTGAGTTCATACCAATAGAAGAACAACTTGTCCTCTTGTGATCGCCCCCCCATCCCACCCCCCCTCTCGTGGACAACATGCTGCTGGTTGTGTGTCATTTACACCAAATGCCCACTTGATGGGCAAATAAAAATTGCAGGCTTGTAGTGCGATCTCGCTGCTGTTAGAAAACAATGATTTACTACACTTTGGAAATAAAATGCTACATTCTTATATGAACTTGAACGAACATTCTTTAAAACACTATAAAGCCTTAGTACATACCAATAGAAGAACAACTTGTCCTCTTCCGCTCGCCCCCCCCCCCCATTCCACAAATACCCTCTCAAGGACAACATGCTGCTGGTGGTGTGTCATTTCCACCAAAAGCCCACTTGATGGGCAAATAAAAATTGCAGCCTTGTAGTGCGATCACCCTGCTGTGAGAAAACAAAGATTTTCTACACTTCGGAAATAAAATGCTACATTCTTATATGAACTTGAACGAACATACTTTAAGCACTATAAAGCCTTAGTCCATACCAATAGAAGAACAACTTGTCCTCTTACGTTCGCCACCCCCCCACCCCCCTCCACACCATCCCTCTCGTGGACAACATGCTGCTGGTGGTGTGTCATTTCCACCAAAAGCCCACCTGATGGGCAAATAAAAATTGCAGCCTTGTAGTGCGATCACCCTGCTGTGAGAATACAACAATTTACTACACTTTGGAAATAAAATGCTACATTCTTATATGAACTTGAACGAACATTCTTTAAAACACTGTAAGGCCTGAGTTTATACCAATAGAAGAACAACTTGTCCTCTTCCGCTCGCCCCCCCCATCCCACCCCCCCTCTCGTCGACTACATGCTGGTGGTGGTGGGTCATTTCCACCACAAGCCCACTTGATGGGCAAATAAAAATTGCAGCCTTGTAGTGCGATCACCCTGCTCTGAGAAAACAAAGATTAACTACACTTTGGAAATAAAATGCTACGTTCTTACATGAACTTGAACGAACATTCTTTAAAACACTATAAAGCCTTAGTACATACCAATAGAAGAACAACTTGGCCTCTCGTGCTCGCCCCCCCATCCCACCCCCCCTCTCGTGGACAACATGGTGCTGGTGGTGTGTCATTTCCACCAAAAGCCCACCTGGTGGGCAAATAAAAATTGCAGCCTTGTAGTGCGATCACCCTGCTGTGAGAAAACAAAGAATTACTACACTTTGGAAATAAAATGCTACGTTCTTATATGAACTTGAACGAACGTTCTTTAAAACACTATGAAGCCTGAGTACATAGCAATAAAAGAACAACTTGTCCTCTTCTGCTCGCCCCTCCCCCTCCCCTCCCCCCCTCTAGTGGACAACAAGCTGCTGGTGGCGGGTCATTTCCACCAAAAGCGCACTTGATGGGCAAATAAAAATTGCAGCCTTGTAGTGCGATCACCTTGCTGTGAGAAAACAACGATTTACTACACTTTGGAAATAAAATGCTACATTCTTATATGAACTTCAACGAACATTCTTTAAAACACTGTAAAGCCTGAGTACATACCAATTGAAGAACAACTTGTCCTCTGCCATTCGCCCCCACATCCCACCCCCCCCTCTCGTAAACAACATGCTGCTGGTGGTGTGTCATTTCCACCAAAAGCCCACTTGATGGGCAAATAAAAATTGCAGCCTTGTAGTGCAATCACCCTGCTGTGAGGAAACAAAAATTAACTAAACTTTGGAAATAAAATGCTACGTTCTTATATGGACTTGAACGAACGTTCTTTAAAACACTATGAAGCATGAGTACATACCAATAAAAGAACAACTTGTCCTCTTCTGCTCGCCCCTCCCCGTCCCACCACCCCTCTCGTGGACAACATGCTGCTGGTGGTGGGTCATTTCCACCAAAAGCCCACTTGATGGGCAAATAAAAATTGCAGCCTTGTAGTGCGATCACCCTGCTGTGAGAAAACAAAGATTAACTACAATTTGGAAATAAAATGCTACATTCTTACATGAACTTGAACGAACATTCTTTAAAACACTATAAAGCCTTAGTACATACCAATAGAAGAACAACTTGGCCTCTCGTGCTCGCCCCCCCATCCCACCCCCCCTCTCGTGGACAACATGGTGCTGGTGGTGTGTCATTTCCACCAAAAGCCCACCTGGTGGGCAAATAAAAATTGCAGCCTTGTAGTGCGATCACCCTGCTGTGAGAACACAAAAAGTTACTACACTTTGGAAATAAAATGCTACATTCTTATGTGAACATCAACGAACATTCTTTAAAACACTGTAATGCCTGAGTACATACCAATTGAAGAACAACTTGTCCTCTCCAACACGCCCCCCCCATCCCACCCCCCCCCTCTCGTAAACAACATGCTGCTGGTGGTGTGTCATTTCCACCAAAAGCGCACCTGATGGGCAAATAAAAATTGCAGCCTTGTAGTGCGATCACCCTGCTGTGAGAAAACGACGAATTACTACACTTTGGAAATAAAATGCTACATTCTTATATGAACTTCAATGAACATTCTTTAAAACACTGGAAAGCCAGAGTACATACCAATAGAAGAACAACATGTCCTCGTCCGCTCGCCCCCCCCATCCCACCCCTCCCCTCTCGTAAACAACATGCTGCTGGTGGTGTGTCATTTCCACCAAAAGCCCACTTGATGGGCAAATAAAAATTGCAGCCTTGTAGTGCGATCACCCTGCTGTGAGAAAACAAAGATTAACTACAATTTGGAAATAAAATGCTACATTCTTACATGAACTTCAACGAACATTCTTTAAAACACTGTAAAGCCTGAGTACATACCAATTGAAGAACAACTTGTCCTCTCCAACTCGCCCCCCCATCACACCCCCCCCTCTCGTAAACAACATGCTGCTGGTGGTGTGTCATTTCCACCAAAAGCGCACTTGATGGGCAAATAAAAATTGCAGCCTTGTAGTGCGATCATCCTGCTGTGAGAAAACAACGATTTACTACACTTTGGAAATAAAATGCTACATTCTTATATGAACTTCAATGAACATTCTTTAAAACACCGTAAAGCCTGAGTACATACCAATAGAAGAACAACATGTCCTCTTCCGCACGCCCACCCCATCCCACCCCCCCCCCCCCTCTCGTAAACAACATGCTGCTGGTGGTGTGTCATTTCCACCAAAAGCCCACTTGATGGGCAAATAAAAATTGCAGCCTTGTAGTGCGATCACCCTGCTGCGAGAAAACAACAATTTACTACACTTTGGAAATAAGATGCTACATTCTTATATGAACTTGAACGAACATTCTTCAAAACACTATATAGCCGAGTACATGCCAATAGAACAACAACTTGTCCTCTTCCATTCGACCCCCCAACCCCCACCACCCTCTCGTGGATAACATGCTGGTGGTGGTGTGTCATTTCCACCAAATGCCCACTTGATGGGCAAATAAAAATTGCAGCCTTGTAGTGCGATCACCCTGCTGTGAGAAAACAAACATTTAATACACTTTGGAAATATAATGCTACATTATTATATGAACTTGAACGAACAATCTTTAAAACACTAAGAAGCCTAGTACATACCAATAGAAGAACAACTTGTCCTCTTACGTTCGCCACCCCCCCACCCCCCTCCACACCATCCCTCTCGTGGACAACATGCTGCTGGTGGTGTGTCATTTCCACCAAAAGCCCACTTGATGGGCAAATAAAAATTGCAGCCTTGTAGTGCGATCACCCTGCTGTGAGAAAACAACAATTTACTACACTTTGGAAATAAAATGCTACATTCTTATATGAACTTGAACGAACATTCTTTAAAACACTGTAAGGCCTGAGTTTATACCAATAGAAGAACAACTTGTCCTCTTCCGCTCGCCCCCCCATCCCACCCCCCCTCTCGTCGACTACATGCTGGTGGTGGTGGGTCATTTCCACCAAAAGCCCACTTGATGGGCAAATAAAAATTGCAGCCTTGTAGTGCGATCACCCTGCTCTGAGAAAACAAAGATTAACTACACTTTGGAAATAAAATGCTACATTCTTACATGAACTTGAACGAACATTCTTTAAAACACTATAAAGCCTTAGTACATACCAATTGAAGAACAACTTGGCCTCTCGTGCTCGCCCCCCGATCCCAACCCACTCTCGTGGACAACATGGTGCTGGTGGTGTGTCATTTCCACCAAAAGCCCACCTGATGGGCAAATAAAAATTGCAGCCTTGTAGTGCGATCATCCTGCTGTGAGAAAACAACGATTTACTACACTTTGGAAATAAAATGCTACATTCTTATATGAACTTCAATGAACATTCTTTAAAACACTATGAAGCCTGAGTACATAGCAATAAAAGAACAACTTGTCCTCTTCTGCTCGCCCCTCCCCCTCCCCTCCCCCCCTCTAGTGGACAACAAGCTGCTGGTGGCGGGTCATTTCCACCAAAAGCGCACTTGATGGGCAAATAAAAATTGCAGCCTTGTAGTGCGATCACCTTGCTGTGAGAAAACAACGATTTACTACACTTTGGAAATAAAATGCTACATTCTTATATGAACTTCAACGAACATTCTTTAAAACACTAAAAAGCCTGAGTACATACCAATTGAAGAACAACTTGTCCTCTGCCATTCGCCCCCACATCCCACCCCCCCCTCTCGTAAACAACATGCTGCTGGTGGTGTGCCATTTCCACCAAAAGCCCACTTGATGGGCAAATAAAAATTGCAGCCTTGTAGTGCAATCACCCTGCTGTGAGGAAACAAAAATTAACTACACTTTGGAAATAAAATGCTACGTTCTTATATGGACTTGAACGAACGTTCTTTAAAACACTATGAAGCATGAGTACATACCAATAAAAGAACAACTTGTTCTCTTCTGCTCGCCCCTCCCCCTCCCACCACCCCTCTCGTGGACAACATGCTGCTGGTGGTGGGTCATTTCCACCAAAAGCCCACTTGATGGGCAAATAAAAATTGCAGCCTTGTAGTGCGATCACCCTGCTGTGAGAAAACGACGATTTACTACACTTTGGAAATAAAATGCTACATTCTTATATGAACTTCAATGAACATTCTTTAAAACACTGGAAAGCCAGAGTACATACCAATAGAAGAACAACATGTCCTCGTCCGCTCGCCCCCCCCATCCCACCCCTCCCCTCTCGTAAACAACATGCTGCTGGTGGTGTGTCATTTCCACCAAAAGCCCACTTGATGGGCAAATAAAAATTGCAGCCTTGTAGTGCGATCACCCTGCTGTGAGAAAACAAAGATTAACTACAATTTGGAAATAAAATGCTACATTCTTACATGAACTTCAACGAACATTCTTTAAAACACTGTAAAGCCTGAGTACATACCAATTGAAGAACAACTTGTCCTCTCCAACTCGCCCCCCCATCACACCCCCCCCTCTCGTAAACAACATGCTGCTGGTGGTGTGTCATTTCCACCAAAAGCGCACTTGATGGGCAAATAAAAATTGCAGCCTTGTAGTGCGATCATCCTGCTGTGAGAAAACAACGATTTACTACACTTTGGAAATAAAATGCTACATTCTTATATGAACTTCAATGAACATTCTTTAAAACACTGTAAAGCCTGAGTACATACCAATAGAAGAACAACATGTCCTCTTCCGCACGCCCACCCCATCCCACCCCCCCCCCCCCCTCTCGTAAACAACATGCTGCTGGTGGTGTGTCATTTCCACCAAAAGCCCACTTGATGGGCAAATAAAAATTGCAGCCTTGTAGTGCGATCACCTTGCTGTGAGAAAACAACGATTTACTACACTTTGGAAATAAAATGCTACATTCTTATATGAACTTCAACGAACATTCTTTAAAACACTGTAAAGCCTGAGTACATACCAATAGAACAACAACTTGTCCTCTCCTGCTTACCCCCCCCCATCCCACCCCTCCTCTCGTCGACAACATGCTGCTGGTGGTGTGTCATTTCCACCAAAAGCCAACTTGATGGGCAAATAAAAATTGCAGCCTTGTAGTGCGATCGCCCTGCTGTGAGAAAACAACGATTTACTACACTTTGGAAATAAGATGCTACATTCTTATATGAACTTGAACGAACATTCTTCAAAACACTATATAGCCGGAGTACATGCCAATAGAACAACAACTTGTCCTCTTCCATTCGACCCCCCAACCCCCACCACCCTCTCGTGGATAACATGCTGGTGGTGGTGTGTCATTTCCACCAAATGCCCACTTGATGGGCAAATAAAAATTGCAGCCTTGTAGTGCGATCACCCTG
This sequence comes from Schistocerca americana, assembly GCF_021461395.2. Taxonomy (NCBI): domain Eukaryota; kingdom Metazoa; phylum Arthropoda; class Insecta; order Orthoptera; family Acrididae; genus Schistocerca; species Schistocerca americana. Next base: position 78,624,053 of record NC_060128.1, on the reverse strand, counting down.
CTCTGAGAAAACAAACATTTAATACACTTTGGAAATATAATGCTACGTTATTATATGAACTTGAACGAACATTCTTTAAAACACTAAGAAGCCTAGTACATACCAATAGAAGAACAACTTGTCCTCTCGTGCTCGCACCCTCGTCCCACCCCCCCTCTCGTGGACAACATGCTGCTGGTGGTGTGTCATTTCCACCAAAAGCCCACTTGATGGGCAAATAAAAATTGCAGCCTTCTAGTGCGATCAGCCTGCTGTGAGAAAACAACGATTTACTACACTTTGGAAATTAAATGCTATGTTATAACATGAACTTGAACGAACATTCTTTAAAACACTATGAAGCCTAGTACATTTCAATAGAAGAACAACTTGTCGTCTTCCGCCCCCCCCTCCCCCTCGCCCGTGGACAACATGCTGGTGGTGGTGTGTCATTTCCACCAAAAGCCCACCTGATGGGCAAATAAAAATTGCAGCCTTGTAGTGCGATCACCCTGCTGTGAGAAAACAAAGATTTACTACACTTTGGAAATAAAATGCTACGTTATTATATGAACTTGAATGCACATTCTTTAAAACGCTATAAAGCCTGAGTACATACCAATGGAAGAACAACTTGTCCTCTTCCACTCGCCCCTCCTCCCCCCCCCTCCCCCTCCCCTCTCATGGACAACATGCTGCAGGTCGTGTGTCATTTCCACCAAAAGCCCACTTGATGGGCAAATAAAAATATCAGCCTTGTAGTGCGATCACCCTGCTGTGAGGAAACAAAAATTAATTACACTTTGGAAATAAAATGCTACGTTCTTATATGAACTTGAACGAACATTCTTTAAAACACTATGAAGCCTGAGTACATACCAATAAAAGAACAACTTGTCCTCTTCTGCTCACCCCTCCCCCTCCCACCACCCCTCTCATGGACAACATGCTGCTAATGGTGGGTCATTTCCACCAAATGCCCACTTGATGGGCAAATAAAAATTGCAGCCTTGTAGTGCGATCACCCTGCTCTGAGAAAACAAAGATTAACAACACTTTGGAAATAAAATGCTACATTCTTACATGAACTTAAACGAACATTCTTTAAAACACAATAAAGCCTTAGTACATACCAATAGAAGAACAACTTAACCTCTCGTGCTCGCCCCCCCATCCCAGCCCCCCTCTCGTGGACAACATGGTGCTGGTGGTGTGTCATTTCCAGCAAAAGCCCACCTAATTGGCAAATAAAAATTGCAGCCTTGTAGTGCGATCTCCCTGCTGTGAGAAAACAAAGAATTACTATACTTTGGAAATAAAATGCTACGTTCTTATATGAACTTGAACGAACGTTCTTTTAAACACTATGAAGCCAGAGTACATAGCAATAAAAGAACAACTTGTCCTCTTCTGCTCGCCCCTCCCCCTCCCACCCCACTCTCGTAGGCAACATGCTGCTGGTGGCGGGTCATTTCCACCGAAAGCGCACTTGATGGGCATATAAAAATTGCAGCCTTGTAGTGCGATCACCCTGCTGTGAGAAAACAACGATTTACTACACTTTGGAAATAAAATGCTACATTCTTATATGAACTTCAACGAACATTCTTTAAAACACTGTAAAGCCTGAGTACATACAACTTGAAGAACAACTTGTTATCAGCCGCTCGCCCCCACGTCCCACCCCCCCCTCTCGTAAACAACATGCTGCTGGTGGTGTGTCATTTCCACCAAAAGCCCACTTGATGGGCAAATAAAAATTGCAGCCTTGTAGTGCAATCACCCTGCTGTGAGAAAACAATGATTTACTACACTTTGGAAATAAAATGCTACATTCTTATATGAACTTAAATGAACATTCTTTAAAACACTGTAAAGCCTGAGTTCATACCAATAGAAGAACAACTTGTCCTCTTGTGATCGCCCCCCCATCCCACCCCCCCTCTCGTGGACAACATGCTGCTGGTTGTGTGTCATTTACACCAAAAGCCCACTTGATGGGCAAATAAAAATTGCAGGCTTGTAGTGCGATCTCGCTGCTGTTAGAAAACAATGATTTACTACACTTTGGAAATAAAATGCTACATTCTTATATGAACTTGAACGAACATTCTTTAAAACACTATAAAGCCTTAGTACATACCAATAGAAGAACAACTTGTCCTCTTCCGCTCGCCACCCCCCCCCCTCCCCACCTACCCTGTCAAGGACAACATGCTGCTGGTGGTGTGTCATTTCCACCAAAAGCCCACTTGATGGGCAAATAAAAATTGCAGCCTTGTAGTGCGATCACCCTGCTGTGAGAAAACAAAGATTTACTACACTTCGGAAATAAAATGCTACATTCTTATATGAACTTGAACGAACATACTTTAAGCACTATAAAGCCTTAGTACATACCAATAGAAGAACAACTTGTCCTCTTACGTTCGCCACCCCCCCCACCCCCCTCCACACCATCCCTCTCGTGGACAACATGCTGCTGGTGGTGTGTCATTTCCACCAAAAGCCCACTTGATGGGCAAATAAAAATTGCAGCCTTGTAGTGCGATCACCCTGCTGTGAGAAAACAATTTACTACACTTTGGAAATAAAATGCTACATTCTTATATGAACTTGAACGAACATTCCTTAAAACACTGTAAGGCCTGAGTTTATACCAATAGAAGAACAACTTGTCCTCTTCCGCTCGCCCCCCCATCCCACCCCCCCTCTCGTCGACTACATGCTGGTGGTGGTGGGTCAATTCCACCAAAAGCCCACTTGATGGGCAAATAAAAATTGCAGCCTTGTAGTGCGATCACCCTGCTCTGAGAAAACAAAGATTAACTACACTTTGGAAATAAAATGCTACATTCTTACATGAACTTGAACGAACATTCTTTAAAACACTATAAAGCCTTAGTACATACCAATAGAAGAACAACTTGGCCTCTCGTGCTCGCCCCCCGATCCCAACCCCCTCTCGTGGACAACATGCTGCTGGTGGTGTGTCATTTCCACCAAAAGCCCACCTGATGGGCAAATAAAAATTGCAGCCTTGTAGTGCGATCACCCTGCTGTGAGAAAACAAAGAATTACTACACTTTGGAAATAAAATGCTACGTTCTCATATGAACTTGAACGAACGTTCTTTAAAACACTATGAAGCCTGAGTACATAGCAATAAAAGAACAACTTGTCCTCTTCTGCTCGCCCCTCCCCCTCCCCTCCCCCCCTCTAGTGGACAACAAGCTGCTGGTGGCGGGTCATTTCCACCAAAAGCGCACTTGATGGGCAAATAAAAATTGCAGCCTTGTAGTGCGATCACCTTGCTGTGAGAAAACAACGATTTACTACACTTTGGAAATAAAATGCTACATTCTTATATGAACTTCAACGAACATTCTTTAAAACACTGTAAAGCCTGAGTACATACCAATTGAAGAACAACTTGTCCTCTGCCATTCGCCCCCACATCCCACCCCCCCCTCTCGTAAACAACATGCTGCTGGTGGTGTGTCATTTCCACCAAAAGCCCACTCGATGGGCAAATAAAAATTGCAGCCTTGTAGTGCAATCACCCTGCTGTGAGAAAACATCGATTTACTACACTTTGGAAATAAAATGCTACATTCTTATATGAACTTCAACGAACATTCTTTAAAACACTGTAAAGCCTGAGTGCATATCAATTGAAGAATAACTTGTCCTTTCCTGCTCGCCCCCCCATCCCACCCCTCCTCTCGTGGACAACATGCTGCTGGTGGTGTGTCATTTCCACCCAAAGCCGACTTGATGGGCAAATGAAAATTGCAGCCTTGTAGTGTGATCACCCTGCTGTGAGAAAACAACGATTTACTACACTTTGGAAATAAAATGCTACATTCTTATATGAACTTGAACGAACATTATTTAAAACACTGTAAAGCCTGAGTACATACCAATTGAGGAACAACTTGTCATCTTCCGCTCGCTCCCCATCCCCCCCCCCCCCCGCCCCCCCCTCTCGTAAACAACATGCTGCTGGTGGTGTGTCATTTCCACCAAAAGCCCACTTGATGGGCAAATAAAAATTGCAGCCATGTAGCTCAGTCACCGTGCTGTGAGAAAACAACGATTTGCTACACTTTGGAAATAAAATGCTACATTCTTATATAAACTTCAATGAACATTCTTTAAAACACTGTAAAGCCTGGGTACATACCAATAGAAGAACAACTTGTCCTCTCCTGCTCGCCCCCTCATCCCACCCCCCCTCACGTGGACAACATGCTGCTAGTGGTGTGTCATTTCCACCAAAAGCCAACTTGATGGGCAAATAAAAATTGCAGGCTTGTAGTGCGATCACCCTGCTGTGAGAAAACAACGATTTACTACACTTTGGAAATAAAATGCTACATTCTTATATGAACTTGAACGAACATTCTTTAAAACACTATAAAGCTTTAGTAGATACCAATAGAAGAACAACTTGTCCTCTTCTGCTCGCCCACCTATCCCACCCCCCCTCTCGTGGACAAATCGCTGCTAGTGGTGTGTCATTTCCACCACAAGGCCACTTGATGAACAAATAAAAATTGCAGCCTTGTAGTGCGATCACCCTGCTGTGACAAAACAAAGATTTACTACAATTTGGAAATAAAATGCAACGATCTTATATGAACTTCAACGAACATTCTTTAAAACACAATAAATCCTGAGTACATACCAATGGAAGAACAACTTGTCATCTTCCGTTCGCCCCCTCCCCCCCCCCCCCCCCCCCACTCGTGGACAACATGCTGCTGGTGGTGTGTCATTTCCACCAAAACCCCACATGATGGGCAAATAAAAATTGCAGCCTTGCAGTGCGATCACCGTGCTGTGAGAAAACAAAGATTTACTACTCTTTGGAAATAAAATGCTACATTCTTATTTGATTTTGAATGAACATTCTTTATAACACTATAAAGCCTTAGTAGATACCAATAGAAGAACAACTTGTACTCTTCCGCTCGCCCCCCCCCCCCCCCCCCCCCCCCCCCCCCCCCGCACCCCCCGTCTTGTGGACAACATGCTGCTGTAGGTGTGCCAGTTCCAACAAAAGCCCACCTGATGGGCAAATAAAAATTGCAGCCTTGTAGTGTGATCACCCTGCTGTGAGAAAACAATGATTTACTACACTTTGGAAATAAAATGCTACATTCTTATATGAACTTGAACGAACATTCTTTAAAACACTATAAAGCCTGAGTACATACCAATAGAAAAACAACTTGTCCTCTTCCACTCGCCCCCCCCATCCCACCCCCCCTCCTGTGGACAACATGCTGCTGGTGGTGTGACATTTCCACCAGAAGCCCACTTGATGGGCAAATAAAAATTGCAGCCTTGTAGTGCGATCACCCTGCTGTGAGAAAACAAAGATTTTGTACACTTTGGAAATAAAATGCTACGTTCTTATATGAACTTCAACGAACATTCTTTAAACACTGTAAAGCCTGAGTGCATATCAATTGTAGAACAACTTGTCCTCTCCTGCTCGCCCCCCCATCCCATCCCTCCTCTCATGGACAACATGCTGCTGGTGGTGTGTCATTTCCACCGAAAGCCCACTTGATGGGCAAATGAAAATTGCAGCCTTGTAGTGCGATCACCCTGCTGTGAGAAAACAACGATTTACTACACTTTGGAAATAAAATGCTACATTCTTATATGAACTTGAACGAACATTATTTAAAACACTGTAAACCTGAGTACATACCAATGGAAGAACAACTTGTCCTCTTCCGCTCGCCCCCCCATCCCACCCCCCCCCCCTCGTAAATAACACGCTGCTGGTGGTGTGTCATTTCCACCAAAAGCCCACTTGATGGGCAAATAAAAATTACAGCCATGTAGTGCAAACACCCTGCTGTGAGAAAACAACGATTTGCTACACTTTGGAAATAAAATGCTACATTCTTATATGAACATCAATGAACATTCTTTAAAACACTGTAAAGCCTGGGTACATACCAATAGAAGAACAACTTGTCCTCTCCTGCTCACCCCCTCATCCCACCCCCCCCTCACGTGGACAACATGCTGCTGGTGGTGTGTCATTTCCACCGAAAACCCACTTGATGGGCAAATGAAAATTGCAGCCTTGTAGTGCGATCACCCTGCTGTGAGAAAACAAAGACTAACTACACTTTGGAAATAAAATGCTACGTTCTTATATGAACTTGACCGAAAATTCTATAAAACAGTATAAAGCCTGAGTACATACCAATAGAAGAACAACTTGTCCTCTTACGTTCGAACCCCCCCCCCCCCCCCAACCCCCCTCCACACCATCCCTCTCGTGGACAACATGCTGCTGGTGGTGTGTCAATTCCACCAAAAGCCCACTTGATGGGCAAATAAAAATTGCAGCCTTGTAGTCCGATCACCCTGCTGTGAGAAAACAATGATATACTACACTTTGGAAATTAAATGGTACATTCTTATATGAACTTGAACGAACATTCTTTAAAACACTATAAAGCCTGAGTACATACCAATAGAAAAACAACTTGTCCTCTTCCGCTTGCCCCCGCGCCTCAGCCCCGCGTAGACAACATGCTGCTGGTGGAGTGTCATTTTCACCAGAAGCCCACTTGGAGGGCAAATAAAAATTGCAGCCTTGTAGTGCGATCACCCTGCTGTGAGAAAACAAAGATTTACTGCACTTTGGAAATAAAATGCTACGTTATTATATGAACTTGAACGAACATTCTTTAAAACACTATAAAGCCTTAGTACATACCAATAGAAGAACAACTTGTCCTCTTCCGCTCGCCCCACACCACTCCCCCAGCCCCCCTCTCGTGGACAACATGCTGCTGGTGGTGTGTCATTTCCACCAAAAGCCCACTTGATGGCCAAATAAAAATTGCAGCCTTGTAGTGCGATCACCCTGCTGTGAGTAAACAAAGATTTACTACACTTTGGAAATAAAATGCAACGTTCTTGTATGAACTTGAATGAACATTCTTTAAAACACTATAAAGCCTGAGTACATACCAATAGAACAACAACTTGTCCTCTTCCCCCCCCCCCCCCTCCAACCTCACTCATGGACAACATGCTGCTGGTGGGGTGACATTTCCACCAAAAGCCCACTTGATGGGCAAATAAAAATTGCAGCCCTTTAGTGCGATCACCCTGCTGAGAGTAAACAAAGATTTACTACACTTTGGAAATAAAATGCTATGTTATTATATGAACTTAAACGAACATTCTTTAAAACACTATAAAGCCTGAGTACATACCAATAAAAGAACAAATTGTCCTCTTCTGCTCGCCCATCCCCCCCCACCCCCCCTCTCGTGGACAACATCCTGCTGGTGGTATGTTATTTCCACCGAAAGCCCACTTGATGGGCAAATAAAAAATGCAGCCCTGTAGTGCGATCACCCTTCTGTGAGAAAACAAAGTTTTACTGCACTTTGGAAATAAAATGCTACATTCGTATATGAACTTGAACGAACTTTCTTTAAGACACTATAAAGCCTGAGTACATACCAATAGAACAACAACTTGTGCACTTCCACTCGCCCCCTCCCCCTCCACCCCCCCTCTCGTGAACAACATGCTGCAGGTGGGGTGTCATTTCCACCAAAAGCCCACTTGATGGGCAAATAAAAATTGCAACCTTGTAGTGTGATCGCCCTGCTGCGAGAAAACAAAGATTAACTACACTTTGGAAATAAAATGCTACGTTCTTATATGAACTTGAACGAACATTCTTTAAAACACTATAAAGCCTGAGTACATGCCAATAAAAGAACAACTTGTCCTCTTCCGCTCGCCCCTCCCCTCTCCACCCCCCCTCTCGTGGACAACATGCTGCTGGTGGTGGGTCATTTCCACCAAAAGCCCACTTGATGGGCAAATAAAAATTGCAGCCTTGTAGTGCGATCACCCTGCTGTGAGAAAACAAAAATTAACTTCACTTTGGAAATAAAATGCTACGTTCTTATATGAAGTAGAACAAGCATTCTTTAAAACACTATAAAGCCTGTGTACATGCCAATAAAAGAACAACTTGTCCTCTTCCGCTCGCCCCTCCCCCCCCCCCCCCCACCACCCCTCTCGTGGACAATATGCTGCTGGTGGGGTGTCATTTCCACCAAAAGCCCACTTGATGGGCAAATAAAAATTGCAACCTTGTAGTGCGATCACCCTGCTGTGAGAAAACAAAGATTAACTACACATTGGAAATAAAATGCTACGTTCTTATATGAACTTGAACGAACATTCTTTAATACACCATAAAGCCTGAGTACATACCAATAGAAGAACAACTTGTCCTCTGCCGCTCGACCCCCCCCGCCCACCCCCCCCCCCCCCCCCCCGTCGCTCCTCTCGTGGACAACATGCTGCTGGTGGATTGTCATTTCCACCAAAAGCCCACTTGATGGGCAAATAAAAATTGCAGCCTTGTAGTGCGATCACCCTGCTGTGAGAAAACAAAAATTAACTTCACTTTGGAAATAAAATGCTACGTTCTTATATGAAGTAGAACAAGCATTCTTTAAAACACTATAAAGCCTGTGTACATGCCAATAAAAGAACAACTTGTCCTCTTCCGCTCGCCCCTCCCCCCCCCCCCCACCACCCCTCTCGTGGACAATATGCTGCTGGTGGGGTGTCATTTCCACCAAAAGCCCACTTGATGGGCAAATAAAAATTGCAACCTTGTAGTGCGATCACCCTGCTGTGAGAAAACGAAGATTAACTACACATTGGAAATAAAATGCTACGTTCTTATATGAACTTCAACGAACATTCTTTAATACACCATAAAGCCTAAGTACATACCAATAGAAGAACAACTTGTCCCCTTCCGCTCGCCCCCCCCCCCCTCCCCCCGGGGCACTCCTCTCGTTAACAACATGCTGCAGGTGGGGTGTCATTTCCACCAAAAGCCCACTTGATGGGCAAATAAAAATTGCAACCTTGTAGTGCGATCACCCTGCTGTGAGAAAGCAAAGATTAACTACACTTTGGAAATAAAATGCTACGTTCTTATATGAACTTGAACGAACATTCTTTAAAACACTATAAAGCCTGAGTACATGCCAATAAAAGAACAACTTGTCCTCTTCCGCTCGCGCCTCCCCCCCCCCCCCCCCCCCCACCGCCCCTCTCGTGGACAACATGCTGCTGGTGGTGTGTCATTTCCACCAAAAGCCCACTTGATGGGCAAATAAAAATTGCAGCCTTGTAGTGCGATCATCCTGCTGTGAGGAGACATAGATTTACTACACTTTGTAAATAAAATGCTACATTCTTATATGAACTTGAACGAACATTCTTTAAAATAATATAAAGCATGAGTACATACCAATAGAAGAACAACTTGTCCTGTTCCACTCGCCCCCACCCCACCCCCGCCACTCGTGGACAACATGCTTCTGGTGGATTGTCATTTCCACCAAAAGCCCACTTGATGGGCAAATAAAAATTGCAGCCTTGTAGTGCGATCAACCTGCTGTGAGAAAACAAAGATTTACTACACTTTGGAAATAAAGTGCTACATTCTTTTATGAACTTGAACGAACATTCTCTAAAACACTATAAAGCTTGAGTAGATACCAATAGAAGATAACTTGTCCTCTTCTGCTCGCCGTTCCCCCCCCGCCCCCCCCCCCCCCCCCCGCCCCCCCCCCTTCCACCGCCCACACCCCTCGTGGACAACATGCTGCTGGTGGATTGTCATTTCCACCAAAAGCCCACTTGATGGGCAAATAAAAATTGCAACCTTGTCGTGCGATCACCCTGTTGTGAGAAAACAAAGATTTACTGTACTTTTGAAATAAAATGCTACATTCTTATATGAACTTGAACGAACTTTCTTTAAAACACTATAAAGCCTGAGTACATACCAATAGAAGAACAACTTGTCCTCTTCCGCTTGCCCCCGCCCCTCAGCCCCTCGTAGACAACATGCTACTGGTGGTGTGTCATTTTCACCAGAAGCCCACTTGAAGGGCAAATAAAAATTGCAGCCTTGTCGTGCGATCACCCTGCTGTGAGAAAACAAAGATTTACTGCACTTTCGAAATGAAATGCTACGTTATTATATGAACTTGAACGAACATTCTTTAAAACACTATAAAGCCTTAGTACATACCAATAGAAGAACAACTTGTCCTCTTCCGCTCGCCCCGCCCCCTCCCCCACCCCCCCTCTAGTGGACAACATGCTGCTGGTGGTGTGTCATTTCCACCAAAAGCCCACTTGATGGGCAAAAAAAAATTGCAGCCATGTAGTGCGATCACCCTGCTGTTAGAAAACAAAGATTAACTACACTGGAATTAAAATGCTACGTTCTTATATGAACTTGACCGATAATTCTTTAAAACACTATAAAGCCTGAGTACATACCAATAGAAGAACAACTTGTCCTCTTCCGCTTGCCCCCGCCCCTCAGCCCCTCGTAGACAATAAGCTGCTGGTGGTGTGTCATTTTCACCAGAAGCCCACTTGAAGGGCAAATAAAAATTGCAGCCTTGAAGTGCGATCACCCTGCTGTGAGAAAACAAAGATTTACTGCACTTTGGAAATAAAATGCTACGTTATTATATGAACGTGAACGAACATTCTTTAAAACACTATAAAGCCTTAGTACATATCATAAGAAGAATAACTTGTGCTCTTCCGCTCGCCCCCCCCCCCCCTCCCCCAGCCCCCCTCCTGTGGACAACATGCTGCTGGTGGTGTGTCATTTCCACCAAAAGCCCACTTGATGGGCAAATAAAAATTGCAGCCATGTAGTGCGATCACCCTGCTGTGAGAAAACAAAGATTTACTACACTTTGGAAATTAAATGCTACATTCTTATATGAACTTGAACGAACATTCTTTAAAACACTATAAAGCCTGAGTACATACCAATAGAAGAACAACTTGTCCTCTCGTGCTCGCCCCCTCATCCCACCCCCCCTCTCGTGGACAACATGCTGCTGGTGGTGTGTTATTTCCACTAAAAGCCCACTTGATGGGCAAATAAAAATTGCAGCCTTGTAGTGCGATCACCCTGCTGTGAGAAAACAAAGATTTACTGCACTTTTGAAATAAAATGCTACATTCTTATATGAACTTGAACGAACATTCTTTAAAACACTATAAAGCGTGAGTACATACCAATAGAACAACAACTTGTCCACTTCCACTCGCCCCCTTCCATTTCCTCCGCCCCCCCCCCCCCTCTTGTGGACAACATGCTGCTGGTGGTGTGTCATTTCCACCAAGAGCCCACTTGATGGGCAAATAAAAATTGCAGCCTTGTAGTGCGATCACCCTGCTGTGAGAAAACAAAGATTTACTGCACTTTGGAAATAAAATGCCACGTTCTTATATGAACTTGAACGAACATTCTTTAATACACTATAAAGCCTGAGTACATACCAATAGAAGAACAACTTGTCCTGTTCCGCTCGAAACCCCCCCCCCCCCCCCACCCCCCCCACCCCACCCCACCGCCGCCACTCGTGGACAACATGCTGCTGCTGGTGTGTCATTTCCACCAGAAGCCCACTTGATGGGCAGATAAAAATTGCAGCCCTGTAGTGTGATCACCCTGCTGTGAGAAAACAAAAATTTACCGCACTTTGGAAATAAAATGCCACGTTCTCATATGAACTTGAACGAACATTCCTTAAAACACTATAAAGCCTGAGTACATACCAATAGAAGAACAACTTGTCCTCTCGTGCTCGCCCCCTCATCCCACCCCCCCTCTCGTGGACAACATGCTGCTGGTGGTGTGTCATTTCCACCAAAAGCCCACTTGATGGGCAAATAAAAATTGCAGCCTTGTAGTGCGATCACCCTGCTGTGAGAAAACAAAGATTTACTACACTTTAAAAATAAAATGCTACATTCTTATATGAACTTGAACGAACATTCTTTAAAACACTATAAACCTGAGTACATACCAATAGAAGAACAACTTGTCCTCTCGTGCTCGCCCCTTCATCCCACCCCCCCCTCTCGTGGACAACATGCTGCTGGTGGTGTGTCATTTCCACCAAAAGCCCACTTGATGGGCAAATAAAAATTGCAGCCTTGTAGTGCGATCACCCTGCTGTGAGAAAACAAAGATTTACTGCACTTTTGAAATAAAATACTACATTCTTATATGAACTTGAACGAACTTTCTTTAAAACAGTAAAAAACCTGAGTACATACCAATAGAAGAACAACTTGTCCTCTTCCGCTTGCCCCCGCCCCTCAGCCCCTCGTAGACAACATGCTGCTGGTGGTGTGTCATTTTCACCAGAAGCCCACTTGAAGGGCAAATAAAAATTGCAGCCTTGTAGTGCGATCACCCTGCTGTGAGAAAACAAAGATTTACTGCACTTTGGAAATAAAATGCTACGTTATTATATGAACTTGAACGAACATTTTTTAAAACACTATAAAGCCTTAGTACATACCAATAGAAGAACAACTTGTCCTCTTCCGATCGCCCCCCCCCCCCCCACTCCACCACCCCCCCTCTCGTGGAAAACATGCTGCTGGTGGTGTGTCATTTCCACCAAAAGCCCACTTGATGGGCAAATAAAAATTGCAGCCATGTAGTGCGATCACCCTGCTGTTAGAAAACAAAGATTAACTACACTTTGGAATTAAAATGCTACGTTCTTATATGAACTTGACCGATAATTCTTTAAAACACTATAAAGCCTGAGTACATACGAATAGAAGAACAACTTGTCCTCATCCGCTTGCCCCCGCCCCTCAGCCCCTCTTACACAACAAGCTGCTGGTGGTGTGTCATTTCCACCAGAAGCCCACTTGATGGGCAGATAAAAATTGCAGCCCTGTAGTGTGATCTCCCTGCTGTGAGAAAACAAAAATTTACCGCACTTTGGAAATAAAATGCCACGTTCTTATATGAACTTGAACGAACATTCCTTAAAACACTATAAAGCCTGAGTACATACCAATAGAAGAACAACTTGTCCTCTCGTGCTCGCCCCCTCATCCCACCCCCCCTCTCGTGGACAACATGCTGCTGGTGGTGTGTCATTTCCACCAAAAGCCCACTTGATGGGCAAATAAAAATTGCAGCCTTGTAGTGCCATCACCCTGCTGTGAGAAAACAAAGATTTACTACACTTTAAAAATAAAATGCTACATTCTTATATGAACTTGAACGAACATTCTTTAAAACACTATAAACCTGAGTACATACCAATAGAAGAACAACTTATCCTCTCGTGCTCGCCCCTTCATCCCACCCCCCCTCTCGTGGACAACATGCTGCTGGTGGTGTGTCATTTCCACCAAAAGCCCACTTGATGGGCAAATAAAAATTGCAGCCTTGTAGTGCGATCACCCTGCTGTGAGAAAACAAAGATTTACTGCACTTTTGAAATAAAATACTACATTCTTATATGAACTTGAACGAACTTTCTTTAAAACAGTAAAAAACCTGAGTACATACCAATAGAAGAACAACTTGTCCTCTTCCGCTTGCCCCCGCCCCTCAGCCCCTCGTAGACAACATGCTGCTGGTGGTGTGTCATTTTCACCAGAAGCCCACTTGAAGGGCAAATAAAAATTGCAGCCTTGTAGTGCGATCACCCTGCTGTGAGAAAACAAAGATTTACTGCACTTTAAAAATAAAATGCTACGTTATTATATGAACTTGAACGAACATTCTTTAAAACACTATAAAGCCTTAGTACATACCAATAGAAGAACAACTTGTCCTCTTCCGATCGCCCCCCCCCCACTCCACCACCCCCACTCTCGTGGAAAACATGCTGCTGGTGTTGTGTCATTTCCACCAAAAGCCCACTTGATGGGCATTAAAAAATTGCAGCCATGTAGTGCGATCACCCTGCTGTTAGAAAACAAAGATTAACTACACTTTGGAATTAAAATGCTACGTTCTTATATGAACTTGACCGATAATTCTTTAAAACACTATAAAGCCTGAGTACATACGAATAGAAGAACAACTTGTCCTCATCCGCTTGCCCCCGCCCCGCAGCCCCTCTTACACAACAAGCTGCTGGTGGTGTGCCATTTTCACCAGAAGCCCACTTGAAGGGCAAATAAAAATTGCAGCCTTGTAGTGCGATCACCCTGCTGTGAGAAAACAAAGATTTACTGCACTTTGGAAATAAAATGCTACATTCTTATATGAACTTGAACGAACATTCTTTAAAACACTATAAAGCCTGAGTACATACCAATAGAAGAACAACTTGTCCTCTCGTGCTCGCCCCCTCATCCCACCCCCCTCTCGTGGACAACATGCTGCTGGTGATGTGTCATTTCCACCAAAAGCCCACTTGATGGGCAAATAAAAATTGCAGCCATCTAGTGCGATCACCCTGCTGTGAGAAAACAAAGATTTACTACACTTTGGAAATAAAATGCTACATTCTTATATGAACTTGAACGAACATTCTTTAAGACACTATAAAGCCTGAGTACATACCAATAGAAGAACAACTTGTCCTCTCGTGCTCGCCCCCTCATCCCACCCCCCCTCTCGTGGACAACATGCTGCTGGTGGTGTGTTATTTCCACTAAAAGCCCACTTGATGGGCAAATAAAAATTGCAGCCTTGTAGTGCGATCACCCTGCAGTGAGAAAACAAAGATTTACTGCACTTTTGAAATAAAATGCTACATTCTTATATGAACTTGAACGAACTTTCTTTAAAACACTATAAAGCGTGAGTACATACCAATAGAACAACAACTTGTCCACTTCCACTCGCCCCCTTTAATTTCCTCCCCCCCCCCCCCCTCTTGTGGACAACATGCTGCTGGTGGTGTGTCATTTCCACCAAGAGCCCACTTGATGGGCAAATAAAAATTGCAGCCATGTAGTGCAATCACCCTGCTGTTAGAAAACAAAGATTAACTACACTTTGGAATTAAAATGCTATGTTCTTATATGAACTTGACCGATAATTCTTTGAAACACTATAAAGCCTGAGTACATACCAATAGAAGAACAACTTGTCCTCATCCGCTTGCCCCCGCCCCTCAGCCACTCGTACACAACAAGCTGCTGGTGGTGTGTCATTTTCACCAGAAGCCCACTTGAAGGGCAAATAAAAATTGCAGCCTTGTAGTGCGATCACCCAGCTGTGAGAAAACAAAGATTTACTGCACTTTGGAAATAAAATGCTACGTTATTATATGAACTTGAACGAACATTCTTTAAAACACTATAAAGCCTTAGTACATAACAGTAGAAGAACAACTTGTCCTCTTCCGCTCGCCCCTTCATCCCACCCCCCCTCTTGTGGACAACATGCTGCTGGTGGTGTGTCATTTCCACCAAAAGACAACTTGATGGGCAAATAAAAATTGCAGCCATGTAGTGCGATCACCCTGCTGTGAGAAAACAAAGATTTATACACTTTGGAAATAAAATGCTACATTCTTATATGAACTTGAATTACCATTCTTTAAAACCCTATAAAGCCTGAGTACATACAAATAGAAGAACAACTTGTCCTCTCGTGCTCGCCCCCTCATACCACCCCCCCCTCTCGTTGACAACATGCTGCTGGTGGTGTGTCATTTCCACCAAAGGCCCACTTGATGGGCCAATAAAAATTGCAGCCTTGTAGTGCGATCACCCTGCTGTGAGAAAACAAAGAATTACTTCTCTTTTGAAATAAAATGCTACATTCTTATATGAACTTGAACGAACATTCTTTAAAACACTATAAAGCCTGAGTACATACTAATAGAAGTACAACATGTCCTCTCGTGCTCGCCCCTTCATCCCACCCCCCCCTCACGTGGACAACATGCTGCTGGTGGTGTGTCATTTCCACCAAAAGCCCACTTGATGGGCAAATAAATATTGCACCCTTTTGTGCGATCAACCTGCTGTGAGAAAACAAAGATTTACTACACTTTGGAAATAAAATGCTACATTCTTATATGAACTTGAACGAACATTATTCAAAACACTATAAAGCCTGAGTACATACCAATAGAAGAACAACTTGTCCTCACGTGCTTGCCCCCTCATCCCACCCCCCCCTCTCGTGGACAACATGCTGCTGGTGGTGTGTCATTCCCACCAAAAGCCCACTTGATGGGCAAATAAAAATTGCAGCCATGTAGTGCGATCACCCTGCTGTGAGAAAACAAAGATTTACTACACTTTGGAAGTAAAATGCTACATTCTTATATGAACTTGAACGAACATTCTTTAAAACACTATAAAGCCTGAGTACATACCAATAGAAGAACAACTTGTCGTCTCGTGCTCGCCCCCTCATCCCACCCCCCCTCTCATGGACAACACACTGCTGGTGGTGTGTCATTTCCACCAAAAGCCCACTTGATGGGCAAATAAAAATTGCAGCCTTGTAGTGCGATCACCCTGCTGTGAGAAAACATAGATTTACTACACTTTGGAAATAAAATGCTACATTCTTATATGAACTTGAACGAACATTCTTTAAAACACTATAAAGCCTGAGTACATACCAATAGAAGAACAACTTGTCCTCTCGTGCTCGCCCCCTCATTCCACCACCCCTCTCGTGGACAACATGCTGCTGGTGGTGTGTCATTTCCACCAAAAGCCCACTTAATGGGCAAATAAAAATTGCATCCTTGTAGTGCGATGACCCTGCTGTGAGAAAACAAAGATTTACTACACTTTGGAAGTAAAATGCTACATTCTTATATGAACTTGAACGAACATTCTATAAAACACTATAAAGCCTGAGTACATACCAATAGAAGAACAACTTGTCCTCTCGTGCTCGCCCCCTCATTCCACCACCCCTCTCGTGGACAACATGCTGCTGGTGG
This sequence comes from Schistocerca americana, assembly GCF_021461395.2. NCBI lineage: Eukaryota > Metazoa > Arthropoda > Insecta > Orthoptera > Acrididae > Schistocerca > Schistocerca americana. The sequence goes on along the minus strand of NC_060128.1, from coordinate 78,607,272 downwards.
TCTGTCATTTCCACCAAAAGCCCACTTAATGGGCAAATAAAAATTGCATCCTTGTAGTGCGATGACCCTGCTGTGAGAAAACAAAGATTTACTACACTTTGGAAGTAAAATGCTACATTCTTATATGAACTTGAACGAACATTCTTTAATACACTATAAAGCCTGAGTATATACCAATAGAAGAACAACTTGTCCTCTCGTGCCCGCCCCCTCATCCCACCCCCCCTCTCGTGGACAACATGCTGCTGGTGGTGTGTCATTTCCACCAAAAGCCCACTTGATGGGCAAATAAAAATTGCAGCCTTGTAGTGCGATCACCCTGCTGTGAGAAAACAAAGATTTACTACACTTTGGAAATAAAATGCTACATTCTTATATGAACTTGAACGAACATTATTTAAAACACTATAAAGCCTGAGTACATACCAATAGAAGAACATCTTGTCCTCTTTCTCTCACCCCCCCCTCCCCCACCCTCCCTCGTGAAGAACATGCTGCTGGTGGTGTGTCATTTCCACCAAAAGCCCACTTGATGGGCAAGTAAAAATTGCAGCCTTGTAGTGCGATCACCCTGCTGTGAGAAAACAAGGATTTACTACGCCTTGGAAATAAAATGCTACGTTCTTATATGAACTTGAACGAACATTCTCTAAAACGCTATAAAGTTTGAGTACATACCAATAGAAGAACAACTTGTCCTCTTCCGCTCGCCCCCCCCCCCCCCCCCCCCCTCGTGTACAACATGCTGCTGTTGGTGTGTCATTTCCACCAAAAGCCCACTTGATTTGCAAATAAAAATTGCAGCCTTCTAGTGCGATCACCCTGCTGTGAGAAATCAAAGATTTACTACACTTTGGAAATAAAGTGCTACGTTCTTATATGGACTTGAACTAACATTCTTTAAAACACTAGAAGGCCTGAGTACATACGAAAAGAAGATCAACTTGTCCTCTTCCGTTTGCCCCCGCCCCCCCCCCCCCCCCCCACCCTTTCTCGTGGACAACATGCTGCTGGTGGTGTGACATTTCCACCAAAAGTCCAGTTGATGGGCAAATAAAAAGTTGCAGCCTTGTAGTGCGATCACCTTGCTGTGAGAAAACAAGGATTTACTACACCTTGAATATAAAATGCTACGTTCTTATATGAGCTTGAACGAACATTCTTTAAAACGCTATAAAGTTTGAGTACATACCAATAGAAGAACAACTTGTCCTCTTCCGCTCGCCCCCACCTCCCCCTCTCGTGGACAACATGCTGCTGTTGGTGTGTCATTTCCAACAAAAGCCCACTTGATGGGCAAATAAAAATTGCAGCCTTGTAGTGCCATCACCCTGCTGTGAGAAAACAAAGATTTACTACACTTTGGAAATAGAATGCTACATTCTTATATGGACTTGAACGAACATTCTTTAAAACACTATAAACCCTGAGTACATACCAATAGAAAAACAACTTGTCCTCTCGTGCTCGCCCCTTCATCCCACCCCCCCTCTCGTGGACAACATGCTGCTGGTGGTGTGTCATTTCCACCAAAAGCCCACTTGATGGGCAAATAAAAATTGCAGCCTTGTAGTGCGATCACCCTGCTGTGAGAAAACAAAGATTTACTACACTTTGGAAATAAAATGCTACATTCTTATATGAACTTGAACGAACATTCTTTAATACACTATAAAGCCTGAGTACATACCAATAGAAGAACAACTTGTCCTGTTCCGCTCGAACCCCCCACCCCCCCACCCCACCGCCGCCACTCGTGGACAACATGCTGCTGGTGGTGTGTCATTTCCACCAGAAGCCCACTTGATGGGCAGATAATAATTGCAGCCCTGTAGTGTGATCACCCTGCTGTGAGGAAACAAAGATTTACTCCACTTTGGAAATAAAATGCCACGTTCTTATATGAACTTGAACGAACATTCTTTAAAACACTATAAAGCCTGAGTACATACCAATAGAAGAACAGCTTGTCCTCTCGTGCTCGCCCCCTCATACCACCCCCCCTCTCGTTGACAACATGCTGCTGGTGGTGTGTCATTTCCACCAAAGGCCCACTTGATGGGCAAATAAAAATTGCAGCCTTGTAGTGCGATCACCCTGCTGTGAGAAAACATAGATTTACTGCTCTTTTGAAATAAAATGCTACATTCTTATATGAACTTGAACGAACATTCTTTAAAACACTATAAAGCCTGAGTACATACCAATAGAAGAACAACATGTCCTCTCGTGCTCGCCCCTTCATCCCACCCCCCCCTCTCGTGGACAACATGCTTCTGGTGGTGTGTCATTTCCACCAAAAGTCCACTTGATGGGCAAATAAAAATTGCACCCTTGTAGTGCGATCAACCTGCTGTGAGAAAACAAAGATTTACTACACTTTGGAAATAAAATGCTTAATTCTTATATAAACTTGAACGAACAATATTTAAAACACTATAAAGCCTGAGTACATACCAATAGAAGAACAACTTGTCCTCTCGTGCTTGCCCCCTCATCCCACCCCCCCTCTCGTGGACAACATGCTGCTGGCGGTGTGTCATTTCCACCAAAAGCCCACTTGATAGGCAAATAAAAATTGCAGCCTTGTACTGCGATCACCCTGCTGTGAGAAAACAAAGATTTACTGCACTTTTGAAATAAAATGCTACATTCTTATATGAACTTGAACGAACTTTCTTTAAAACACTATAAAGCCTGAGTACTACCAATAGAACAACAACTTGTCCACTTCCACTCGCCCCATTCCATTTCCTTCCCCCCCCCCCTCCCCCCCCCTCCCCCCCCTAGTGGACAACATGCTGCTGGTGGTGTGTCATTTCCACCAAAAGCCCAGTTGATGGGCAAATAAAAATTGCAGCCTTGTAGTGCGATCACCCTGCTGTGAGAAAACAAAGATTTACTACACTTTGGAAATAAAATGCTACATTCTTATATGAACTTGAACGAACATTATTTAAAACACTATAAAGCCTGAGTACATACCAATAGAAGAACATCTTGTCCTCTTTCTCTCCCCCACCCCTCCCCCACCCTCTCTCGTGAAGAAAATGCTGCTGGTGGTGTGTCATTTCCACCAAAAGCCCATTTGATGGGCAAATAAAAATTGCAGCCTTGTAGTGCGATCACCCTGAGAAAACAAGGATTACTACGCCTTGGAAATAAAATGCTACGTTCTTATATAAACTTGAACGAACATTCTTTAAAGCACTATAAACCTGAGTACATACCAATAGAAGAACAACTTGTCCTCTTCCTTTGGCGCCCCCCCCCCCCCACCCCCGATCTTGTGGGGAACATACTGCTGATGTGTGTCATTTCCACCAATAGCCCATTTGATGGGCAAAGAAAAATTGCAGCCATGTAGTGCGATCACCCTGCTGTGAGAAAACAAAGATTTACTACACTTTCGAAAAAAAATGCAACAATCTTATTTGAACTTGAACGAACATTCTTTAAAGCACTATAAAGTTTAAGTACATACTAATAGAAGAACAACTTGTCCTCTTCCTCTCGGCCCCCCCCCCACCACCCCCCTCTCATGGACAACATGCTGGTGGTGGGGTGTCATTTCCAACAAAAGCACACTTGATTGGCAAATAAAAATTGCAGCCTTGTAGTGCGATCACCCTGCTGTGAGAAAACAAAGATTTACTACACTTTGGAAATATAAGGCTACATTCTTATATGAACTTGAACGAACTTTCTTTAAAGCACTATAAAGCCTGAGTACATATCAATAGTAGAACAACTTGTCTTCTTCCTTTGGCCCCCCCACCCCCCTCTTGTGGGCAACATGCTGCTGGTGGTGTGTCATTTCCACCAAGAGCCCACTTGGTGAGGAAAAAAAATTGCAGCCTAATAGTGCGACCACCCTGCTGTGAGATAACAAAGATTTACTACACTTAGGAGACAAAATGCTACATTCTTATATGAACTTATACGAAAATTTTTTAAAACACTATAAATCCTGAGTACATACCAATAGAAGAACAACTTGTCCTCTTCCGTTTGCCCCCCTCCCAACCCCCACTTTAGTGGACAACAGGCTGCTCGCGACGTGTCATTTCCAACAAAAGCCCACTTGATGGGCAATTAAAAATTGCAGCCTTGAAGTACGATCACCCTGCTGTGAGAAAACAAAGATTTACTACACCTTTAAAATAAAATGCTACGTTCTTATATGAACTTGACGGAACATTCTTTAAAACACAATAAAGCCTGAGTACATAGCAATAGAAGAACTTCTTGTCCTCTTCCTCTCACCCCCCCCCCCCCCCCCCACCCTCTCTCGTGAACAACATGCTGCTGGTGGTGTGTCATTTCCACCAAAAGCCCACTTGATGGCAAATAAAAATTGCAGCCTTGTAGTGCGATCACCCTGCTGTGAGAAAACAAACATTTACTACACCTTGGAAGTAAAATGCTACGTTCTTATATGAACTTGAACGAACATTCTTTAAAACAGTATAAAGCCCGAGTACATACCAATAGAAGAACAACTTGTCCTCTTCCTCTCGCCCCCCCACCTCTCTCACGGACAACATGCCGGTGGTTGTGTGTCATTTCCACCAAAAGCCCACTTGATTGGCCAATAAAAATTGCAGCCTCGCAGTGCAATCACCCTGCTGTGAGAAAACAAAGATTTACTTCACTTGGGAAAAAAAATGCTACATTGTTATAAGAAACTTGAACGAACATTCTTTGAAACACTATAAGGCCTGAGTACATACCAATTGAAGAACAACTTAACCTCTTCCGCTCGACCCGCATTCCCCCTTCCCCTCCCACCTTCCCATCGCCGCCCATAGTCTCTCGTGGACAACATGCTGCTGGTGGTGTGTCATTTGCACCAAAAGCACACTTGATGGGCAAATAAATATTGCAGGCTTGTAGTACGATCACCCTGCTGTGAGAAAATAAAGATATACTTCACTTTGGAAAAAAATTGCTACGTTCTTATAAGAAACTTGAACGAACAATCTTTAAACACTATAAAGCCTGAGTACATACCAATTGAAGAACAACTTAACCTCTTCCGCTCGACCCCCACACCCCCCATCCCCCCAAGCCCGCACCCCACCACGGTCGCCCATACTCTCTCGTGGACAACATGCTGGTGGTGGTGTGTCAATTCCACCAAATGCCCACTTGATGCGCAAATAAAAATTGCAGCCTTGTAGTGCGATCACCCTGCTGTGAGAAAACAAAAATTTACTACACTTTGGAAATAAAATGCCACGTTCTTATAAGAACTTGAACGAACATTCTTTAAAACACTATAAAGCCTGAGTACATACCAATAGAAGAACAACTTGTCCTCTTCCTCTCGACCCCTCCCCTCCCCCCTCCGACTCTGGTGGACAACATGCAGCTGGTGGTGTGTCAATTCCACCAAAAGCCCACTTGATGGGCAAATAAAAATTGCAGCCTTGAAGTGCGATCACCCTGCTGTGAGAAAACAAAGATTTACTACACTTTGGAAATAAAATGCCACGTTCTTATATGAACTTGAACGAACATTCTTTAAAACACTATAAAGCCTAAGTACATACCAATTGGACAATATCTTGCCTCATCCGCTCGCCTCCCCCCCCCCCTTCCGCCCATCCAACTCTCGTGGGCAACATGCTGCTGGCGGTGTGTTATTTCCACCAAAAGCCCACTTGATGGGCAAATAAAAATTGCAGCCTTGTAGTGCGATCACCCTGCTGTGAGAAAACAAAAATTTACTACACTTTGGAAATAAAATGCCACGTTCTTATATGAACTTGAACGAACATTCTTTAAAATGCTATAAAGTTTGAGTAAATACCAATAGAAGAACAACTTGTCCTGTTCCGCTCGAACCCCCCCCCCCCCCCCCAACCCCACCCCCACCACACATCGCCACTCGTGGACAACATGCTGCTGGTGGTGTGTCATTTCCACCAGAAGCCCACTTGATGGGCAGATAAAAATTGCAGCCCTGTAGTGCGATCACCCTGCTGTGAGAAAACAAAGATTTACTGCACTTTGGAAATAAAATGCCACGTTCTTATATGAACTTGAACGAACATTCTTTAAAACACTATAAAGCCTGAATACATACCAATAGAAGAACAACTTGTCCTCTCGTGCTCGCCCCCTCATCCCACCCCCCCTCTCGTGGACAACATGCTGCTGGTGGTGTGTCATTTCCACCAAAAGCCCACTTGATGGGCAAATAAAAATTGCAGCCTTGTAGTGCGATCACCCTGCTGTGAGAAAACAAAGATTTACTACACTTTGGAAATAAAATGCTACATTCTTATATGAACTTGAACGAACATTCTTTAGAACACTATAAGGCATGAGTACATACCAATAGAAGAACAGCTTGTCCTCTCGTGCTCGCCCCCTCATCCCACCCCCCCTATCGTGGACAACATGCTGCTGGTGGTGTGTCATTTCCACCAAAACCCCACTTGATGGGCAAATAAAAATTGCAGCCTTGTAGTGCGATCACCCTGCTGTAAGAAAACAAAGATTTACTACACTTTGGAAATAGAATGCTACATTCTTATATGAACTTGAACGAACATTATTTAAAACATTATAAAGCCTGAGTACATACCAATAGAAGAACAACTTGTCCTCTCGTGCTCGCCCCCTTATCCCACCCCCCCTCTCGTGGACAACATGCTGCTGGTGGTGTGTCATTTCCACCAAAAGCCCACTTGATTGGCAAATAAAAATTGCAGCCTTGTAGTGCGATCACCCTGCTGTGAGAAAACAAAGATTTACTACACTTTAAAAATAAAATGCTACATTCTTATATGAACTTGAACGAACATTCTTTAAAACACTATAAAGCCTGAGTACATACCAATAGAAGAACAACTTGTCCTCTCGTGCTCGCCCCTTCATCCCACCCCCCCTCTCATGGACAACATGCTGCTGGTGGATTGTCATTTCCACCAAAAGCCCCTTTGATGGGCAAATAAAAATTGCAACCTTGTAGTGCGATCACCCTGTTGTGAGAAAACAAAGATTTACTGCACTTTGGAAATAAAATGCTACGTTATTATATGAACTTGAACGAACATTCTTTAAAACACTATTAAGCCTTAGTACATACCAATAGAAGAACAACTTGTCCTCTTCCGATCGCCCCCCCCCCTCCCCCACCCCCCCTCTCGTGGAAAACATGCTGCTGGTGGTGTGTCATTTCCACCTAAAGCCCACTTGATGGGCAAATAAAAATTGCAGCCATGTAGTGCGATCACCCTGCTGTTACAAAACAAAGATTAACTACACTTTGGAATTAAAATGCTACGTTCTTATATGAACTTCACCGATAATTCTTTAAAACACTATAAAGCCTGAGTACATACCAATAGAAGAACAACTTGTCCTCATCCGCTTGCCCCCGCCCCTCAGCCCCTCGTACACAACAAGCTGCTGGTGGTGTGTCATTTTCACCAGAAGCCCACTTGAAGGGCAAATAAAAATTGCAGCCTTGTAGTGCGATCACCCTGCTGTGAGAAAACAAAGATTTACTGCACTTTGGAAATAAAATGCTACGTTATTATATGAACTTGAACGAACATTCTTTAAAACACTATAAGGCATGAGTACATACCGATAGAAGAACAGCTTGTCCTCTCGTGCTCGCCCCCTCATCCCACCCCCCCTCTCGTGGACAAGATGCTGCTGGTGGTGTGTCATTTCCACCAAAACCCCACTTGATGGGCAAATAAAAATTGCAGTCTTGTAGTGCGATCACCCTGCTGTGAGAAAACAAAGATTTACTACACTTTGGAAATAGAATGCTACATTCTTATATGAACTTGAACGAACATTATTTAAAACACTATAAAGCCTTAGTACATACCAATAGAAGAACAACTTGTCCTCTTCTGCTCGCCCCCCCACTCGTGGACAACATGCTGCTGGTGGATTGTCATTTCCACCAAAAGCCCACTTGATGGGCAAATAAAAATTGCAACCTTGTAGTGCGATCACCCTGTTGTGAGAAAACAAAGATTTACTGCACTTTTGAAATAAAATGCTACATTCTTATATGAACTTGAACGAACTTTCTTTAAAACACTATAAAGCCTGAGTACATACCAATAGAAGAACAACTTGTCCTCTTCCGCTTGCCCCCGCCCCTCAGCCCCTCGTAGACAACATGCTGCTGGTGGTGTGTCATTTTCACCAGCAGCCCACTTGAAGGGCAAATAAAAATTGCAGCCTTGTAGTGCGATCACCCTGCTGTGAGAAAACAAAGATTTACTGCACTTTGGAAATAAAATGCTACATTATTATGTGAACTTGAACGAACATTCTTTAAAACACTATAAAGCCTTAGTACATACCAATAGAAGAACAACTTGTCCTCTTCCAATCGCCCCCCCCCCTCCCCCACCCCCCCTCTCGTGGAAAACATGCTGCTGGTGGTGTGTCATTTCCACGAAAAGCCCACTTGATGGTCAAATAAAAATTGCAGCCATGTAGTGCGATCACCCTGGTGTTAGAAAACAAAGATTAACTACACTTTGGAATTAAAATGCTACGTTCTTATATGAACTTGACCGATAATTCTTTAAAACACTATAAAGCCTGAGTACATACCAATAGAAGAACAACTTGTCCGCAACCGCTTGCCCCCGCCCCTCAGCACCTCGTAATCAACTTGCTGCTGGTGGTGTGTCATTTTCACCAGAAGCCCACTTGAAGGGCAAATAAAAATTGCAGCCTTTTAGTGCGATCACCCGGCTGTGAGAAAACAAAGATTTACTGCACTTTGGAAATAAAATGCTACGTTATTATATGAACTTGAACGAACACTCTTTAAAACACTATAAAGCCTTAGTACATAACAATAGAAGAACAACTTGTCCTCTTCCGCTCGCCCCCCCCCCTCCTCCACCCCCCCTCTCGTGGACAACATGCTGCTGGTGGTGTGTCATTTCCACCAAAAGCCCAGGTGATGGGCAAATAAAAATTGCAGCCATGTAGTGCGATCACCCTGCTGTGAGAAAACAAAGATTTACTGCACTTTGGAAATAGAATGCTACATTCTTATATGAACTTGAACGAACACTATAAAGCCTGAGTACATACCAATAGAAGAACAACTTGTCCTCTCGTGCTCGCCCCCTCATCCCACCCCACCTCTCGTGGACAACATGCTGCTGGTGGTGTGTTATTTCCACTAAAAGCCCACTTGATGGGCAAATAAAAATTGCAGCCTTGTTGTGCGATCACCCTGCTGTGAGAAAACAAAGATTTACTGCACTTTTGAAATAAAATGCTACATTCTTATATGAACTTGAACGAACTTTCTTTAAAACACTATAAAGCCCAAGTACATACCAATAGAAGAACAACTTGTCCACTCGTGCTCGCCCCCTCATCCCACCACCCTCTCGTGGACAACATGCTGCTGGTGGTGTATCATTTCCACCAAAGGCCCAGTTGATGGGCAAATAAAAATTGCAGCCTTGTAGTGCGTTCACCCTGCTGTGAGAAAACAAAGATTTACTACACTTTGGAAATAAAATGCTACATTCTTATATGAACTTGAACGAACATTCTTTAAAACACTATAAAGCCTGAGTACATACCAATAGAAGAACAACTTGTCCTCTCGTGCTCGCCCCCTCATCCCACCCCCCCTCTCATGGAGTACATGCTGCTGGTGGTGTGTCATTTCCACCAAAAGCCCACTTGATGGGCAAATAAAAATTGCAGCCTTGTAGTGCGATCACCCTGCTGTGAGAAAACAAAGATTTACTACACTTTGGAAATAAAATGCTACATTCTTATATGAACTTGAACGAACATTCTTTAAAACACTATAAAGCCTGAGAACATACCAATAGAAGAACAACTTGTCCTCTCGTGCTCGCCCCCTCATCCCACCCCCCCTCTTGTGGACAACATGCTGCTCGTGGTGTGTCATTTCCACCAAAAGCCCACTTGATGGGCAAATAAAAATTGCAGCCTTGTAGTGCGATCACCCTGCTGTGAGAGAACAAAGATTTGCTGCTCTTTTGAAATAAAATGCTACATTCTTATATGAACTTGAACGAACATTCTTTAAAACACTATAAAGCCTGAGTACATACCAATAGAAGAACAACTTGTCCTCTCGTGCTCGCCCCTTCATCCCACCCCCCCTCTCGTGGACAACATGCTGCTGGTGGTGTGTCATTTCCACCAAAAGCCCACTTGATGGGCAAATAAAAATTGCAGCCTTGTAGTGCGATCACCCTGCTGTGAGAAAACAAAGATTTACTACACTTTGGAAATAAAATGCTACATTCTTATATGAACTTGAACGAACATTCTTTAATACACTATAAAGCCTGAGTACATACCTATACAAGAACAACTTGTCTTGTTCCGCTCGAACCCCCCCCCCCCCCACCCCACCCCACCGCCGCCACTCGTGGACAACATGCTGCTGCTGGTGTGTCATTTCCACCAGAAGCCCACTTGATGGGCAGATAAAAATTGCAGCCCTGTAGTGTGATCACCCTGCTGTGAGAAAACAAAGATTTACTGCACTTTGGAAATAAAATGCCACGTTCTTATATGAACTTGAACGAACATTCTTTGAAACACTATAAAGCCTGAGTACATACCAATAGAAGAACAACTTGTCCTCTCGTGCTCGCCCCCTCATCCCACCCCCCCTGTCGTGGACAACATGCTGCTGGTGGTGTGTCATTTCCACCAAAAGCCCACTTGATGGGCAAATAAAAATTGCAGCCTTGTAGTGCCATCACCCTGCTGTGAGAAAACAAAGATTTACTACACTTTGGAAATAGAATGCTACATTCTTATATGAACTTGAACGAACATTATTTAAAACACTATAAAGCCTGAGTACATACCAATAGAAGAACAACTTGTCCTCTCGTGCTCGCCCCCTTATCCCACCCCCCCTCTCGTGGACAACATGCTGCTGGTGGTGTGTCATTTCCACCAAAAGCCCACTTGATGGGCAAATAAAAATTGCAGCCTTGTAGTGCGTTCACCCTGCTGTGAGAAAACAAAGATTTACTACACTTTGGAAATAAAATGCTACATTCTTATATGAACTTGAACGAACATTCTGTAAAACACTATAAAGCCTGAGTACATACCAATAGAAGAACAACTTGTCCTCTCGTGCTTGCCCCTTCATCCCACCCCCACTCTCGTGGACAACATGCTGCTGGTGGTGTGTCATTTCCACCAAAAGCCCACTTGAGGGGCAAATAAAAATTGCACCCTTGCAGTGCGATCAACCTGCTGTGAGAAAACAAAGATTTACTACACTTTGGAAATAAAATGCTACATTCTTATATGAACTTGAACGAACATTATTCAAAACACTATAAAGCCTGAGTACATACCAATAGAAGAACAATTTGTCCTCTCGTGCTTGCCCCCTCATCCCACCCCCCCCCCCCTCTCGTGGACAACATGCTGCTGGTGGTGTGTCATTTCCACCAAAAGCCCACCTGATGGGCAAATAAAAATTGCAGCCTTGTACTGCGATCACCGTGCTGTGAGAAAACAAAGATTTACTGCACTTTTGAAATAATATGCTACATTCTTATATGAACTTGAACGAACATTCTTTAAAACACTATAAAGCCTGAGTACACACCAATAGAAGAACAACTTGTCCCGTCGTGCTCGCCCCCACATCCCACCCCCCCTCTCGTGGACAACATGCTGCTGGTGGATTGTCATTTCCACCAAAAGCCCACTTGATGGGCAAATAAAAATTGCAACCTTGTAGTGCGATCACCCTGTTGTGAGAAAACAAAGATTTACTGCACTTTTGAAATAAAATGCTACATTCTTATATGAACTTGAACGAACTTTCTTTAAAACACTATAAAGCCTGAGTACATAACAATAGAAGAACAACTTGTCCTCTTCCGCTTGCCCCCGCCCCTCAGCCCCTCGTAGACAACATGCTGCTGGTGGTGTGTCATTTTCACCAGAAGCCCTCTTGAAGGGCAAATAAAAATTGCAGCCTTGTAGTGCGATCACCCTGCTGTGAGAGAACAAAGATTTACTGCACTTTGGAAATAAAATGCTACGTTATTATATGAACTTGAACGAACATTCTTTAAAACACTATAAAGCCTTAGTACATACCAATAGAAGAACAACTTGTCCTCTTCCGATTACCCCCCCCCTCCCCCACCCCCCCCTCTCGTGGAAAAATTGCTGCTGGTGGTGTGTCATTTCCACCAAAAGCCCACTTGATGGGCAAATAAAAATTGCAGCCATGTAGTGCGATCACCCTGCTGTGAGAAAACAAAGATTTACTGCACTTTGGAAATAAAATGCTACATTCTTATATGAACTTGAACGAACATTCTTTAAAACACTATAAAGCCTGAGTACATACCAATAGAAGAACAACTTGTCCTCTCGTGCTCGCCCCATCATCCCACCCCCCCTCTCGTGGACAACATGCTGCTGGTGGTGTGTTATTTCCACTAAAAGCCCACTTGATGGGCAAATAAAAATTGCAGCCTTGTAGTGCGATCACCCTGCTGTGAGAAAACAAAGATTTACTGCACTTTTGAAATAAAATGCTACATTCTTATATGAACTTGAACGAACTTTCTTTAAAACACTATAAAGCGTGAGTACATACCAATAGAACAACAACTTGTCCACTTCCACTCGCCCCCTTCCATTTCCTCCCCCCCCCCCCCTCTTGTGGACAACATGCTGCTGGTGGTGTGTCATTTCCACCAAGAGCCCACTTGATGGGCAAATAAAAATTGCAGCCTTGTAGTGCGATCACCCTGCTGTTGGAAAACAAAGATTTACTGCACTTTCGAAATAAAATGCTACATTCTTGTATGAACTTGAACGAACTATCTTTAAAACACTATAAAGCCCAAGTACATACCAATAGAAGAACAACTTGTCCACTCGTGCTCGCCCCCTCATCCCACCACCCTCTCGTGGACAACATGCTGCTGGTGGTGTATCATTTCCACCAAAGGCCCAGTTGATGGGCAAATAAAAATTGCAGCCTTGTAGTTCGTTCACCCTGCTGTGAGAAAACAAAGATTTACTACACTTTGGAAATAAAATGCTACATTCTTATATGAACTTGAACGAACATTCTTTAAAACACTATAAAGCCTGAGTACATACCAATAGAAGAACAACTTGTCCTCTCGTGCTCGCCCCCTCACCCCACCCCCCCTCTCGTGGAGTACATGCTGCTGGTGGTGTGTCATTTCCACCAAAAGCCCACTTGATGGGCAAATAAAAATTGCAGCCTTGTAGTGCGATCACCCTGCTGTGAGAAAACAAAGATTTACTACACTTTGGAAATAAAATGCTACATTCTTATATGAACTTGAACGAACATTCTTTAAAACACTATAAAGCCTGAGAACATACCAATAGAAGAACAACTTGTCCTCTCGTGCTCGCCCCCTCATCCCACCCCCCCTCTCGTGGACAACATGCTGCTCGTGGTGTGTCATTTCCACCAAAAGCCCACTTGATGGGCAAATAAAAATTGCAGCCTTGTAGTGCGATCACCCTGCTGTGAGAGAACAAAGATTTACTGCTCTTTTGAAATAAAATGCTACATTCTTATATGAACTTGAACGAACATTCTTTAAAACACTATAAAGCCTGAGTACATACCAATAGAAGAACAACTTGTCCTCTCGTGCTCGCCCCTTCATCCCACCCCCCCTCTCGTGGACAACATGCTGCTGGTGGTGTGTCATTTCCACCAAAAGCCCACTTGATGGGCAAATAAAAATTGCAGCCTTGTAGTGCGATCACCCTGCTGTGAGAAAACAAAGATTTACTACACTTTGGAAATAAAATGCTACATTCTTATATGAACTTGAACGAACATTCTTTAATACACTATAAAGCCTGAGTACATACCTATACAAGAACAACTTGTCTTGTTCCGCTCGAACCCCCCCCCCCCCCCCCCACCCCCCGCCACCCCCCCCACCCCACCGCCGCCACTCGTGGACAACATGCTGCTGCTGGTGTGTCATTTCCACCAGAAGCCCACTTGATGGGCAGATAAAAATTGCAGCCCTGTAGTGTGATCACCCTGCTGTGAGAAAAGAAAGATTTACTGCACTTTGGAAATAAAGTGCCACGTTCTTATATGAACTTGAACGAACATTCTTTGAAACACTATAAAGCCTGAGTACATACCAATAGAAGAACAACTTGTCCTCTCGTGCTCGCCCCCTCATCCCACCCCTCCTGTCGTGGACAACATGCTGCTGGTGGTGTGTCATTTCCACCAAAAGCCCACTTGATGGGCAAATAAAAATTGCAGCCTTGTAGTGCGATCATCCTGCTGTGAGAAAACAAAGATTTACTACACTTTGGAAATAAAATGCTACATTCTTATATGAACTTGAACGAACATTCTTTAAAACACTATAAAGCCTGAGTACATACCAATAGAAGAACAACTTGTCCTCTCGTGCTCGCCCCCTTATCCCACCCCCCCTCTCGTGGACAACATGCTGCTGGTGGTGTGTCATTTCCACCAAAAGCCCACTTGATGGGCAAATAAAAATTGCAGCCTTGTAGTGCCATCACCCTGCTGTGAGAAAACAAAGATTTACTACACTTTGGAAATAGAATGCTACATTCTTATATGAACTTGAACGAACATTATTTAAAACACTATAAAGCCTGAGTACATACCAATAGAAGAACAACTTGTCCTCTCGTGCTCGCCCCCTTATCCCACCCCCCCTCTCGTGGACAACATGCTGCTGGTGGTGTGTCATTTCCACCAAAAGCCCACTTGATGGGCAAATAAAAATTGCAGCCTTGTAGTGCGATCACCCTGCTGTGAGAAAACAAAGATTTACTACACTTTGGAAATAAAATGCTACATTCTTATATGAACTTGAACGAACATTCTGTAAAACACTATAAAGCCTGAGTACATACCAATAGAAGAACAACTTGTCCTCTCGTGCTTGCCCCTTCATCCCACCCCCCCTCTCGTGGACAACATGCTGCTGGTGGTGTGTCATTTCCACCAAAAGCCCACTTGAGGGGCAAATAAAAATTGCACCCTTGCAGTGCGATCAACCTGCTGTGAGAAAACAAAGATTTACTACACTTTGGAAATAAAATGCTACATTCTTATATGAACTTGAACGAACATTATTCAAAACACTATAAAGCCTGAGTACATACCAATAGAAGAACAATTTGTCCTCTCGTGCTTGCCCCCTCATCCCACCCCCCCCCCTCTCGTGGACAACATGCTGCTGGTGGTGTGTCATTTCCACCAAAAGCCCACTTGATGGGCAAATAAAAATTGCAGCCTTGTACTGTGATCACCGTGCTGTGAGAAAACAAAGATTTACTGCACTTTTGAAATAATATGCTACATTCTTATATGAACTTGAATGAACATTCTTTAAAACACTATAAAGCCTGAGTACATACCAATAGAAGAACAACTTGTCCCGTCGTGCTCGCCCCCACATCCCACCCCCCCTCTCGTGGACAACATGCTGCTGGTGGTGTGTCATTTCCACCAAAAGCCCACTTGATGGGCAAATAAAAATTGCAGCCTTGTAGTGCGATCACCCTGCTGTGAGAAAACAAAGAGTTACTGCACTTTTGAAATAAAATGCTACATTCTTATATGAACTTGAACGAACTTTCTTTAAAACACTATAAAGCCTGAGTACTACCAATAGAACAACAACTTGTCCACTTCCACTCGCCCCCTTCCATTTCCCCCCCCCCCCCCCCACCCCTCTAGTGGACAACATGCTGCTGGTGGTGTGTCATTCCCACCAAAAGCCCACTTGATGGGCAAATAAAAATTGCAGCCTTGTAGTGCGATCACCCTGCTGTGAGAAAACAAAGATTTACTACACTTTGGAAGTAAAATGCTACATTCTTATATGAACTTGAACGAACATTCTTTAAAACACTATAAAGCCTGAGTACATACCAATAGAAGAACAACTTGTCGTCTCGTGCTCGCCCCCTCATCCCACCCCCCCTCTCGTGGACAACATACTGCTGGTGGTGTGTCATTTCCACCAAAAGCCCACTTGATGGGCAAATAAAAATTGCAGCCTTGTAGTGCGATCACCCTGCTGTGAGAAAACATAGATTTACTACACTTTGGAAATAAAATGCTACATTCTTATATGAACTTGAACGAACATTATTTAAAACACTATAAAGCCTGAGTACATACCAATAGAAGAACATCTTGTCCTCTTTCTCTCACCACCCCCCCTCCCCCACCCTCCCTCGTGAAGAACATGCTGCTGGTGGTGTGTCATTTCCACCAAAAGCCCACTTGATGGGCAAGTAAAAATTGCAGCCTTGTAGTGCGATCACCCTGCTGTGAGAAAACAAGGATTTACTACGCCTTGGAAATAAAATGCTACGTTCTTATATGAACTTGATGAACATTCTCTAAAACGCTATAAAGTTTGAGTACATACCAATAGAAGAACAACTTGTCCTCTTCCGCTCGCCCCCCCCCCCCCCCCCTCTCGTGTACAACATGCTGCTGTTGGTGTGTCATTTCCACCAAAAGCCCACTTGATGGGCAAATAAAAATTGCAGCCATCTAGTGTGATCACCCTGCTGTGAGAAAACACAGATTTACTACACGTTGGAAATGAAATGCTACGTTCTTATATAAACTTGAACGAACATTCTTTAAAACACTATAAACCTGAGTACATACCAATAGAAGAACAACTTGTCCTCTTTCTTTGGCCCCCCCCCCCCACCCCCCCTCTTGTGGGCAACATACTGCTGATGTGTGTCATTTCCACCAAAAGCCCATTTGATGGGCAAATAAAAATTGCAGCCATGTAGTGCGATCACCCTGCTGTGAGAAAACAAAGATTTACTACACTTTGGAAATAAAGTGCTACGTTCTTATATGGACTTGAACTAACATTCTTTAAAACACTAGAAGGCCTGAGTACATACGAAAAGAAGATCAACTTGTCCTCTTCCGTTTGCCCCCCCCCCCCTTCCCCCCCCACCCTTTCTCGTGGACAACATGCTGCTGGTTGTGTGACATTTCCACCAAAAGTCCAGTTGATGGGCAAATAAAAAGTTGCAGCCTTGTAGTGCGATCTCCTTGCTGTGAGAAAACAAAGATTTACTACACCTTGAATATAAAATGCTACGTTCTTATATGAGCTTGAACGAACATTTTTTAAAACGCTATAAAGTTTGAGTACATACCAATAGAAGAACAACTTGTCCTCTTCCGCTCGCCCCCACCTCCCCCTCTCGTGGACAACATGCTGCTGTTGGTGTGTCATTTCCAACAAAAGACCACTTGATGGGCAAATAAAAATGGCAGCCTTGTAGTTCCATCACCCTGCTGTGAGAAAACAAAGATTTACTACACTTTGGAAATAGAATGCTACATTCTTATATGGACTTGAACGAACATTCTTTAAAACACTATAAAGCCTGAGTACATACCAATAGAAGAACAACTTGTCCTCTCGTGCTCGCCCCTTCGTCCCACCCCCCCTCTCGTGGACAACATGCTGCTGGTGGTGTGTCATTTCCACCAAAAGCCCACTTGATGGGCAAATAAAAATTGCAGCCTTGTAGTGCGATCACCCTGCTGTGAGAAAACAAAGATTTACTACACTTTGGAAATAAAATGCTACGTTCTTATATGAACTTGAACGAACATTCTTTAAAACATTACAAAGCTTGTGTACGTCCCAATAGAAGAACAACTTGTCCTCTTCCGCCCAATAGAGGAACAACGTGTCCTCTACCGCACCCCCCCCCCCCCCCCCCCACCCCCCAACCACTTTCGTGGACAAGATGCTGCTGGTGGTGTGTCATTTCCACCAAAAGCCCACTTGATGGGCAAATAAAAATTGCAGCCTTGTAGTGCGATCACCCTGCTGTGAGAAAACAAAGATTTACTACACTCTGGAAGTAAAATGCTACATTCTTATATGAACTTGAACGAACATTCTTTAAAACACTATAAAGCCTGAGTACATGCCAATAGAAAAACAACGTGTCCTCTTCCGCATGCCCTCATCCCCCCACCCACTCTCGTGGACAAAATGCTACTGGTGGTGTGTTATTTCCAAAAAAAGCCCACTTGATTGGCAAATAAAAATTGCAGCCTCGAAGTGCGATCACTCTGCTGTGAGAAAACATAGATTTACCACACTTTGGAAATAAAATGCTACATTCTTATATGAACTTGAAGGATCATTCCTTAAAGCACTAGGAAGCCTGAGTACATTCCAATAGAAGAACAACTTGTCCTCTTCCTCTCGCCCCCCCACCCACCCCCCACCGACTCTGGTGGACAACATGCTGCTGGTGGTGTGTCAATTCCACCAAAAGCCCACTTGATGGGCAAATAAAAATTGCATCCTTGAAGTGCGATCACCCTGCTGTGAGAAAACAAAGATTTACTACACTTTGGAAATAAAATGCTACGTTATTATATGAACTTGAACAAACGTTCTTTAAAACACTATAAAGCCTGAGTACATACCAATAGAAGACCAACTTGTCCTCTTCCGCTCGGCCGCCCCCCCCCCCCCCCCGCCCCCACCCTGTCTCGTGGACAATATGGTGCTGGTGGTGTGTCATTTCCATGAAAACCCCACTTGATGGGAAAATAAAAATTGCAGCCTTGTAGTGGGATGACCCTGCTGTGAGTAAACAAAGATTTACTACACTTTGAAAATAAAATGCTACGTTCTTATATGAACTTGTACGAACATTCTTTAAAACACTATAAAGCCTGAGTACATACCAATAGAACAATAACTTGCCTCTTCCGCTTGCTCCCCCCCCCCCCCCCTCCTCCACCACCCACCATCTCTCGCGGACAACATGCTGCTGGTGGTGTGTCATTTCCTCCGAAAGCCCACTTGATGGGCAAATAATAATTGCAGCCTTGTAGTGTGATCACCCTGCTGTGAGCAGACACAGATTTACTACACTTGGGAAATAATATGCTATGATCTTATGTGAACTTGAATGAACATTCTTTAAAACACTATAAATCCTGAGTACATACCAATAGAAGAACATCTTGTCCTCTTCCGCTCGACCCCCCCCCCCCCCCTCCTCACTCATAGACAACATACTGCTGGTGGTGTGTCATTTCCACCAAATGCCCACTTGATGCGCAAATAAAAATTGCAGCCTTGTAGTGCGATCACCCTGCTGTGAGAAAACAAAAAATTACTACACTTTGTAAATAAAATGCCACGTTCTTATATGAACTTGAACGAACATTCTTTAAAACACTATAAAGCCAGAGTACATACCAATAGAAGAACAACTTGTCCTCTTCCTCTCGCCCCCCCCACCCTCCCCCCACCGACTCTGGTGGACAACATGCTGCTGGTGGTGTGTCAATTCCACCAAAAGCCCACTTGATGGGCAAATAAAAATTGCAGCCTTGAAGTGCGATCACCCTGCTGTGAGAAAACAAAGATTTACTACACTTTGGAAATAAAATGCCACGTTCTTATATGAACTTGAACGAACATTCTTTAAAACACTATAAAGCCTGAGTACGTACCAACAGAACAATATCTTGCCTCATCCGCTCGCCCCCCCCCCCCCCCTCCCCCCCGCCCCTATAACTCTCATGGGCAACATGCTGCTGGCGGTGTGTCATTTCCACCAAAAGCCCACTTGATGGGCAAATAAAAATTGCAGCCTTGTAGTGCGATCACCCTTCTGTGAGAAATCAAAGATTTACTAAACATTGGAAATAAAATGCTACGTTCTTATATGAACTTGAATGAACATTCTTTAAAACACTATAAAGCCTGAGTACATGCCAATAGAAGAACAACTTGTGCTCTTCCGCCCGCCCCCCCCGCCTTTTCCCACCCGACCCCCCCCCCTCCCGTGCCATATTTCGTGGACAACATGCTGCTGGTGGTGTGTCAATTCCACCAAAAGCCCACTTGATGCGCAAATAAAAATTGCAGCCTTGTAGTGCGATCACCCAGCTGTGAGAAAACAAAGATTTACTACACTTTGGAAATAAAATGCTACGTTATTATATGAACTTGAAGAAACATTCTTTAAAACGCCATAAAGCCTGAGTACATACCAATAGAAGACCAACTTGTCCTCTTCCGCTCGGCCGCCCCCCCCCCCCTCCCCCCCACCGCCCCCCACCCTGTCTTGTGGACAATATGGTGCTGGTGGTGTGTCATTTCCATGAAAACCCCACTTGATGGGAAAATAAAAATTGCAGCCTTGTAGTGCGATGACCCTGCTGTGAGAAAACAAAAATTTACCACACTTTGGAAATAAAATGCTACGTTCTTATATGAACTTGAACGAACATTCTTTAAAACACTATAAAGCCTGAGTACATGCCAATAGAAAAACAACGTGTCCTCTTCTGCACGCCCTCACCCCCCCACCCACTCTCGTGGACAAAATGCTACTGGTGGTGTGTTATTTCCAAAAAAAGCCCACTTGATTGGCAAATAAAAATTGCAGCCTTGAAGTGCGATCACCCTGCTGTGAGAAAACAAAGATTTACCATACTTCGGAAATAAAATGCTCCATTCTTATATGAACTTGAACGATCATTCCTTAAAGCACTAGAAAGCCTGAGTACATACCAATAGAAGATCAACTTGTCATCTTCCGCTCGACCCCACCCGCCCCCCCCCCCCCCCCCCTCTCTCGTGGACAACATGCTGCTGTTGGTGTGTCATTTCCACCAAAAGACCACTAGATGGGCAAATAAAAATTGCAGCCTTGTAGTGCGATCACCCTGCTGTGAGAAAACAAAGATTTACTACACTTTGGAAATAATATGCTACGATTTTATATGAACGTGATTGAACATTCTTTAAAACACTATAGAGCCTGAGTACATACCAATAGAACATCAACTTGCCTCTTCCGCTCGCCCACACCCACCCCCCACCATCTCACGTAGACAACATGCTGCTGGTAGTGTGTCTTTTCCTCCAAATGCCCACTTGATGCGCAAATAAAAATTGCAACCTTGTAGTGCAATCACCCAGCTGTGAGAAAACAAAGATTTCCTACACTTTGGAATTAAAATGCTATGTTATTATATGAACTTGAACAAACGTTCTTTAAAACACTATAAAGCCTGAGTACATACCAATAGAAGACCAACTTGCCCTCTTCCGCTCGGCCGCCCCTCCCCCCCTGCCCCCCCACCCTGTCTCGTGGACAATATGGTGCTGGTGGTGTGTCATTTCCATGAAAACTCCACTTGATGGGAAAATAAAAATTGCAGCCTTGTAGTGCGATGACCCTGCTGTGAGAAAACAAAGATTTACTACACTTTGAAAATAAAATGGTACGTTCTTATATGAACTTGTACGAACATTCTTTAAAACACTATAAAGCCTGAGTACATACCAACAGAACAATAACTTGCCTCTTCCGCTCGCCCCCCCCACCTCCCCCCCTCCTCCACCCCCCACCATCTCTCGCGGACAACACACTGCTGGTGGTGTGTCATTTCCTCCGAAAGCCCACTTGATGGGCAAATAAAAATTGCAGCCTTGTAGTGCGATCACCCTGCTGTGAGAAAATACTACGCTTTGGAAATAAAATGCTATGTTCTTATATGAATGTGAGTGTATGTTCTTATATGAACTTGAACTAACATTCTTTAAAACACAATAAAACCTGAGTACTTACCAATAGAAGAACAACTTGTCCTATTCCTCACGCCCCCCCCCCCCCCCCACCTTCTCTCGTGGACAATATGGTGCTGCTGGTGTGTCATTTCCATGAAAACCCCACTTGATGGGAAAATAAAAATTGCAGCCTTGTAGTGCGATCACCCTGCTGTGAGAAAAGAAAGTTTTACTACATTATGGAAATAAAATGCTATGTTCTTATATGAACTTGAACGAACATTCTTTAAAACACAATAAAACCTGAGTACTTACCAATAGAAGAACAACTTGTCCTATTCCTCTCGCCCCCCCCCCCCCCCCACCCTCTCTCGTGGACAACATGCTTCTGGTGGTGTGTCATTTCCACCAAAAGCCCACTTGATGGGCAAATAAAAATTGCAGCCTTGTAGTGCGATCACCCTGCTGGTAGAAAACAAAGATTTACTACTCTTTGGAAATAATATGCTACGTTCTTATATGAACTTGAAGGAACGCACTTTTTAAAACTGTAAAGCCTGAGTAGATACCAATAGAAAGAAGGCATGTCCGATTTCATTCTGTTGTGAACATCAAGCTGCTGGAGGTTCCAAAATCGCAGTCGATGGGCTAAGAAAAATTGCAGCTTTGTATCGAGAACACTCTGCTGTGGGGAATAAAAATTTACTACAATTTAGATATCAAATACTTCTTAGTTATATTAAGTTGATGTAGCTACCTTTTAAGAACTATAACTGTTGAGTATATTCAATGTTATTCACGTGACACCTAATGATTAGTCAACAATGTTAGTCATGGATTTTTTTTGAGCCACAATTTCGTTACTGCTTCCTTACTGACAACATAATACTCTCAGGCAGGCTTCTTTCAAATTGGTTGCTCCACTTCTCGTAACATTTTTTGGTTAATGTGTGATTATAGTTTGGTTGCCAGATGCTTCAGACGAGGTCGTCAATACGGGCGTACTCTATATTATACACTGAAGGTGCTCAGAATGTTGGACACCTACCTAACATTGTGTAGAGCACATGCGAGCATGCAGATGTGTCGCAACATGACGTGGCGTGGATTTGTATAATTTCTGTATATTGAGCAAGCAGTAAAGGAAACAAAAGAAAAATTTGGAGTAGGTATTAAAATCCATGGAGAAGAAATAAAAACTTTGAGTTTCGCCGATGACATTGTAATTCTGTCAGAGACAGCAAAGGACTTGGAAGAGAAGTTGAACGGAATGGACAGTCTCTCGAAAGGAGGATATCAGATGATCATCAACAAAAGCAAAACGAGGATTATGGAATGTAGTCGAATCAAGTCGGGTGATGCTGAGGGAATTAGATTAGGAAATGAGACACTTACGGTAGTAAAGGAGTTTTGCTGTTTGGGGAGCAAAATAACTGAGCATGGTCGAAGTAGAGAGGATATAAAATGTAGACTGGCAATCGCATGGAAAGCATTTCTGAAGAAGAGAAATTTGTTAACATCGAGTATAGATTTAAGTGTCAGGAAGTCGTTTCTGAAAGTATTTGTATGGAGTGTAGCCATATATGGAAATGAAACATGGACGATAACTAGTTTGGACAAGAAGAGAATAGAAGATTTCGAAATGTGGTGCTACAGAAGATTGCTGAAGATTAGATTGGTAGATCATATCACTAATGAGGAGGTATTGAATAGGATTGGGGCACAACTTGACTAGAAGAAGGGATCGGTTGGTAGGACACATTCTGAAGCATCAAGGGATCACAAATTTAGTATTGGAGGGCAGCATGGAGGGTAAAAATCGTAGAGGGAGACCAAGAGATGAATACACCGAGCAGATTCAGAAGGATGTAGGTTGCAGTAAGTACTGGGAGATGAAGAAGCTTGCACAGGATAGAGTAGCACGCAGAGCTGCATTAAACCAGTCTCAGGACTGAAGACCACAACGACAATAACAACATAAAAATAACGTAAATTAGTTGCAAACTACGGCGTGTACAAACTTTATTCAACATGTAAAATTATTTACGTGACGGCATGTTCGATATGCCCGCCATGATTGGCGATGGTGTGGTGCAGACGAATAGCGAAAATTCTGCATGACCCGCTGAAGTGTCAGAACATCGATGCTGTCGATGACCTGCTGAATGGCTGTGGTTTTGGAGTTATTGCTGTACACCTTGCCTTTAATATAGCCCCACAAAAAGGGCATGTTTTGAGATCCGGAGAATATGGAGGTACTGGATACTGGCCAGGAAAGAGTTGAAGAGGAGACAGTTGAAATTTGGACAACAACGTAGTTGATATTTTACGGTTTCCAACATGAAATATTCCAAAACGTTTTTAACAGATTTCTGCGCTTTGTTTTCCAGAATTAATCGACATACTGAGTTTTGCTAAGCATGGCAGATAAATTTAGATAAGAGGACTTCCTGACAGAGTGGCGTTGGAAATACTCGTTGAAATTGCTAGGTAAAGCGTGTTGTGTGGCCGATTGCAGGCTGTATTGCTCACAACATTGCCGGTGATGTATCTCTCGTGTGTGGGACGCTTAATCGACTCCTCGCTGAGGAAACATCTTGTGTCACATCACGGGATAGACAACAGCGTGGGAGGCCACATATAAATGATGCTCACTGCTATAAATTAGGAAATGAAATACATCATTAAGCAATGCCGACTATGGCATCTGACCTATGGCGCACAGTCTGAATGCGAAATGAATCACATATCGGCAGCTCGTCTTCAAGCGATCGCTACCAGAAACCACGGAAATGTGGCAGCACTGTGCTGGTATTAAGGATACGAACTGGAGTGGCACAAAGGCGATAAGGCACGCACGCCCACCTTATTTTTCGACATGTAAGCAGAAAAAAACCATTTTGAAAGGCATTTCGTTCCATGAATTAGGAATCTATGTTTTAACAGACAAATTAAAGTTCTGTCGAAAACAAAGGATAAATCCACGCTTCGGTGTCCACCTGTCGGCTTCAACCAATGACGTCATACCTATGTCAAAGTAAGTACTCAACCAGGGAAACTCCCCACCACATTCCCCAGTGGACAGCTCATCAGAAAGTGAACACAGATGAAGCATGAAAACAGGAAGAAAATGTACTGTACTGTGAAAAAAAAGAAGCAATATAGAAACAGTGGATGGTGTTCCAGTGTAACGACAAGTGTCAGCCAATTGCATGCTGATGAACACATCTCTAGCACGACACTGAGACAGCAGCGGCAACTACACACAGAGAATGTGAGTGCCGCGCCGCCTAGCTGCGGTGGAGTGGAAGACGAGCCGTCATACAAACGCCACAGCAGTCAGTTATGAACTGTATTGTTTTTGCTTGCACTGAAATTGTACATACCAAAGGACACTGATTATTTGCATGTCGCCATTTGCTTGCGACAGACCTTTGTGAATACGCAAAGTTAAGGATTGTCAATTCAGCTTACTGTAATAAACTCTATTAATACGATTGGCTCCAATTGTTGTCTAGCAATCCGAGGAAACAGCTTCCTGGGCATCCTGTATTAGATGAGTGGCCAGACACAACAAATGGTCCAAGCTTAATAAGTGCAGTACAAAGGAGCCTGGACGAGCAATTGCCTAGTGGTTAAAGTCGGCATGGTAGCTCAGCATGTTTGGTTAGAGGGTTAGCTGCCCTGGGCAATAAAAATAACTGAGTAAATGGATCAACAAGGGTGTCATGGGACATACGCCCCGAACAATTGCAACAAATAATAACGAACGAAATGAGATAAAAAGAAGGTGGACATGATGTTAGACAATCAAGCAGTGAACCATGTTCAACCCCCCCCCCCCCCCCCCCCTCCCCACCACCCCACCTCACCGGCCACAAACTTTTTTTTTAAGCTGTTCGCCTTACTGATATTTGGGTCTGTATCATGGTACAACGTCCATTTGCAACCGTGAGGTGTAAGGAAGGGTCCTAGAATGACAGTTGATTCTGTGTAACTACTTTATTAGCAGCCAAAAGGAAGTGGCTTTCAAATGGGAACCGCAAGCATTTGATGACAAGGAGATAAGTCAACCGAATCCCCAGTGGAAAACACGTCTGGTGTGTTAGACACAGCATTCGTGACAGTACGTGTGTCATGTGATATGAATCTCTTACCGACACACCTAGTTCGCATGCTTGGTAAGTGAGTGAGATATCCCTTCTTGCCCAATTTAGGGGTTGGTATGAATGTGAACGTGACCACTCCTAAGAAAATGATGAAAACATAATAGTTTGTCACATAAGCTGCAACAAATGAATGCAACAGCTCGCTTCTCACATAGTTTCTCTGTACCCTGTCAAAAGATATGTTTTTGAAGTTGTGTTCCGTTTGGAACAAATCGTTCGTTGTAACATAGTTCACACCCGTTTATTTGTTGTTTTCATTTCTGTGAGATGTCTCGCCTGCTCTCACTTTTCATCATGTTTACTTGAAATGTTAACGTATTCTTACCACGTGACTCATATTCTATAACCAATGTGTAGTACGGCAACTGCCAAGTCTATAGAAAGAGAACGAACACTTCAGTGACTGAACGGACAGTTCATAATGCTGCGAAGAAAATAAAAATAAATACTATGAGAGAGTTTCGAGCCCGACTCGTCCGCTTTGTGGTCCAACACTGTAACCATTTTATTTCAACACCCTAGCTGTTTGTATGTGCTCAGTATCACACTTGTTAAACTTGAACAGGTCACTGTTATTATTTTGCCTTTTTTCACATTTCAGTACACCTTTTTCCTGTTTTCAAGCTTGATCTGTGTTCAGTTTTTGACGGGCTATGCACGGGGCCATCTTACCACTAGATCTGAGGGGTTGCGACGGGGAGTTTCCCTTGGTAGAGGCGATATCAGAAGTCAACGAGGCTTATTCATAAACAAACGAATCTATCACAGAGAAAAAGACAATCATATGCATGTGATAGAATCCCACCACAGTTAACCAAATTAATTACATTGGCATGAATTACATTGTGAAGCAACTGAGATAACGGAAAAGAAGGTAACAACAGAAAAATGAAACATACATGTGTGAAACAAACTGAAGTGCTGAGAACCATAACCGCCGTTCATTTTGAGATTGTGGCATGTATGCATTCTCCTGACATCTGTTAATCTTGCAGTGAACCAGCTTTGTCCATGCCGTACATCTGCACTACACTGGTATACAGGGTGTTACAAAAAGGTACGGCCAAAGTTTCAGGAAACATTCCTCACACACAAAGAAAGAAAATATGTTATGTGGGCATGTGTCCGGAAACGCTTACTTTCCATGACAGAGCTCATTTTATTACTTCTCTTCAAATCACATTAATCATGGAATGGAAACACACAGCTACAGAATATACCTGCGTGACTTCAAACACCTCGTTACAGGATATGTTCAAAATGTCCTCCGTTAGCGAGGATACATGCATCCACCCTCCATCGTATGGAATCCCTGATGCACTGATGGAGTCCTGGAGAATGGCGTATTGTATCACAGCCGTCCACAATACGAGCACGAAGAGTCTCATTGTTTGGTACCGGGGTTGCGTAGACAAGAGATTTCAAATGCTCCCATAAATAAAAGTCAAGAGGGTTGAAGTCCAGAGAGCGTGGAGGCCATGGAATTGGTCCGCCTCTACCAATCCATTGGTCACCGAATCTGTTGTTGAGAAACGTACGAACACTTCGACTGAAATGTGCAGGAGCTCCATCGTGCATGAACCATGTGTTGTACTTGTAAAGACACATGTTCTAGCAGCACAGGTAGTGTATCCCGTATGAAATCATGCTAACGTGCTCCATTGAGCGTAGGTGGAAGAACATGGGGCCCAATCGAGACATCACCAACAATGCCTGCCCAAACGTTCACAGAAAATCTGTGTCGATGGCATGATTGCACAATCGCGTGCGGATTCTCATCAGCCCGCAAATGTTGATTGTGAAAATTTACAATTTGGTGACGTTGGAATGAAGCCTCATCCGTAAAGAGAACATTTGCACTGAAATGAGGATTGACACATTGTCGGATGAACCATTCGCAGAAGTGTACCAGTGGAGGCCAATCAGCTGCTGATAGTGGCTGCACACGCTGTACATGGTACGGAAACAACTGGTTCTCCCGTAGCACTCTCCATACAGTGACGTGGTCAGCGTTACCTTGTACAGCAGCAACTTCTCTGACGCTGACATTACGGTTATCGTCAACTGCATGAAGAATTTCCTCATCCATTGCAGGTGTCCTCGTCGTTCTGGGTCTTCCCCAGTCACGAGTCATAGGCTGGAATGTTTCGTGCTCCCTAAGACGCTGATGAATTGCTTCGAACGTCTTCCTGTCGGGACACCTTCGTTCTGGAAATCTGTCTCGATACAAACGTACTGCGCCACGGCTATTGCCCCGTGCTAATCCATACACCAAATGGGCATCTGCCAACTCCGCATTTGTAAACATTGCACTGACTGCAAAACCAAGTTCGTGATGAACACTAACCTGTTGATGCTACGTACTGATGTGCTTGATGCTGGTACTTAAGAGCAATGAGTCGCATGTCAACACAAGCACCGAAGTCAACATTAGCTTCCTTCAATTGGGCCAACTGGCGGTGAATCGAGGAAGTACAGTACATACTGACGAAACTAAAATGTGCTGTAACATGGAAATTAAGTGCTTCCGGACACATGTCCACATATTATCTTTTCTTTATTTGTATGCGAGGAATGTTTCCTGAAAGTTTGGCCGTACCTTTTTGTAACACCCTGTATACAGGGCCGGCGCAAGGCACGTGTGAAACGTGCGGCCGCACGGGGCGGCACTTTCCGAGGGGCGGCAAATCTGCCACTCCCCCACTCCCCCCTCCTCCTTTTCTACTGGACAAACTCAACATTCATACCCAAGAGGGGGTTCGAAACCAAACCTCGGAGGGAGCGGCTTCGGGAACTGTGGCATGGCGCCTCGACTACCTGCCGACCGCCCCCGTTGAACAAGGGGAGGGAGGAGGACTAATTTCTTCCTCGCCACTGTGGCAGCACCGTCGTGTGTTTACGCCGGACGAACAGAGATGGGGAAGCAGTCTGTGGTACACGCCAGTATTCTTACGAGTGGGGCGCTGCCAGCCTGTTACGCGCCGTGCGTTTACTCACCACTAATTTGCAGAAGACGAAATCTAATTTGGAAATTCGAATGCAATGTTCGATACTGCGGTTACATGTTAAGCCTGAAGCAATTTTGCTGAGCCCTTCAGTGGCAGTTTCCGAGTGTTTTATTCTTCCCGCATTATGGA
Source organism: Schistocerca americana (assembly GCF_021461395.2). Classification (NCBI taxonomy): domain Eukaryota; kingdom Metazoa; phylum Arthropoda; class Insecta; order Orthoptera; family Acrididae; genus Schistocerca; species Schistocerca americana. Next base: position 78,578,325 of record NC_060128.1, on the reverse strand, counting down.
AAATACTACTCGCACACTATCACTTTGCAAACGTGTGAACCCATGTTTCATCTTAGTAAATTACTCGTCACTTTGATTCTGATGAAAACCTAGGAAGTATGGTCTTTTAGCAGCAATGTCCTCTCGTCCGCACAAAACAAAACGTTAATGAAGCTCATTTCTGTTTGAAAAAAGTTCTGCAGTTTTCGCAAATTTCGTATTTCTTTCTATTGTTCGTAACGCCATAGAAATTGCTGTCAGATAATACATTTATCCATATCATCGGTCACATAGTTATTGTGAGCTTCTTGCTACTTCTTCTTCTTCTTGGGCGCTAGTTTAACCGTAGCCTCGCTGTACCTCGTCACGTGACCTAGTTCCTGGCACTGCCGCGTCACCACTTCGCCTTTCCAGGCAATAGGTGTTGTTGCGTTCTCTACAACGAAAACTACAGAATTCCATTATGGCCCGAGGCACAAACTTTCATTGCTGCAGCAATACTGTCCGGCTACAATGACGCCCATTTCTTCATAAAATCTGGAAGCTCCTGGAGAGAAGCGCCACCACAAAATCACGCTCCTTGGTTTCAGCATTCTAGTTTGTAAAATGGACGTAGAGACTATTAGAGTCTTTAAGAATGTTACCGAATCCACTACCAAACTGATGTTCGTCGTAACAATTTACTTTCAAGAAATTTTGCAATAATGAAGTTCTCAACAGGTTTCCATGAACTGTTTTGTAACCTAAATTGGCCAAGGAGACAGATCTCACTCACTTACAGGCGTTCAAATTAGGTGCGTTGGTAAGAGCTTCCTATCATATGACACACGTACTGTCTCTCATGCCGTGTACGACACACCAGACTTGTTTTCTGGTTGAGGGTTCGGTGGACTTGTCTCCTTGTCGTCATACACTTGCGGTTCCCATTCGAAAGTCAATTTCTTCCGGCTGCTAATACAGTAGTTTTTTTTTAGTAGCACTATGGAACTTAACATCTATGGTCATCAGCCCCCTAGAACTTAGAACTACTTAAACCTAACTAACCTAAGGACATCACACAACACCCAGTCATCACGAGGCAGAGAAAGTCGCTGACCCCGCCAGGAATTGAACCCGGGAAAGAGTAGTTGTGCAGGATCAAATGTCATTATAGATCCGTTCCTTACACCGCGCTGTTGCAAACCGACATTGCACCACGATACAAACACAAATTTGGACACAGCGAACATCTAAAGCAGAAAACGTTTGTGGCCAGTCGGGGGGTTGAACGCGGCCCGCCTGCTTGATTGTCTAACACCGTGTCTACTTTTTTTTTATCTCATTTTGTTCCTTGGAATCGTATGAGGCCACCATTTTCTTGAAGTCACAGTGAGGGAGACGACAATTTGCTATTTATCCATTGTTTGTAGGTGCCTTGCAAAATCTAGTGCCCCCATACGTAGATATAAGCCAAATAACTATCTTGAAACACAAACATTCAAGAAATTACTATATCAAACTTGAAACACATATACTCAAGAAAGCTACTAGATTTCATGCCTAAATTTAACAGACAGTTTTATCTGAACCTCAAGCCAAAGAATGTGCTTAATGAAAATGATGATAACAGGGATCCGAAGTCTTGGGGCAGGTCACAACTATGTGCATTAAGTGTCTGTTACTTATGTCCTGATTCTAGTTTTACATTAGTTACAAACTACATTACAGTTAAAAGACGCCATTACCTTTAACCTTAGATTAATAATAATAATACAAGTACTCAAAGAGTAAACACAAAATATAGCAAGATCAACAGAGTAACTCATTTTAATTATGTAGGGGATGTGCTAGGACCGACAGGAAGGGAGAAAGTCACGCAGAACACCAGGTTGCTGAAGATTAAGAGAGCCTTACACAAAATGCGGGCATCTACAACTAAAAATGTCTGTCCACTTCCTTCAAAATTCGTCAATAAAATACTGTAATCAAACCTGAGGTGCTATACGCCTGCGAGACACTGACGCTACACACCAAGTTTGACCTAGAGAAGATGCTCACACAGGAAAGAAAAATTATCAGGAACATTATTGGACCAAAACTCACAGACAATGGATACAGGAGACACCACAGAGAAGTTGGCCACGTCGTCAGCCTCTCACAGACCAGACGCACCAACAGAATACTCAGATAGAAACAGAGGCTCAAAAACACTACACCTTGGATGGCACAAGTCAAAACTGATCTGGAAGAAGCACAGTTTAATTCAGCGGACATCACAGACAAAAGCGTCTGTAGACACAAAATACACAATTGGGAAATAATGTCAGAGAAGACAGCACCTACAACCGAAAGATCAAAGTGGACCGAAGAAAGGAAGAGGGCCTTTAGCCAACGAATGAAAAAGTACTGGAAGAACAGGAGGAGCAAATAGTCATACATGCTTCGCGTGGTCAGATAAAGGTCTGTGAGGTGTGTAATAATAAGAATGATAAATATTAAACTATATTAATAGGAAATATGGGATGTTAAAAAAATCACAGCTATGAGACTGGTGGTTTCCCTACAAATTTGATTTTCACAAATATCTGTTTTTCCCTAAACTTTGTATCCGTGCTTTGGGCCCTTCTGGTTCTCAGTGCCTGAATTATTGTCATATTTTACGCCAGTAAGTGAAAGGACCAGAGACTACCTTTAAAGTTCACTGCAGCATCACGCATAGTAAACTTGTAATATTGAATAGCGGCAGTTCTTAATAACAAGTATTGAATCTTAGGGGGGTGTGGGTTTTGAAAGGGCACAAACTAAAATCTAACACAACAACCGCAAAATGAAAGGAATAGTAACTCACGGGAAACGTAGGCAGGACACAAGCGGGAAAAGAGGAGTAAGTAACACAGAATTTCTAAAAGAGAAAACACTACACAAGTAGCGAAAAAATAACAAATGTTGGGATTGATAACCAGAAGAGAGCTGTATAGGTCAATTCTAATTGTCGATTCCATTATCGCTTTTTTGTAGTAGAATAGGAAGCGGTACCATACAGGCAAATCCTAAAGATATTAGGGGCCCATGCCTAATGAAAATGGCGTAATAAAGGAACGTGAAGTCGACATTTTGAGCGGTACCACACATGAAAATTCTAATAGAATGCACTGTAGGATCATGCAGTGGTTCGTTATACGATTCCTGTTATGGTGTTACTTTCTAGACTGCTGTTGTTGCTGTAGGTGTGTGCTGTGATTCTTTTGAGAATTGCCATGTATGGTATCACTCTAATTGTTGATTCCGTGTTCCGTTTTATTTCATGATTTTTATTGACTGTTAATTATTTCTTCAAAAATTTAACTTTTTCGTATCACTCGCTATTCTTCTGGCAGAACGAGAAACATAAGTAACGTTGGAATCGACAACTAGGCTTGACCTTCCGTATACAGAGACAAAAAGTAAATAAATTATCCTAAAAGAAATAACAACAAACAATGAAAAATCACGAATAATAACGAACCGTGGTATGAAGAACTAGAGTTGACCTACATAACTGTCCTCTTAATTGATGCCTAATATCACTTTCGGCAATCGTGGACATTCGGAAAAAAACAGCCATATATTTGTGAGAAGCAAGATCATATGTACCGGTAATTGCAGACAGTCTCACACGCAAAAATTTCAGCTGACGTCTTAAGTATCTGACCAACCCTGCCTTCGGAAATGGTGCCATATTCGGAAAAAAGTAGTCCTATATACTTGTGAGAAATAAAATTATAAATACAATTGCTACTTGATTCACGAGCAGCAACTTAACCGTTGAACTTAGGTTCCTGCCTAACAACAACCTGAGAAATCGCGATATATTTTTGTAATAAACAGCATCGTTTACGTCAGTTACGGATACAACCACAGATAAAATTTAATAACAGCCACTTCCATCCTTCGCATCGTAAACTCATTGCGTCCTTCGATCGGGAATCGGACACTAGATTTGACTAAAAATAGAACTTAATGCCTGAAATTCATCTAAAATGCGTTAGAAAGTCTTATAAAACATATTATGTCATACGACAGGGCCAGGAAAACGTGAGTTTCACGGCAGCACGACGATGTGCTAAACCTGTCGAATGTTATCTAGACGAGTGAATTCAGTGAGCAATTGGCGTGGGCATCCTTGCAGGACCGTGTATAATTTGTAGTATTCCGATCTTACTCTAATTACAAAATTTGTGAAGTTAATGGTTCTCCAACACAAGATGCTTTAGACAAGCCGTGATAAACAGACTGGATGACCGATTTGCAAAATTAAACCACCTCGAATATAACTGCTGTGTTGAAGATCTTCATACCCATTCAACATACGTGATGTGAGAATTAATGTTATGCATCCTCAAAAAGGTGCAATCGGTTTAACGCCTGTGTTATGGCTGCCAAGGATAGGCGGAAATCACATGCTGGTAAATGACTTACCAGAGACCGCCACCGTTGCGCGTGCCCCTATTTCACGATTTCTGAAGGTTCTGCTGAATGTGGACAGGACCATCCACGTTGCTCGCCATTCGACTCGAATCAAACTGTTGCTAAGAAACGACACGGGACGTCGAAGAGACCCATGTATTGTTGAAAACTGCGTCACGTCGCGATTGCTGTTGTTTCCTGCAAGACGGCATGTGGACAATTATCGCCGTATAATTAAAGGAACTGTACACCGATAATAACAGGAGCGTAAATGGGCTGTGGTGTCCGGGGCAGCCGGCCGCAGTGGCCGAGCGGTTCTAGGCGTTACAGTCTGGAACCGCGCGACCACTACGGTCGCAGGTTCGAATCCTTCCTCGGGAATGGAGGTGTGTGATGTCCTTCGGTTAGTTAGGCTTCAGTGGTTCTAAGTTCTAGGGGACTGATGACCTCAGCAGTTAAGTCCCATAGTGCTCAGAGCCATTTGATCCATCTGTCCGCGGCAATTCCGCCGAGAAAGACATCTTCACAGCCTTACTTCCGGCGGTACCTCATCTAATACACCGAAGAGCCAAGGAAACTGGTACACCTGCCAAATATCGTGCAGGTCCCCGCGAGCGTGCAGAAGTCCCGCAACACGACGTGGCATAGACTCTACTACTGTCTGAAGTAGTGCTAGAGGAAACTGACATCAGGAGTCCTGCAGGGCTGTCCATAAATCCGTAAGAGTACGAGGGGGTGCAGATCTCTTCTGAACAGCACGTTGCAAGACATCACAGAAACGTTTAATAATATTCATGTCTGGAGACTTTGGTGGCCAGCGGAAGTGTTTAAAGTCGGAAGAGTGTTCCTGGAGCCACTCTGTAGCAATTCTGGACGGGTGGGGTGTCGCATTGTCCTGCTGGAATTGGCGAAGTCCGTCAGAGTGCTCAATGGACATGAATGTATGCAGGTGATCAGGCAGGACGCTTACGTACGTGTCACCTGCCAGAGTCGTATCTAGACGTATCAGAGGTCTCATATCACTCCAACTGCACACGCCCCATACCATTACAGAGCCTCCACCAGCTTGAACAGTCCCCTGTTGACATGCAGGATCTATGGATTCATGAGGTTGTCTCCATACCCATACACGTCCATTCACTCGATACAGTACAAGTGTACTCTATATTAAGCTGCTGGAGCAAGAACCGAAATCGAACTCCAGAAGTGGGACTTGCCCCATTCTGGTGATCAAAGGAGTCATCGAAGAAGGAGGCATAGGATGGGCGGCCACGCATAGCAGACAAATGCCACAGGTATCTGCTGAGGAGAAAGTTATGGTGGTAGGACAGTGGTAGTTCGGCAGCTTCAGCACACAGACTCTCAACTGGGCAGGGCAGGGCCTAAATCCTCGCACAAACGAAAAAATTGGCTGACATCGAAATAAGTGTCCAAGGAATAGAAAAGCAACTGGAATCACTAAACAGAGGAAAGTCTATTGGACCTGACGGGATACCAATTCGATTCTACTCAGAGTACGCGAAAGAACTTGCCCCCCTTCTAACAGCCGTGTACCGCAAGTCTCTAGAGGAACGGAAGGTTCCAAATGATTGGAAAAGAGCACAGGTAGTCCCAGTCTTCAAGAAGGGTCGTCGAGCAGATGCGCAAAACTATAGACGTATATCTCTGACGTCGATCTGTTGTAGATTTTTAGAACACGTTTTTTGCTCGCGTATCATGTCGTTTCTGGAAACCCAGAATCTACTCTGTAGGAATCAACATGGACTCGGGAAACAGCGATCATGTGAGACCCAACTCGCTTTGTTTGTTCATGAGACCCAGAAAATATTAGATACAGGCTCCCAGGTAGATGCTATTTTTCTTGACTTCCGGAAGGCGTTCGATACAGTTCCGAACTGTTGCATGATAAACAAAGTAAGAGCCTACGGAATATCAGATCAGCTGTGTGGCTGGATTGAAGAGTTTTTAGCAAACAGAACACAGCATGTTGTTATCAATGGAGAGACGTCTACAGACGTTAAAGTAACCTCTGGCGTGCCACAGGGGAGTGTTATGGGACCATTGCTTTTCACAATATATATAAATGACCTAGTAGATAGTGTCGGAAGTCCCATGCGGCTTTTCGCGGATGATGCTGTAGTATACAGAGAAGTTGCAGCATTAGAAAATTGCAGCGAAATGCAGGAAGATCTGCAGCGGATAGGCACTCGGTGCAGGGAGGGGCAACTGACCCTTAACATAGACAAATGTAATGTTTTGCGAATACATAGAAAGAAGGATCCATTATTGTATGATTATACGATAGCGGAACAAACACTGGTAGGAGTTACTTCTGTAAAATATCTGGGAGTATGCGTGCGGAACGATTTGAAGTGGAATGGTCATATAAAATTAATTGTTGGTAAGGTGGGTACCAGGTTGAGATTTATTGGGAGAGTCCTTAGGAAATGTAGTCCATCAACAAAGGAGGTGGCTTACAAAACACTCGTTCGACCTATACTTGAGTATTGCTCATCAGTGTGGGATCCGTTCCAGATCGGGTTGACGGAGGAGGTAGAGAAGATCCAAAGAAGAGCGGCGCGTTTCGTCACAGGGCTATTTGGTAAGCGTGACAGCGCTACGGAGATGTTTAGCAAACTCGAGGGGCAGACTCTGCAAGACAGGCGCTCTGCATCGCGGTGTAGCTTGCTGTCCAGGTTTCGAGAGGGTGCGTTTCTGGATGAGGTATCGAATATATTGCTTCCCCCTACTTATACCTCCCGAGGAGATCACGAATGTGAAATCAGAGAGATTGGAGCGCGCACGGAGGCTTTCCGGCAGTCGTTCTTCCCGCGAACCTTACGCGACTGGAACGGGAAAGGGACGTAATGACAGTGGCACGTAAAGCGCCCACCGCCACACACTGTTGGGTGGCTTGCGGAGTATAAATGTAGATGTAGATGTAGATGTAGATGTGTAAAAGGTGACCATGGCCAAACGCACTCCACGATTGTGGGCAGTATTGAGAGGACATAAGAAGGACGGACCTGCAGATGCACAAACAAAAGACCCATAGTCTAGTTTTGATCGGATAAGAGACCAGTCCAAAGGGGGGAGGGTGGTTAATCTGCTCCTCAGGAAATACCACTGAGGACCCGAAGGACGTTGAGGGACTGTATACAGCGGGCTGCCAGGTAAGACATGTGGGAGGACCAAGAAAGTGTCCTATCGAGAATGAGTCCCATTCATTTCGTAGTTTCAACGAACGGAAGATCAACAGGCCCAAGATGTAAAGACAATGGAAGAAACCAATTGCGCTTCCAGAAATTCATACAAACGGTTTTGTATGTGGAAGAACGAAAGCCATTGTCGATGCTCCATGAGTAAAGACGATCGAGACAGCGCTGAAGACACCGCACAATGAGACAGGTCCGTGGAGAAATCCAATAAATGGCAAAATCTTAAACGAAAAGGAAGCCGGAGATGCCATTATAGAATTAAGGGGGGTAGGACGTCAAACGGGCCGACTTGCAGCAGGAGAGGCAGTTTACAAATAAATTCATAAGACTTTGTCAGCACCACCAGGAAGGATTCAGGATTCACACTCATTGCAGTGGAAGTTCGAAAACATAACAAAATAATTTTTTTACGTGTGAAATTTCATCATTTTTTACACTTACTAATGGCTGCGTTTGTTGCTATAGGTACACTTTTCTTCATAAGTTAGAGAGATTCTTCGATGGATTTTGCACAGCATACATACCATACTTACAGGTGTAAGAAACTCTAGTATTTATTAAATTTATGAAAAAACGAATGAGCCGTTGTATTTTAAACATCATGTTTAGAAAAAACACAAATTTTATAGTTAATTACCTCAATTTTTACCATAGTTTTTAATAGATTTGGAAAATTCTAGAGTTTCATACGCCTTTAAGTATGTTTTGTATGCTGTGCAAAATTCATCGAACCATCGCTCTTACTTATGAAGAAAAGTGTACCTATAGCATCAAATGCTGCCATTAGTAAGTGAAAAAAATGATGAAATTTCACATGTAAAAAAAATTACTTCGTTATGTTTTCGAACTTCCACTGCTACGAGTGTGAATCCTGAATCCTTCCTGGTCATGCTGACAAAGTTTAATAAATTTATTTGCAGAAGTATAGACAGTGGAAATTAAAATGTCCTGTGGTGCCTCTCCTGCTCCAAGTCGGGCTGTTTGACGTCCTACCCCCCTTAACAGTGTTAGCAAAGAGCATGACGCTCAGGATGGAACCCTGAGACATCTATTTGCTGGATAAAGATGTCTGACAAAGCAGAATCCCTCGCTATCAGTATTTTTTAATAGGTGCAGATATCTAAATAGTGATGTTTTATGGTGGTTTTTCGGAGTTTTGGAAACAGTTTTCAGCAGCATAAAACTACTGATGACATTCATCAAAAAAAGACTTTATTCCATACTAGCTTAATCATATTTGTGTCACTGAACTATTGTTCCTATAAACATGATATGTAATTCGAAATTTGTGTCGAACAGTATTGCAATGTAGTGCTTAGGTACATCTGGCTATTGAAAAGACACTGCCGGAAAAAAATGCACACCAAAAAATAATTAATATGCAGTAATGAAATTTCGCGAATACATTTGTCTTTATAACAAATGTAAGTGATTTGCAAGCTCACATGGTAATGTAAGTTTTTTTTTTGTGGCTTTAGGGCGCACAACTACAGTGGTCATTAGCGCCCAGACTAAGTTATGAATGCACTGCGAGGCACAATGTTAAAACAGCAGCTAAAAAGGACAACACCATAAAAGGCACATTAACAGGCAAGGGGTTAAAAGAAAACAGCATAATCAAATGTCCTTAGACAGGTTTGTCAAGTGGATAAAACGAGGAACGCGAGCAGCTGCTCCCGGGTCATCCGCTAAAATTTCATTCAGAGTATGTGGCAGGCCAAGATCAACGCGCAGTGTATTAAACTTCGGACAGGACGTTAAAATGTGGCGGACCGTCAGCACTTGCCCACACGGGCAGAACGGCGCCGGCGCAGCCGTCAGCAGATGGCGGTGGCTGAACCGGCAGTGTCCAGTCCGTAACCGGGCCAAAACTACCTCCTCCCGCCGAGAAGGGCGTGAAGAGGTCGTCCGAGCCGCGGGGAGAGGCTTCGAGGCCCGAAGCTTGTTTGCAGTAAGTCTAGACCAATCGGCACGCCACAGCGATAAAATGCGCTGACAAATGACTCTGCTAAAATCAGATGAAGGCACACAACAAGAAGCTGTCCGAGGCTGGAGGACCGAAGTCTTCGCCGCGGCATCTGCAGCTTCGTTCCCAGTGATACCGACATGGCCAGGAACGCACATAAAGGTAACCGGAGAACCGTCATCCGCCAGCTGCTGAAGAGAGCGTCGGATCCGTTGCACGAAAGGGTGAACCGGATACGGATCACTGAGGCTCTGGATGACGCTCAGGGAATCAGAGCAGATGACGTAAGCAGAATGTCGGCACCGGCAGATGTAAAGAACAGACTGGTAGAGGGCAAATAGTTCAACTGTGAAGACCGAACAATGGCCACGGAGCTGGTATTTGAAACTGTGTGCCCCGACAATAAAAGAACACCCGACACCGTCATTGGTCTTAGAGCCATCAGTATCAATGAAGATCGTATTAATGAACTGCGAACGAAGTTCGACAAAGCGCGAGCGGTATACCGAAGCTGGGGTAATGTAAGTGCGAGATGAGCCATTGCAAATGTGAAATGCTAGTGCATTAACAACCAGTGTATGCGCCAGAATATTGCATGCAAAAATGCACATTGACATGCAGTATTTTGTGCAGGTGCCAGATGTCAGAATGTGAGGTAGAGTTCTATCCATGCCTGTTGCACTTTGTCGGTCAGTACAGGGACAGTTAATGCTATTTGCAGGTAACGCTGAAGTTGTTGTCCGATGGTGCCATTAGAAACTGATCTGGTGATTGAGCGGGCCAAGGCAACATGTAGACGACCACCTTGGTTTACAACAATGGTATGTTGGCGAGCGTTATCCTGTTGGAAAACATCTCCTGTAATGCTGTTCAAGAATGGCACTACAACAGGTCGAATCACCAGACTGGCATGCAGATTTGTAGTCAAGAGTGCGTGAGATAACCACGAAAGTGTTCCTGCTGTCGTACGAAATCGCACCCAAGATCATTACCCCAGGTACAGGTCCAGTGTGTGTAGCACGTAAATGGCTTGGTTGCAGGCCTCAACTGGCTCCCTTCTGTCCAACACACGGCCGTCACTTGCACCGAGGCAGAACCGGCTTTCTTTGACAAACACCTCCACTCTGGCCTCCAATGAGCTCACGGTTGACATCACTGAAGTTGAAAATGGCGGTGGATTGGGGTCAGTGGAATAAACTATACAGCGCGTCTGGCTTGGACCTGTCCTGAAAGTAACCCATTTATAACAGTTCGTTGCGTGACTGTGGTGCCAACTGCTGCTCAGATTGCTATGCAGATGCAGTATGACGCACCAAAACCATACACTGAACACGACGGTCTTCGTTCTCGGTAGTGCCACGTGGCCGACTGGAGCACGGTCTTCTTGGCACCTTATGTTCTCGTTAAAAAGAAAGTAAAAAAAAATGGTTCAAATGGCTCTGAGCACTATGGGTCTTAACATCTGAGGTCATCACATCACTCCCTAGAACTTAGAACTACTTAAACCTAACTAACCTAAGGACATCACACACATGCATGCCCGAGGCAGGATTCGAACCCGCGACCGTAACTGTCGCGCGGTTCCAGACTAAAGCGCCTAGAACAGCTCGGCCACAACGGCCGGCTTACATTCTCGTCACCAACGCTATTAGCAGTCATGTACAGTGCCTACAGTCCTGTCAAGTATTTCTGCAGTATCGTGGAAGGAACATCCAGCTTCTCAAAGCCCAATCACACGACCTCGTTCAAACTCTGTGAGGTGTTGATGATGGCATGTTTGTTGCCTTTAAGTGGGGCAGGACGCCAAACGGCCCGACTTGGAGCAGGAGAGGCACCAGAGGACATTTCAATTTCCACTGTCTATACTTTTACAAATAAATTTATAAAATTTTGTCAGCATGACCAGGAAGGATTCAGGATTCACACTCGTAGCAGTGGAAGTTCGAAAACATAACGAAGTAATTTTTTTTACATGTGAAATTTCATCATTTTTTTCACTTACTAATGGCAGCATTTGATGCTATAGGTACACTTTTCTTCATAAGTAAGAGCGATGGTTCGATGAATTTTGCACAGCATACAAAACATACTTAAAGGCGTATGAAACTCTAGAATTTTCCAAATCTATTAAAAACTATGGTAAAAACTGAGTTAATTAACTACAAAATTTGTGTTTTTTCGAAACATGAAGTATAAAATACAACAGATCATTCGTTTTTTCATAAATTAAATAAATTCTAGAGTTTTATACACCTGTAAGTATGGTATGTATGCTGTGAAAAATCCATCGAAGAATCTCTCCAACTTATGAAGAAAAGTGTACCTATAACACCAAATGCAGCCATTAGTAAGTGAAAAAAATGATGAAATTTCACACGTAAAAAAATTATTTCGTTATGTTTTCGAACTTCCACTGCAATGAGTGTAAATCCTGAATCCTTCCTGGTGATGCTGACAAAGTCTTATGAATTTATTTGTAAAAGTATGGACACTGGAAATTAAAATGTTCTGTGATGCCTCTCCTGCTCCAAGTCGGCCCGTTTGACGTCCTGCCCCACTTAAAGGCACTCTTGACTAACATCACCTCATCGCGTCCAGTCTCAAACGTTACAAACGCTCACGACCGTTACAGCTCGTATTTAAAGGAAAGCTAATTTGCTCTCTCACTGTGGCGTTATTATCGCCACTCTTAGACGACTGGCAAGAAATTGGAATACGTGTCATTTTTCAGATACAGAAACTCGCCTACCAACAATCGTTTATGTCACACGACTCCCTCTTGGTTGCGACTTTTGTTCCGTCAGTGTGTTTAGCGATTTGAAGTTTGTGATACAGAAATTCTGTAATTTCGGTCATGTACTGATTGATTACGCAGACTTGAGTAAAGAGGAGTAGCTGTACTGAACAGAAAATGATAGTTTATGACTTTGGCTGATGTAGGTATGATCACCACAAAAATTCTATTGCAATATTATTACTGATTTATACACTACTGGCCATTAAAATTGCTACACCAAGAAGAAATGCAAATGATAAACGCGTATTCATTGGACAAATATATTATACTACAACTGACATGTGATTACATTTTCACGTAATTGGGTGCATAGATCCTGAGAAATCAGTACCCAGAACAACCACCTCTGGCCGTAATAACGGCCTCGATATGCCTGGGCACTGAGTCAAACAGAGCTTGGATAGCGTGTACAGGTACAGCTGCCCATGCAGCTTCAACGCGATACCACAGTTCATCAAGAGTAGTGGTGACGAGCCAATTGCTCGGCCACCATTGACCAGACGTTTTCACTTGGTGAGAGATCTGGAGAATGTGCTGGCCAGGGCAGCAGTCGAACATTTTCTGTATCCAGAAAGGCCCGTACAGGGCCTGCAACATGCGGTCGTGCATTATCCTGCTGAAATGTAGCGTTTCGCAGGGATCGAATGAAGGGTAGAGCCACGGGTCGTAACACATCTGAAATGTAACGTCCACTATTGAAAGTGCCGTCAATGCGAACAAGAGGTGACCGGGACGTGTAACCAATGGCACCCCATACCATCACGCCAGGTGATACGCCAGAATGGCGATGACGAATACACGCTTCCAATGTACGTTCACCGCAATGTCGCCAAACACGAATGCGACCATCATGATGCTGTAAACAGAACCTGGATTCATCCGAAAAAATGACGTTTTGCCATTCGTGCACCCAGGTTCGTCGTCGAATACACCATCGCAGTCGCTCCTGTCTGTGATGCAGCGTCAAGGGTAACCGCAGCCACGGTCTCCGAGCTTATAGTCCGTGCTGCTGCAAACGTCGTCGAACTGTTCGGGCAGATGGTTGTTTCCTTGCAAACGTCCCCATCTGTTGACTAAGGGATCGAGACGTTGCTGCACGATCCGTTGCAGCCGTGCGGATGAGATGCCTGTCATCTCGACTGCTAGTGATACGAGGCCGCTGGGATGCAGCACGGCGTTCCGTATTACCCTCCTGAACCCACCGATTTCATATTCTGCTAACAGTCATTGGATCTCTACTAACGCGAGCAGCAATGTCACAATATGATAAACCGCAGTCGCGATAGGCTACAATTCGGCCTTTATCAAAGTCGGAAACGTGATGGTACGCATTTCTCCTTTTTACACGAAGCATCACAACAACGTTTCACCAGGCAACGCCGGTCAACTGCTGTTTGTGTATGAGAAATCGGTTGGAAACTTTCCTCATGTCAGGACGTTGCATGTGTCGCCACCGGCGCCAACCTTGTGTGAATGCTCTGTAAAGCTAATCATTTTCATGTCACTGCATCTTCTTCCTGTCGGTTAAATTTCGTGTCTGTAACACGTCATCTTCGTGGTGTAGCTATTTTAATGGCCAGTAGTGTATTAGTGGATTAAATTGATAAATACGTCTCACTTCCGTTCTGAAATGCTGCCGTTTAAGGTTAATTAGTTCCTGTCACAAATTTTCCCTTTCTCAGTACGACGACGATCGTGTTTAGTGATCCTGGCGTTACTCATATTAAATGATTCTGACAGACTGCTGAAAATCTGCGTAGATTCTGGTACTCAGTCTTCTGGGTTGTCTTAGTTGAGCAAAAAAGGAGTATATGATGTTTACGTATGAAGACAGGAATTTTGTGATTTGGAATGCATACACATATATGGTGTAGAGGCGTTTCGCCCCATGGTGACTGTTGTAGCACAAAGACACAATAGTGTGGGTATTTTACATTGACCTACATGACACAAATGTTCGAGTATCAAACGAAGTTCACTCACCGAAGGCGGCGAAGTTCACGCACCGAGGCGTCGCACACCCGTCTCCTCAAAAGTGGTTGGGGCCCACTGAGCATCTGGAACAGTTGCCGCAACCCTGTTTCAAACAATAATTCCTTGAAAAGTAAACTAGATTTTACAATTGCAGGAAGTTAGATAACGGCGAATGTTCTTCGACTTTACTTCCAAGATTACGTATTCGTACCTGAAAGACCGCTGCTTCTTACGCCGTCTCATTCTTTTCCGCGATTTCGATTTTCTTGCCGGTTTTTCACGTGCCCTGCCACGTTTGCTGTAAATACGGGAGCACCTAAGGTTTCTGATAACCTGCAGTTTAGAATTATTAAGATGAAGTTCTTCTAGGTCCACCAGGTCACACGAGAGATCACGATTGTGATCAACAAATATTGCAGAGGGACGGTTTGCATTGTGTTGTAACTGTGAGCTAGAGGCGCGATATGCACTTACTACCGAGATATCAACTCTGCTGTATATGTATTGAAAGATTCCATTGGGCTTTCAGCAGAGATCGGGAGTATCTGAATACCTGTTCAGGATGGTTGTATGGATCAGTGAACAACTGCTGAGAAAAAGCGGTCACTAAATCAAAATGACTAAACAGCAGGCAGAGCAGGCAGAATTTGTAGGCCAATAATTTTCACGATATAATCTACAACCACACATTTGCAACCACACATTAACATATAGAGTCTCAGAAAGGATCGCCAAACATAAGGCAGCTACTATTTATTATATTATGGCGTGAAACTACGTAACTGATGGAAACCTGCGTTATATTTGTGAGTTCAAACTTGCAACAGAGGAATACGATTTTTTTTTTTTTTTTTAATTGGAGTCGAAACTAATCTTACATCCTGAAAAGGGGTCGGGGGTGAGGGAGCAAAATTAATATTGAGAAATACAAACACACACACACACACACACACACACACACACACACACACACACACATGCGAGCGTGTGTACGTGTTCGCATGTGCGAGCTTGCGCGCTCGTATACGCTGTCAAAAATAAACACATGTAACTCTTACGCAACCTGCTAACGAATAATTTGCATTTATTGCACATAGTGCCAGGACTGACTAAACGCATTCTAGAGAAAACGCTTCATGGAACTATTGCACCAGTTCAGCGGTACTAAACGTACAAGGCAGTTAGCACCATTAACAGAATGTTTGCAAGTTACGACCATTAACTTGTCAGACACTAAATTAGCTACGAAAAACTGACGAGAACATTAAAAACATCCGCAGCTAGTTTGTCATCCATTCCAAGCCACTGAAAACCGAAAGGAACAGCATTTCAGTACCGTAGGTATTTTACCTATGGGTGATTGTGAAGGATATGAATGTCGCATAAGCTGCAGAAACTGCGAGCATCCTCAAAGAACGCAAACATCACACATTTTCCCAACTCCCTATGAGCACATCGCTGCTGATCACGATTCAGTTACAGAAGTTGAGTATCTCTTACCTTTTCGCCGAAAAACATTCTGCTGGTCGCTGGAAACCCAAAATAAAAGCTTCTCTTGTAGAACTACTGTATAGAATACTTGAAGCTTCAGATTCGCCTCGTATGTAACTGTCGAAGACAGAGCAAACAACCCAAATGTCGCGAAGGCACAGCTGCTCGTATACATACGCCGTTCAAAGAACAATTATTCGTCGCGGGAAAATGCTCCGAGAGTAAATAATACGTGGCGGGAAAAACAATCTCGTAGCGGACGCGACTGAAAGTTGCGCATCAGTCGTACAGAATTCTCACGTAAACTAAAAACAAAATTTATTAACTGAAGTAATGTATTGTTTTGTAAATAGCAACGTCGATTGCCCTAGCCCTCTGTCACCTGTATCTTTACAGAAATAATCCCCGCAAATTTTTCCAGCCAGTGATATGACACTATTTATAAAGATCAAAGATTCGACATTCGAACTTGCGGCACTCAGCGCTGCAGCCTGAAGCTTTTCGCAGACAATTTGTCATACAGACAGCTGGCAAAAGAATCGTGAATATTACTTTTTCTTTCTCGTTACAGATCTGCGTATTAAAGAAATAAACTTCTGTTTGTTTATTCGCATAAAAATCAATATTTACACGTGATTCGTGTGGATCTGGAACATTCGTGATTTATTCCTATTGGGTATATGGTTTTCAAAAGTAGTCTCACGGCAAGGGGTTTTTATCAGTAATTAGGAAATGTGTCAAAGACAAAAGAGAACACTCAGCAGTCCACATCATTCACAATTGACATTTGTTTACCAAGTGGGATCTCAATAAGTTTAAATGATAACGCAGTGAACGTCTTACTAAGGGATCACATTAATTTCTTGTCTACAATGTACAGAGTATGTGCTGTGTTGTAGTTAGCCAACATCAACGAGAACGAGAAATATCCCACCTCTACGGAAACTGTGTTTATACAAAGTCCGATCAAAAAGGTTACGTTTGAAGGTGTTACTGCAGAACATATGCAACGTAGCGCAACTCCGATGCAGGTATGTAAGATCCGACATGTAGGCGAGGGACTGGTGTGATCATGGGCGTACCCAGCGATGGGCAGGGGGGGGGGGGCAGCTGCTCCCCCCTAGAAGATATTCGAACTCGTTCGCGCAGATCCGGGAGTAATTGTTTCGTCTTCGGCACGTTACTGTCGAGAGGGAAGTTTATATAAATAATAAATTTAGCGATAAGCAATCCGCTCTGCTATTCGCAGGCATGTTACGTCGCCAAGGAACAGCGTATTCACTAATAGGCAGTAAGGGATTATAACTATGTGAAGTTTCTAACGAACAACATCGTTTCTCCTACCATATTCAAATGTAAAATGCTTTTCTCCTCCTAAGCTATTAATTTTTTAGTTACAGCTGACGCTAACTGTAGATTAATAGCAGTTGACGTGCAGGTTATGACAATCAATAGATGGCGAGACATTTAGTGCAAGTGATGGTGTACAAGCCACTTTAATAAAGAAATATTATCGAGCATCATACGTTCATTGCTCAAGCCACAAACTCAACCTTGTGGTGAACGATGCAGACGCAGTGCCGGAAATTAGGAATACTGTTGCCACTGTGAAAGACACTATAAACGTTTTTAGAGAATCGAGTACACGTCAGAAATACGCTCCCAATTTAACAAGAATGTGTGAGACGAGATGGTCTGAAAAATATAAATCCATCAGACTATTTTCTCAAAATTTCCCAGAAGTTGTGACAGCTCTAGAAAAATTGTCTACTGAGGGGAATTATGCAACGAGGAAATCTGCGTATCAGTTGCATTCAGCCGTTACCAAACCAGTGCTCATCTTATCTTTACAAACAATAGCCAAATACTCAGCAGTTTAGGAACTAGTAGCTAATGTCCTGCAGTCTGTCTGTAGATATGATCGCGGTGAGGGAACACATCAGAGGAATCCTTGACGTACTCAGTAATGACCGAAAGGAAGCAGACAGGCTAACTAGCGAATTACTTGCAAAAGCACAAGTTGTAGCAGAGGAACTGGAAATAGAAATTACTGTTCCACATTTTGCTTGCAAGCAAAAATTCAGAAACAATCCACCATCCCAAAATGACAACGAATACTGGCGACGTTCGCTGGTAATACCATACATCGAATCATTCATGTCATCATTAAATATACGATTTTCACCAGAAAATACACCAGCTTTTGCTCTAAATAAGCTACATCTCTTGAATATGAGCAATTCTAGTGTAACAGACTTCCTTAAAAGTGCAGAATTGTTGAAAACATTTTATGGCTTGGTTGATATTGCCGGACAACTGGACCTATGGTACAATTTGTGGAGGAAAAAGAATATAACTGAAGCAAAATTAAAGGATATGGAAGTCGTTGACCTGTTTAACGAGATCAATATTTTTTCCCCTATCATGAAAAAAGCACTAAAAATTTTGAGCACTATTTCATGCACAATAGCGACTGTGGAACGATCCTTCAGCACAATTCGAAGAGTGAAGACGTGGCTCAGAAGCTCTATGGGAGGAGAAAGAAAAGCTCACAGGATTGTGTCTGATGAGCGTACACCACAATTATGTAAAAGAAAACTGCGACATGTTAGAGAAGAAAGTAACTGAGAAATTTGCGGCAAATCCTACAAGATTATTACTGAATTAAAGAATTGTATTTTTAAACAAGTGCATTCTTATATTTAAAATGTTTATTGAAAGCAGTTTTTCACTGGTTTACTGTTTTATTTAATAAGAAGTGCTGTATGTTGTCTCGAGTCCTTGTTTCCTGAGACTAGTATGACCTGCCCCCCCCCCCCCCCCC
The DNA here is from genome assembly GCF_021461395.2 of Schistocerca americana. Lineage (NCBI taxonomy): Eukaryota > Metazoa > Arthropoda > Insecta > Orthoptera > Acrididae > Schistocerca > Schistocerca americana. Next base: position 78,559,651 of record NC_060128.1, on the reverse strand, counting down.
CCCTCCCCAGAGTTCAGTTCTTGGGTACGCCCTTGGGTGTGATATTTGTGTCTTTCCGATGCGCGTGTAGTAAATGCTGTAACGTGAACTAGGACGACATAATCACCAAATGCTTCCAAATAGGAACAATGTGCTGTTTTCTTTTCTCCGTTACCGAAGGACAATCAACGGTAGACATCGATCGGTGAATGACAAATATCAATGGCGTAGCACGTCTATCGAAAACTAATGTTGTGGAATGGTGCGACAAGTTCCGTGCTGGTCGCGATTCGACACAAGATACCGGTCGATCTGTGAGTCCGGACTCATTTTAAGGAACAGGGCGTCCCCTTCGTTGGGGAGCGGTAACTGCGCATCGCAGGAGGTGTATAGGATTTATCTTCTATGGCTGTTCTACAGTGGCAGGCAGAGAGAGCAGTGCACATGCCATTTTCAGAAACGAAATATTATCGATCCTCACAATTTCTTTGCTCAAGCCACAGACTCAACCTTGTGGGAAAAGATGCAAACGCTGTGCCAGAAATTACGAACATTGTTGTCATTGTAAACGACGCTACAAATTCTTTTTAGAAAATCGACTACACGCTGAAAATATACTTCCAATTTATCACGAATGTGTGAGACGAGATGGTCTGAAAAATATAAAACCATCAGACTATTTTCTCAACATTTCCCAGATGCTGCGAGAGCTCTAGAGAAATTGTCTACAGACAGAAATTAAGCAACGAGAATATCTGGGTATCAGTAGCATTCAGGCGTAACAAAACCAGTCCTCATCTTACTATTACATACAACAGCCAAGTACTCAGCAGTTTCGAAACTAGTAGTTCAGTCAATATTGCAGCTCCTGTCTTATTCTGAATTACGATGCAATGTTCCTTCAGACATGCACTGCAGCAACTACAGACGTTATGAAATACGTAAAATGTATTCACATTTGTGAATATGGGTAACTATCAGCTGTATAATGGAATGATGACCATGAAAATTTGTGACGGACCGGTCCCCTTACTTTTTTTTTAATTTTCCGTTGTGTTTGGTCGTTGCGGACGTCACATGACATCTGGTCAAGTTCGTTTGGTGATCCTTCCAGACACTTTTTTGTTACATAGGCCAGGCAGCTCTCTGACAAATACGCTGAGCTACTATGCCGGCTGTAGCATTTGCCTATCTGTGCGCGACTCACAGCCAGACCCAAACTTGCATATGTCACCAACCATGTGTCTACGACCTGTACTCGTACATCCATTACGTATAGTTTCGTACAGGGAAGACATTTTACTTGAAAGGTGCTTGTCCAGAATCAGCGGACAACGACAGTGCAGCGCCTGTGTTATTCAGAATAGGCGGAGAGATATCGTCAGATGTAGACGTAACTTCGAGTGTACCCTAGGGACATGTGTTCGGACCCCTGCTGCTCATGTTGTGTATTAATGACCTTGCATACAATATTAATAGTAATGCGGAGCTTTTTGCAGATGATGCAGTTTTGTATAACAAAGTATTATCTGAAAGAAGCTGCATGAATATTCAGTCAGATATTGATAAGATTTGAATGTGGAGCAGAGATTGGCAACCTGCTTTAAATGTTCATAAATGTAAAATTGTGCACCTCACAAAAGAAAGCAAAAAGTAGTATCCTATGACTGTAATATCAGTGAGTCACTGTTGGAATCGGCCAACTCATACAAATACCTGGGTGTAACACTTTGTAGGGACACGAACTGGAATGATCACATAGACTCAGTCGTGGGTAAGGCAGATGGTAGACTTCAGTTTATTGGCAGAATACTAGGGAAGCGCAATTAGTCTATGAAGGAGATTGTTTACATATCACTCGTGCGACCGGTCTGCAAATATTGCCCGTGCGTGTGGGACTCGTTCCAAACAGGGCTAAGCGGGGATATGGAACGTATATGGAAGAAGGGCAGCACGAAAGATCACCGGTTTGTTTAACCATGGGAGAGAGTCACAGAGATACTAAAGGAACTAAACTGGAAGACTCTAGAAGACAGACGTAAACTATCCCGAGAATGTCTATTTTAATCTTCAAAAACCGGCTTTAAATGATGACTCTAAGAATAAACTACAGTCCCCTACGCTTCGCTGACAAAGGAATCGGGAACATAAGACTAGAGTAATTACTGCAGACACAGACGCATTTAAACAATCATTCTTCCCGCACCCCATACGTAAATGGAACAGGAAGAAACGCTAATAGCTGGTACAATTGGACATACCCTCTGCCATGCACTTCACCGTGGTTTACAGAGTATAAATGTAGATGTATGGGGTGACAATTATTGAACTGTATGAAAAAAACGTAAATTAGTTGCAAACTACGGCGTGTACAAACTTAATTCGACATGTAAAATCATTTATGCTACGGCATGTTCGATATGCCTGCCATGATTGGCGATGGTGTGGCGCAGACGAATAGCGAAAATTCTGCATGACCCGCTGAAGTGTCAGAACATCGATGCTGTCGATGACCTGCTGAGTGGCTGTGGTTTTGGAGTTATTGCTGTACACCTTGTCTTTAATATAGCCCCACAAAAAGGAGTCGCATGTTTTGAGATCCGAAGAATATGGAGGTACTGGATACTGGCCAGGAAAAAGTTGAAGAGGAGACAGTTGAAATTTGGACAACAACGTAGTTGATATTTTACGGTTTCCAACATGAAATATTCCAAAACATTTTTAACAGATTTCAATGCTTTGTTTTCCAGAATTAATTGACATACTGAGTTTTGCTAATCATGGCAGATAAATTTAGATAAGAGGACTTCCTGACATAGTGGCGTTCGGAATGCTCGTTGAAATTGCTGGGTAAAGCGTGTTGTGTGGCCGATTGCAGGCTATATTGCTCACAACATTGCCGGTGATGTATCTGTCGTGTGTGGGACGCTTAATCGACTCATCGCTGAGGAAACATCTTGTTGTGTTAGATTAACAGCGTGAGAGGTCACGTATAAGTGATGCTCACTGTTATAAATTACGTATAACCGAAATGAAATACATCATTAAGCAATGCCGACTATGGCATCTGACCTATGGCGCACAGTATGATCTGAATGCAAAATGAATCACATGTCAGCAGCTCGTCTTCAAGCGATCGCTACCAGAAACCAAGGAAATGTGGCAGCACTGTACTGGTATTAAGGATACTAACTGGAGTGGCACAAAGGCGATAAGGCACGCCATCCTTATTTTACGATACGTAAGCAGAAAAAACAATTTCGAAAGGCATTTCGGTCCCTGAATTACGCAGCTATGATTTAAAAAGCCAATTAGCGTTCTGTCCTAAACAGATGATAAACTCTCGCTTCCGAGTCCACCTGTCAGCTACCAGCAATGACATCATGTCTAAGTCAAAGTCGCTACTCACAAGGGAAGTTCCCCGTCACATCCTCCTCAGATTTAGTGGTAAGAGAGCACACTGGACAGCCAGTCAAAAACTGGACACACACGGAGTTTGAAAACGGGACGAAAATGTACTGAACTGTGAAAACAAAAGAAGCGAAATAGAAACAGTGGATGGTTTTCCAGTGTAACGACAAGTGCCGCCAAGACTATCACGAACGAAGGAGCAGAGATGGCCGTGAGAGGACGTCAGCCAATAGAACGCTGACGAACGCATCTCTGGGACGACACCGAGACAGCAGCGGCCTCTGTACGGAGAGAATGTAAGCGCCGCGCCGCCTAGCCACGGCGGAGTGGAAGACGAGCCGCGATAACAAACGCTACAGCAGTGACTTATGAACTGTATTGTTTTTGCTTGCATTGAAATTCTACAGGGTGTTACATAAAGGTACGGCCAAACTTTCAGGAAACATTCCTCACACACAAATAAAGAAAAGATGTTATGTGGACATGTGTACGGAAACGATTAATTTCCATGTTAGAGCTCATTTTAGTTTCGTCAGTATGTACTGTACTTCCTCGATTCACCGCCAGTTGGCCCAATTGAAGGAAGGTAATGTTAACTTCGGTGCTTATGTTGACATGCGACTCATTGCTCTACAGTACTAGCATCAAGCACATCACTACGGAGCATCAACAGGTTAGTGTTCATCACGAACGTGGTTTTGCAGTCAGTGCAATGTTTAAAAATGCTGAGTTGGCAGATGCTCATTCGATGTATGGATTAGCACGGGGCAATAGCCGTGGCGCGGTACTTTTGTATCGAGACAGATTTCCAGAACGAAGGTGTCCCGACAATAAGACGTTCGAAGCAATTGATCGGCGTCTTTGGGAGCACGGAACATTCCAGCCTATGACTCGCGACTGGGGAAGACCTAGAACGACGAGGACACCTGCAATGGACGAGCCAATTCTTCGTGCAGTTGACGATAACCCTAATGTCAGCGTCAGAGAAGTTGCTGCTGTACAAGGTAACGTTGACCACGTCACTGTATGGAGAGTGCTACGGGAGAACCAGTTGTTTCCGTACCGTGTACAGCGTGTGCGGGCACTATCAGCAGCTGATTGGCCTCCACGGGTACACTTCTGCAAATGGTTCATCCGACAATGTGTCAATCCTCATTTCAGTGCAAATGTTCTCTTTACGGATGAGGCTTTATTCCAACGTGATCAAATTGTAAATTTTCACAATCAACATGTGTGGGTTGACGAGAATCCGCACGCAATTGTGCAATCACGTCATCAACACAGATTTTATGTGAACGTTTGGGCAGGCATTGTTGGTGATGTCTCGATTGGGCCCCATGTTCTTCCACCTACGCTCAATGGAGCATGTTATCATGATTTCATACGGGATACTCTACCTGTGCTGCTAGAACATGTGCCTTTACAAGTACGACACAACATGTGGTTCATGTACGATGGAGCTCCTGCACATTTCAGTCGAAGTGTTCGTACGCTTCTCAAGAACAGATTCGGTGACCGATGGATTGGCAGAGGCGGACCAATTCCATGGCCTCCACGCTCTCCTGACCCCAACCCTTTTGACTTTCATTTATGGGGGCATTTAAAAGCTCTTGTCTACGCAACCCCGATACTAAATGTAGAGACTCTTCGTGCTGGTATTGTGGACGGCTGTGATACAATACGCCATTTTCCAGGGCTGCATCAGCGCATCAGGGATTCCATGCGACGGAGGGTGGATGCATGTATCCTCGCTAACGGTGGACATTTTGAACATTTCCTGTAACAAAGAGTTTGAAGTCACGCTGGCACGTTCTGTTGCTGTGTGTTTCCATTCCACGATTAATGTGGTTTGAAGAGAAGTAATAAAATGAGCTCTAACATGGAAAGTAAGCGGTACCGGAAACATCTCCACATAACATATTTTCTTTCTTTATGTGTGAGGAATGTTTCCTGAAAGTTTGGCCGTACCTTTTTGTAACACCCTGTATATACTATCCGCATGACGCCATTTGCTTTCGACACGCCTTTGTGAATACGCAAAGTTAAGTACAGGGTGTCAAAATGAGGTTCCAACATATTAATATCCTGTATCTTTCTCATTTCAGATGGTGGACCTGTGAATCCTGAAGGAGCAGACAGAGCAACTCAACAAGTTTGTGGTGTGCAAATTTGATGCACCAAGTGGCCGTAGTGGAGCTGCAATCAATTAGTTTAGCCAAATGGAGGATGTGAAGGAGCGTGGACAAGTGGTCTGCTGGTATGCAGAGACAAAATCGGCGACCCAAGCGCAAAGAAACTTTCGTCGAGTTTACAACAAAGCGCCCCCGTCGTTCAAGACTATAAAGAAGTGGTGTGATCAGATTTTGGCTACTGGGAGTGTTGCGAAAGGGCAAGGTGGTGGTAAGCCTGGGATCAAAATGGTTCAAAAGGCTCTGAGCACTATGCGACTTAAATTCTGAGGTCATCAGTCGCCTAGAACTTAGAACTAATTAAACCTAACTAACCTAAGGACATCACACACATCCATGCCCGAGGCAGGATTCGAACCTGCGACCGGAGCGGTCACGCGATTTCAAACTGAAGCGCCTAGAACCGCACGGCCACTCCGGCCGGCGAAATCGATTATAGACTTGATATTCTTCGCGCTACCCGTGGCGCCCACGTTCAAGTGTACTGAACCGTCCACCTGTGTATGAAAACTTGATGAGCTGCTGTATGATTTCCCTGTATTTGTTCGTCAATAAATTGTGTTTCCTGTCAGATTTTATGAGTTCAAATGTTGGAGTCTTATTGTGGACACTCTTTTGTCATTTGAACTTACTGTATTAAACTCCATTAATTTGATTTGCTTGAATTGTTGTCTAGCGATCCGAGAAAACAGCGTCCTGGGCATCCTACATCAGACGAGTGGCCAGACACAACAAATGGTCCAACCTTAACAAGTGCAACACAAAGGAGCGTGGGCGAGCAATCGTCTCGTGGTTAAGTCGGCACGGTAGCTCAGCGTGTTTGGCTAGAGGGTTAGCTGCCCTGGGTAATAAAAATAACTGAGTAAATGGATCAACAAGGGTGTCATGGGACATATGCCCCGAACAATTGCAACAAATAATAACGAACAAAATGAGATAAAAAGAAGGTGGACATGATGTTAGAGAATCAAGTGGCGAACCGTGTTCAAAACCCCCCCCCCCCCCCCACCAGCCCCAAACTTTTTTTTTTTTTTTAGGCTGTCCGCCTTATTCAAATTTGTGTCTGTATCATGGTGCAACATCCGTTTGCAACAGCGAGGTGTAAGGAAGGATCCTAGAATGACAATTGATCCTGTGTAACTACTTTATTAGCAGCGGAAAGGAAGTGGCTTTCGAATGGGAACCACAAGTGTTTGATGAAAGGAGAAAAGTCAACCGAATCCGCACCGGAAAACATGTCTGGTGTGTCAGACACAGCATTAGTGACGGTATGTGTGTCATGTGATATGAATCTCTTACCAACACACCTAATTCGTACGCTTGGTGAGTGAGTGAGATATCCCTCCTTGCCCAGTTTAGGTGTTGGTATGAATGTGAACGTGACCACTCCTAAGGAAATGATGAAAACATAGCAGTTTGTCACATAAGCTGCAACAAATGAATGCAACAGATCGCTGCTCACACAGTTTCTCTGTACCCTGTCAAAAGATATGTTTTTGAAGTTGCGTTCCATTTTGGAACAATTGTTTAGTTGTAACATAGTACACTCCAGTTTATTTGTTGTTTCCATTTCTATGAGACGTCTCGCCTGCTCTCACTGCTCATCACGTTTACTTCCAATGGTAACTTATTCTTACCACGTGACTCGTATTCTATAACCAATGTATAGTACGACAACTGCCAAGTCTATAGAAAGAGAACGAAAATTTCAATGAGTGCACGGACAGTTCATAATGTTGCGAAGAAAATAAAAATAAATACCACGAGAGAGTTTCGAACTCGACTCGTCCGCTTTGTGCAACCATTTTACTGCAACACCCCAGCTGTTCGAGTGTGCTCAGTATCGCACTTGTTAAACTTGAACAAATGGTTCAAATGGCTCTGAGCACTATAGGACTTAACATCTCAGGTCATCAACCCCTATAACTTAGAACTACTTAAACCGAACCAACCTAAGGAAATTACACACATCCATGACCGAGGCAGGTTTCGAACCTTCGACCGTAGCGGTTGCGCGGTTCCAGACTGAAGCGCCTAGAACCGCTCGGCCACCAGCGGCCGGCTAAACTTGAACAGTTCACTGTTTTTATTTTGCCTTTCTTCACAGTTCAGTACACCTTTTTCCTGTTTTCAAGCTTGATCTGTGTTCAGTTTTTGACGGGCTGCCCAGGGGGCCATCTTACCACTAACATGACAGGGTGCAATGAGCAATATCAGAAGTCAACGAGGCTTATTTGTAAACAAACGAATCTATCACAGAGAAAAAGATAGCCATATACATGTGATAGAATCCCACCACAGTTCACGGTATTAATTACATTGGCGCGAATTATATTGTGAAGAAACTGAGATGACGGAAAAAAAGGTAACAAGAGAAAAATGAGACATACATGTGTGAAACAAATTGAAGTGCTGAGAACCATAACCGTCATTCATTTTGAGATTGTGGCATGTATGTGTTGTGTACATAGTTCCGCGTAGTCAGCACGTACACAACTTTCCCACTAGAGCGCGCCCCGCTAAGCACAACAGCGCAGGCGCAGCGCTCGTCCGTCTCCGCACTACGAGATGGCGCTGCCATAGAGACGGACCAAATTCTGCTTCCGCCGATCCGCGTATTAATATGTAATGCAGCCAATGAGATTGCTGCTAATGTAGAACCTTTTCTCCTCGCGGATCACACTCGCACAGTGATACCTGAACACGCGAGATATTATAACGAGTGTACAGACCTCCGATTAGTCAGTCTGCATTTGTCTGCACCAGTCTGCATTAGTCTGTATCAGTCTGTACTAGTTCTACGTTTGTCTGTACCAGTCTATAGTCAAGTTTCAGTCTGCACCTAATAAGATTACCATATTCCTGTACATAGCCATGAAGATAAATGTATAGACACTTTTGTCAAGTATCAGAGATATATGTGAGAATAAGATTAACGTACCAATACCAAAGGAACTTCAGATTGTCAATTGTAAATAGCATCCAGAACCAAGTTAAGTAATTTTTATGCATGTTATTATTTTAATAAATGTGTGTGAAAATAATCAAGTTCTATTTAAAGCTGGTCACCATCAATCTGCTACTCTAAGCGTGCATGTGGCATTTCTATCATCTGACCTAACAGCAGAAGATAAACACGCCACGATAAGACCACGAGACATATTGCTGACACTCGCCTACTTCGTTAGAGCGACAAGTCAAATAATCTGATGGTGTGTGTACTGAAAGTCTTACAGTACGCACATCACAGTACGCATGCTCCTGACATCTGTTGATCTTACAGTGAACCAGCTTTGTCCATGCTGTACATCTGCACAACACTGGTATATATGAACATTTGCGAAAAGCTGTCTGTCCGGTTTCTCTGATATTCGCTTCGATGATGGCCCGAGGCACAAATTTTCATTACTGCAGTAATGCTGTCCGGCTACAATGACGCCCATTTCTTCATAAAATCTGGAAGCTCGTGGAGAGAAGCCCGACCATAAAATCTCATTCCTTGGTTTCAGCATTCTAGTTTGTAAAATGGACGTTCAGACTTTTAGAGTCTTTGAGAATGTTACCGACTCCACTACCAAACTGATGTTCGTCGTAACAATTTACTTTCAACAAATTTTGCAATGATAAAGATCCCAACAGGTTTCCATGAACTGTTGATTAAAGTAACGTAACCTAAATTGGGCAAGGAGGCATATCTCACTCACTTACAGGCGTTCAAATTAGGTGCGTCGGTAAGAGATTCCTATCATATGACACCCGTACTGTCTCTCATGCCGTGTACGACACACCAGATTTGTTTTCTGATGGAGGGTTCGGTGGACTTGTCTCCTTGTCATCAAACACTTGCGGTTCATATTCGAAAGTCAATTTCTTTCGGCTGCTAATAGAGTAGTTGTGCAGGATCAACTGTCATTATAGGTCCGTTCCTTACACCTCGCTGTTGCAAACGTACGTTGCACCACGACACAGACACAAATTTGAACACAGCGAACAGCTAAATAAAAAAACGCTTGCGGCCAGTGGGGGGCTTGAACACGGCCCGCCTGCTTGATTGTCTAACACAGTGTCTACTTTTTTTAAAATCTCATTTTGTTCGTTGGAATCGTAGGAGGGCACCATTTTCTTCAAGTCACATTGAGGGAGACGACAATTCGCTATTTATCCACAGTCTGTAGATGCCTTGCAAAATCTAGTGATCCAATACGTAGGTGGAAGGCAAATAACTACCTTGAAACACAAACACTCAAGAAAATACTGTAACAAACTTGAAACACATAGACTCAACAAAACTACTAGATTTCATGCCTAAGTGAACAGACGGTTTTATCTGAACCTCAAGCCAAAGAATGTGCTTAATGAAAACGATGATAACAGGTATCTGAAGTGTTGGGACAGGTCACAACTATGTGCATTAAGTATCTGTACTTATGTTATGATTCTAGTTTTACATTAGTTACAAACTACACTACAGTTAAAAGACGCCATTACCTCTATTAGATTAATAATAATAATAATAATAATAACAGAAGTACTCGAAGAGTATGCAGAACAAGTAGGGCTAGAGATCTCCTTCCAAAAGACAGCGGGCATCTACAACAAAAAATGTCTGTCCACTTCCGTCAAACTTCGTCTCTACAATACTGAAATCAAACCTGAGGTGTTATACGCCTGCGAGACACTGAAGCTACACACCAAGGGTGACCTAGGGAAGATGCTCACAGAGGAAAGAAAAATTATAAGGAAAATTATTGGACCAAAACGATGGATACAGGCTTCACTCTAGAGACACCACAGAGAAATTGTCCAACCTAGCGGCGGACATCAGAAAAAAGCAACTAAAATTTCATGGCCACGTCAGCAGACTCGAACAGACTAGACGCACCAACAGAAAACTCAGATACAAACAGAGGTTCAAAACCACTACACCTTGGATGGCACAAGTCAAAATTTATCTTGAAGAAGCACAGGTAGATTCAGCAGACATCACAGACAAAAGCGTCTGTAGACAATGTCAGAGAAGACAGCACCTATAACCCGAAAGACCAAAGTGGACCGAAGAAAGGAAGAGGGCCTTTGGAGAACAAATGAAAAGGTACTGGAAGAACAGGAGGAACAAATAGTCATACATGCTTCACGTGGTCAGATTAAGACCTGTAGGGTGTGTAATAATAATAATAAATATTAAACTATATTAATAGTGGGATGTTAAAAAAAATCAAACCTATGAGACTGGTGGTTTCCCTACAAATTTGATTTTCACAAATATCTGTTTTTCCCTAAACTTTGCTTATGTGCTTTGGGCCCTTCTGGTTCTCAGTGTTTAGTTTACGCTAGTAAGTGAAAGAGCCATAGGCTGCCTTAAAAGTTCACTGCAGCATCACACATAGTAAACTCGTAATATTATGGAAGAGCAGTAGTTCTTAATAACAAGTATTAAATTTTAGGGGGGTGTGGGTTCTGAAAGGGCACAAACTAAAATCCAACACAACAACTGCAAAATGCAAGAAAAGCTAACTCATAGGAAACGTAAGCAGCACATAAGCGGGAAAAAAGGAGTAAGCAACAAAGAAATTCTAAAAGCGAAAACACGACACAAGTAGCGAAAAAATAACAAATGTTGGGATCGATAACCAGAAGTGAGCTGTATAGGTCAGTTCTAATTGTCGATTCCATTATCGCTTTTTTGTAGTAGAATAGGAAGCGGTACCATATAGGTAAATCCTAAAGATATTAGGGGCCCACGGCTAATGAAAATGGCGTAATAAAGGAACGTGAAGTCGACATTTTGAGCGGTACCACACATGAAAATTCTGAAAGAATGCACTGTAGGATCATGCAGTGGTTCGTTATACGATTCCTGTTTTGGTGCTACTTTCTATACTACTGTTGTTGCTGTAGGTGTGTGCTGTGATTCTTTGAGAATTGCCATGTATGGTATCACTCTAATTGTTGATTCCGTGTTCCGTTTTATTTCATGACTTTTATTAGCTGTCAGTTATTTCGTCAAAAATTTAACTTTTTCGTATCACTCGCTATTCTTCTGGCAGAACGAGAAATATAAGTAATGTTGGAATCGACAACTAGACTTGACCTACGGTATAGAAAGACAAAAAGTAAATAAATAATCCTAAAAGAAATAACAAACAATGAAAAATCACGAATAAGAACGAACCGTGGTATGAAGAACTAGAGTTGACCTATATAACTGTCCTCTTAATTGCTGCCTAATATCACTTTCGGCAATCGTGGCACATTCGGAAAAAAAACAGCCATATATTTGTGAGAAGCAAGATTATATGTACCGATAATTGCACACAGTCTCACACGCAAAAATTTCAGCTGTGCTCTTAAGTATCTGGCCAACCGCTGCCTTCGGAAATGGCACCATATTCGGAAAAAAAGTAGCCATATATATTTAGGAGGAATAAAATTATAAATACGATTGCTACTTGATTCACGAGCAGCAACTTAAGCGTTGCACTTAGGTTCCTACCTAACCACAACCTGAGAAATCGCGATATATTTTTGTAATAAACAGCACCGTTTACGTCAGTTACGAACACAACCACAGATAAAATTTAATAACAGCCACTTCCATCCTTCGCATCGTAAACTCATGGCGTCCTTCGATCGGGAATCGGACACTAGATCTGACTCAAAATAGAACTTAATGCCTGAAATTCATCTAAAATGCGTTAGAAAGTCTTATAAAACATATTATGTCATACGACGGGGCCAGGGAAAACGTGTGTTTCACGGCAGCACGACGATGTACTAAACTTGTCGAATGTTATCTACACGAGTGAATACAGTAAGCAACTGGCATGGGCATCTTTGCAGGACCGTGTATAATTTGTAGTATTCCGATCTTACTCTAATTACAAAATTTGTGAAGTTAATGGTTCTCCAACACAAGATGCTTTAGACATACCGTGATAAACAGATTGGATGACCGATTTGCAAAATTAAATTACCTCGAATATAACAGCTGAGTTGAAGAGCTTCATACCCATTCAACATACGTGATGTGAGAATTAATGTTATGCATCCGCAAAAAGGTGCAATCGGTTTAACGCCTGTGTTATGGCTGCCAGCGATAGGCGGAAATCACATGCTGGTTAATGACTTACCAGAGACCGCCACCGTTGCGCGTGCCCCTATTTCACGATTTCTTCAGGTTCTGCTGAATGTGGACAGGACCATTCACGTTGCTCGCGTGCGACTCGAATATCACTGTTGCTAAGAAACGACACGGGACGTCGAAGAGACCCCTGTTTTGTTGAAAATTGCGTCACGTCGCGATTGCTGTTGTTTACTGCAAGATGGTATGTGGACAATTATCGCCGTATAATTAAAGGAACTGTACACCAATCATATCAGGAGCGTAAATAGGCTGTAGTGTTCGGGGCAATTCCGCCGAGGAAAACATCCTCACACCCTTACTTCCGGCGGTACCTCATCTAATACACACCGAAGAGCGAAAGAAGCTGATACACATGCCTAATATCGTGCAGGCCCCCGCGAGAATGCAAAAGTGCCGCAACATGACGTGGCATGGACTTGACAAATGTCTGAAATAGTTCTGAAGGAAAGTGACACCATGAATCCTGCAGGGTTGTCCATAAATCCGTAAGAGTACGAGAGGATGGAGATCTCTTCTGAACAGCACGTTGGAAGATATCACAGAAACGCTTAATAATGTTCATGTCTGGAGAGTTTGGTGGCCAGCGGAAGTGTTTAAAGTCAGAAGAGTGTTCCTGGAGCCACTCTGTTGCAATTATGGAGTGTGGGGTGTCGCATTGTCCTGCTGGAATTGGCAAAGTCCGTTAGAGTGCACACTTGACACGAATGGATGCAGGTGATTAGGCAGGATCCGTATGTACGTGTCACCTGCCAGAGTCGTATCTAGGCGTATCAGAGTTCCCATAGCACTCTAACTGTACACGCCCTATACCATTACAAAGCCTCCACCAGCTTGAACAGTCCCCTGTTGACATGCAGGGTCTATGGATTCATGAGGTTGTCTCCATACCCATACACGTCCATCCACTCGATACAATACAGGTGTGCTCTATACTAAGCTGCTGGAGCAAGAGCCGAAATCGAACTCCAGAAGAGGGACGTGCCCCAGACTGGTGATCAAAGGAGTCATCGAAGAAGGAGGCATAGGATGGGCGGCCATGCGTGGCAGACAAACGACACGTGTTTCTGTTGAGGAGAAAGTTACGGTGGTAGGACAGTGATAGTTCGGCAGCTTCAGCATACAGACTCTCAACTGGGCTGGGCAGGGCCTAAATCCTCGCACAAACGAAAAAATTGGCTGACATCAAAATAAGCGTCCAAGGAATAGAAAAGCAACTGGAATCACTAAACAGAGGAAAGCCTACTGGACCTGACGGGATACCAATTCGATTCTACTCAGAGTACGCGAAATAACTTGCCCCCCTTCTAACAGCCGTGTACCGCAAGGCTCTAGAGGAACGGAAGGTTCCAAATGATTGGAAAAGAGCATAGGTAGTCCCAGTCTTCAAGAAGGGTCGTCGAGCAGATGCGCAAAACTATAGACCTATATCTCTGACGTCGATCTGTTATAGAATTTTAGAACATGTTTTTTGCTCGTGTATCATGTTGTTTCTGGAAACCCAGAATCTACTGTGTGGGAATCAACATCGATTCCGGAAACAGCGATCGTGTGAGACCCAACTCGCTTTGTTTGTTCATGAGACCCAGAAAATATTACATACAGGCTCCCAGGTAGATGCTATTTTCCTTGACTTCCGGAAGGCGTTCGATACTGTTCCGCACTGTCGCCTGATAAACAGAGAAAGAGCCTACGGAATATCAGACCAGCTGTGTGGCTGGATTGAAGAGTATTTAGCAAACAGAACACAGCATGTTGTTCTCAATGGAGAGACGTCTACAGACGTTAAAGTAACCTCTGGCGTGCCACAGGGGAGTGTTATGGGACCACTGCTTTTCACAATGTATATAAATGACCTAGTAGATAGTGTCGGAAGTTCCATGCGGCTTTTCGCGGATGATGCTGTAGTATACAGAGAAGTTGCAGCATTAGAAAATTGTAGCGAAATGCGGGACGATCTGCAGCGGATAGGCACTTGGTGCAGGGAGTGCCAATTGACCCTTAACATAGACAAATGTAATGTATTGCGAATACATAGAAAGAAGGATCCTTTATTGTATGATTATATGATAGCGGAACAAACACTGGTAGAGTTACTTCTGTAAAATATCTGGGAGTATGCGTGCGGAACGATTTGAAGTGGAATGATCATATAAAATTAATTGTTGGTAAGGCGGGTGCCAGGTTGAGATTCATTGGGAGAGTCCTTAGAAAATGTAGTCCATCAACAAAGGAGGTGGTTTACAAAACACTCGATCTACCTATACTTGAGTATTGCTCATCAGTGTGGGATCCGTACCAGATAGGGTTGACAGAGGAGATAGAGAAGATCCAAAGAAGAGCGGCGCGTTTCGTCACAGTGTTATTTGGTAAGTGTGATAGCTTTACGGAGATGTTTAGCAAACTCAAGTGGCAGACTCTGCAAGAGAGGCGCTATGCATCGCGGTGTAGCTTGCTGTCCAGGTTTCGATAGGGTGCGTTTCTGGATGAGATATCGAATATATTGCTTCCCCCTACTTATACCTCCCGAGAAGATCACGAATGTAAAATTAGAGAGATTCGAGCGGGCACGGAGGTTTTCCGGCAGTCCTTCTTCGCGCGAACCATACGCGACTGGAACAGGAAATGGAGGTAATGACAGTGGCACGTAAAGCGCCCACCGCCACACACCGTTGGGTGGCTTGCGGAGTATAAATATAGATGTAGATGTGTAAAAGGTGACCATGGCCAAACGCACTCCACAATTGTGGGCAGTATTGAGAGGACATAAGAAGGACGGACCTGCAGATGCATAAATAAAACACCCATAGTCTGGTTTCGACCGGATAAGAGACCAGTCCAAAGGGGGGAGGGTGGCTTAATCTGCTCCTCAGGAAATACCGCTGAGGACACGAAGGACATTGAGGGACTGCATACAGCGGGCTGCCAGCTAAGACATGTGGGAGGACCAAGAAAGTGTCCTATCAAGAATGAGTCCCATTTGTTTCGTAGTTTGAACGAACGGAAGATCAACAGGCCCAAGATGTAAGGACAGTGGAAGAAACCAATTGCGCCGCCAGAAATTCATACAAACGGTTTTGTCAGTGGAAAAACGAAAGTCATTGTCAATGCTCCATGAGTAAAGACGATAGAGACAGCGCTGAAGACACCGCTCAATGAGATAGGTCCGTGGACAAATGCGATAGACGGCAAAATCTTCAACGAAAAGGAAGCCAGAGATGCCTGGCAGGAGACAGCCATTATAGGATTAACGATGTTAGCAAAGAGGACGACGCTCAGGATGGAAAGCTGAGCACATCGTTATGCTGGATAAAGGTGTCTGACAAAGCAGAACCCCTCGCTATCAGTATTTGTTAATAAGTGCAGATATCTATACAGTGATGTTTTATGGTGGTTTTTCCGAGTTTTGGAAAGCGTTTTCAGCAGCATAAAACGACCGATGACATTCATTGAAAGACTTGTGACGCGAAGGTGCCAGAATCCTTATATTATATTTGTTCTATACTGGCTTAATCATGTTTGTGTCACTGAACTACTGTTCCTATGAACATGATATGTAATTCGAAATTTGTGTCGAACAGTGTTGCAATGTACTGCTTAGGTACATCAGGCTATTGAAAAGACACTGCCGGAAAAAAATGCAACACCAAAAAATAATTAAAGTGCAGTAATGAAATTTCGCGAATACATTTGTCTTCATAACATATGTAAGTGATTTGCAAGCTCACATGGTAATGTAAGTTTTTTTTGTGGTTTTAGGGCGCACAACTACCTTGGTCATTAGCGCCCAGACTAAGTTATGAATGTACTGCGAGGCACAGTGTTAAAACAACAACTAAAAAGGACAACACTATAAAAGGCACATTAACAGGCAAGGGGTTAAAAGAAAAAGCATAATCAAATGTCCTTAGACAGGTTTGTCAAGTGGATAAAACGAAGAACGCGAGCAGCTGCTCCTGGTTCATCCGCTAGAATGTCATCCAGAGTACATGGCAGGCCAACATCAACGCGCAGTGTATTAAAATTCGGACAGGACGTTAAAATGTGGCGGACCGTCAGCACTTGCCCACACGGGCAGAACGGCGCCGGCGCAGCCGTCAGCAGATGGCGGTGGCTGAACCGCCAGTGTCCAGTCCGTAACCGGGCCAAAACGACCTCCTCCCGCCGAGAAGGGCGTGAAGAGGTCGTCCGAGCCGCGGGGAGAGGCTTCGAGGCCCGAAGCTCGTTTTCAGTAAGTGTAGTCCAATCGGCACGCCACAGCGATAAAATGCGCTGACAAATGACTCTGCTAAAATCAGATAAAGGCACACAACAAGAAACTGTCCGAGGCTGGAGGACCGCAGCCTCGGCCGCGGCATCTGCAGCTTCCTTCCCAGGGATACCGACATGGCCAGGAACCCACATAAAGGTAACCGGAGAACCGTCATCCGCCAGCTGCTGAAGAGAGCGTCGGATCCGGTGCACGAAAGGGTGAACCGGATACGGATCACTGAGGCTCTGGATGGCGCTCAGGGAATCGGATCAGATGACGTAAGCAGAATGTCGGCGGCGGCGGACGTAAAGAACAGCCTGGTAGAGGGCACATAGCTCAGCTGTGAAGACCGAACAATGGCCACGGAGCCGGTATTTGAAACTGTGTGCCCCGACAATAAAAGAACACCCAACACCGTCATTGGTCTTAGAGCCATCAGTATAAACGAAGATCGTATTAGTGAACTGCGAACGAAGTTCGACAAAGCGTGAGCGGTATACCGAAGCTGGGGTAATGTAAGTGCGAGATGAGCCATTGCAAATGTGAAATGCTAGTGCATTAACAACCAGTGTATGCGCCAGAATATTGCATGCAAAAATGCACATTTACATGCAGTATTTTGTGCAGGTTCCGGATGTCAGTTTGTGAGGTAGAGTTCTATCCATGCCTGTTGCACTTTGTCGGTCAGTACAGGGACAGTTAATGCTATTTGCAGGTAACGCTGAAGTTGTTGTCCGATGGTGTCATTAGAAACTGGTCTGGTGATTGAGCAGGCCAAGGCAACATGTCGACGACCACCTTGGTTTACAACAATGGTATGTTGGCGAGCGTGATCCTGTTGGAAAACATCTTCTGCAATGCTGTTCAAGAATGGCACTACAACAGGTCGAATCACCAGACTGGCATGCAGATTTGTAGTCAAGAGTGCGTGAGATAACCACGAAAGTGTTCCTGCTGTCGTACGAAATCGCACCCAAGATCATAACCCCAGGTGAATGTCCAGTGTGTGTAGCACGAAATGGCTTGGTTGCAGGCCTCAACTGGCTCCCTTCTGTCCAACACACGGCCGTCACTTGCACCGAGGCAGAACCGGCTTTCTTTGACAAACACAATATACCTCCACTCTGGCCTCCAATGAGCTCTCGGTTGACACCACTGAAGTTGAAAATGGCGGTGGTTTAGGGTCAGTGGAATAAACTATACAGCGCGTCTGGCTTGGACCTGTCCTGAAAGTAACCTACGTAAGTACGAGCACGTAGCAACCATGAAGATTAATAGTAAACGTGGATGGGAAAGAGGTTAAAAAAAAGAGATAAATGGCTCTGAGCACTATGGGACTTAACATCTGAGGTCATCAGTCCCCTAGAACTTAGAACTACTTAAACCTAACTAACCTAAGGACATCACACACATGCATGCCCGAGGCAGGATTCGAACCTGCGACCGTAGCGGTCGCGCGGTTCCAGACTGAAGTGCCTAGAACCGCTCGGCCACTTCGGCCGGCTACAGAACAGAAAATGATAGTTTATGACTTTGGCTGAGGTAGGCTTGATCGCTATAGAAATCCTGTTGCAATATTACTACTGAATTATATTAGTGGATTAAATTGATAAATACGTCTCACTTTCGTTCTGAAATGCTGCCGTTTAAGGTTAATTAGTCCCTGTCACAAATTTTCCCTTTCTCGGCAGGGCGATGATCGTGTTTAGTGATCATGACATTACTCATATTAAATGATCCTGACGGACTGCTCAAAATCTGCGTTGATTCTGGTACTGTCTTCTGGGTTGTCTTAGTTGAGCAGAAAACGAGTATATGATGTTTACGTATGAAGACAGGAATTTTGTGATTTGGAATGCATACACATATATGGTGTAGAGGCGTTTCGCCCCATGGTGACTGTTGTAGCACAAAGACACAATAGTGTGGGTATTTTACATTGACCTACATGACACAAATGTTCGAGTATCAAACGAAGTTCACTCACCTAAGGCGGCGAAGTTCACGCACCGAGGCGTCGCACACCCGTCTCCTCAGAAGTGGTTGGAGCCCACTGAGCATCTGGGATAGTTGCCGCAACCCCGTTTCAAACAATTATTCCTTGAAAAGTAAACTAGATTTTACATTTGCAGAAAGTTAGATAACGGCGAATGTTCTTCGACTATACTTCCAAGATGATGTATTCGTGCCTGAAAGACCGCTGCTTCTTACGCCGTCTCATTCTTTTCTGCGATTTCGATTTTCTTGCCGGTGTTTCACATGCCCTGCCGCATTTGCTGTAAATACGGGAGCACCTAAGGTTTCTGATAACCTGCAGTTTACAATTATTAAGAAGAAGTTCTTCTACATTCATCAGGTCACACGAAAGATAACGATTGTGATCAACAAATATTGCAGAGGGACGGTTTACAATGTGTTGTAACTGTGAGCTAGAGGCGCGATCTGCACTTATTACCGAGATATCAACTCTGCTGTGTATGTATTGAAAGATTCCATTGGGCTTTCAGCAGAGATCGGGAGTATTTGAATACCTGTTCAGGATAGTTGTATGGATCAGTGAACAACTGCTGAGAAAAAGCGGTCACTAAATGAAAGTGACTAGACAGAGCAGGCAGTTTGGATGGAGCAAAAGCAGAATTTGTAGGTCAATAATTTTCACGATGTAATCTACAACAACACAATTGCAACCACACATTAACATATAGAGTCTCAGAAATGATCGCTAAACATAAGGCAACTACTATTTATTATGTATTATGGCGTGAAACTACGTAACTGACGGAAACCAGCGTTATATTTGTGAGTTCAAA
Organism: Schistocerca americana; assembly: GCF_021461395.2. NCBI lineage: Eukaryota > Metazoa > Arthropoda > Insecta > Orthoptera > Acrididae > Schistocerca > Schistocerca americana. The sequence continues at coordinate 78,539,869 of NC_060128.1, read as the reverse complement.
CTTGCAACAGAGGAACCTATATTTTTTATTTAATTGGAGTCGAAACCAATCTTACACCCCGAAAAGAGGTCGAGGGTGAGAGATCAAAATTAATATATTTCGACCTTGAGAAGGAGTGACTAAACGCATTCTAGAGAAAACGCTTCATGAGACTTTTGTACCAGTTCAGCGGTACTAAAAGTACAAGGCAATTAGCACCACTAACAGAATGTTTGGAAGTTACGACCATTAACTTGTCAGACAGTACATTATGTGCATAAAACTATGGAGCAGTGACATTAACAACACCCGCAGCTAGTTTGTCATCTATTCCAAGCCACTGACAACCGAAAGAAACAGCATTTCAATACCGTAGGTATTTTGCCTATGGGATAATCGTGAAGGAAATGAGTGTCTCAGAAGCTGCAGAACACGAGAAACTGCACTCAGTTCGACCACGTAATGTTTTTCTTATATGTTGACATGTCCAATAACAACACAACAACCTTAACATCCTCGAAGAACACAAACATCACACATTTTCGTAACTATCTATGAGAACAATCGCTCCTGATTACGCGTCACTCTCATTCTGCGCTACAAAAGTTAATTATCTCTTACCTTATCGCCAAGAGAACTTTCTATTGGAAGCTGGAAACCGAAAATAAAAGCTTGTGTTATAAAAGTCTTGTACAGAATACTGGAAGCTCCGAATCCGCCTCGTATGTAACTGTCGAAGACAGAGCAAACAAGACAAGTGCGGCCAAGGCGCGGCTGCTCTTATACGTACGCCGTTCAAAGAGCAGTTATTCGTCGCGGGAAAACAGAGAGTAAACAGTACGTGGCGCGAAAACAAACTCGTGACTGAAAGTTGCGCACCAGTCGTACAGAATTTTGACATGAGCTAAAAAGAAAATATTTAAACTGAAGTAGTGTATTGTTTTGTAAATAGTAACGTCGATTGCACTAACCCTCTGTCAACCTGTATGTTTACAGAAATAATCCCCCAAATGCTTCCAGCCATTGATATGAAAATATTTATGAAGATCAAAGATTCGACATTCGGTCGTTTCCAAGAATGATTATCTATCGAAGTTGCGGTGTCCAAACGATACACATCGAACGTGCGATCGTAAATCGATCATGCGACTCTGGTGGCGGGCGTTGTGATCAATTATATGTGATCGTCATTTTCATCTGTTTTCCGTCGTTATCTTAGTTGCTTTAAATTACACACCTCTGCGAATTATTTGTGAGTTGCTAGGGAATTCCAGATGATTTATGTCTTTAGTGAGTGGGATGTCTGGTGTTCTTGACGTTTCTTCAGCGGATTCTCTCACATGGAAAAATCCAATTCCATGTTTATCCAGCGTAGAAAATTGTTTGAATTTTGTCGTGAATATGGAGTACTAGACGAGGGAAGAAGGGACTGTGTAGACCGTGGTGGTGAGAAGTGTATAAAACTTCGTAAGAACAGGTTCAGTGTTGAAATACTGTGTCAATTTCATTGCGGACAGTACGGGAAACGAACGAGTGCAAATTATCCATCCAGACCACCGTAATGGACTTTCACATGATGACAACACCGACGAGGAGTAAAGTAAGTCGTCTCCTTTGCAATTACAAGTATTTTTGTATCGCTCTTCTTACATCGTTGCTGTAGCGACCGCCGCAAACATACTCATTGCGCCCGCCACCATAGTCGCACGATCGATTTACGATCGCACGTTCGATATGTATCGTTTGCACACCGCAACTTCCATATGCAATCATTCTCGGAAATTAGCCGACATTCGAACTTGAGGGACTTAGCGCTGCAGCCTGAAGTTTTTAGCAGACAGTTTGTGATACCGATAGCTAAACGTGCAGCCAAAAGAACCGTAAATATTACTTTTTCTTTCTTTGTTACAGATCTGCGTATTAAAGTTGTAATCTTCTGCTAAACCCTTTGTTTATTCACATAAAAATCAATATTTACACAAGATTCGCGTGTCTCTGGACCATTCTTGATTTATTCCTGTTTGGTATGCGGTTTTTAAAAGTAGTCTCACGACAAGGGGTGTTATCAGAATCAGATAATGTGTCAAAGACAAAAGAGAACACTCAGCAGTCCACATCATTCACAATCGACATTTGTTTACCCAGTGGTACCTCAAGTTTAAATGATAACGCAGTGAAGGGCCTACTAACGGCTCACATTGATTTCTTGTCTGTAATGTTCAGAGTATGTGCTGTGTTGTAGTTAGCCAGCATCAACAAGCACTAGAAATATCCAACATCTACGGAAAATTATCATTATACAAGGTCCGATCACAAAATTTCCGTTTGAAGGCTTTACTGCAGCGTATATGCAAAGTACCGCAACTCCAATGCGGGTATATAAGCACCGACATGCAGGCGGGAGACTGGTGTGATACTCGTGTCTATCCGACGTGCGTGTAGTAAACGCCGAAACGTGAACTATGACGACGTTATCACCAAATGCGTCCAAGCAGGAACTACGTGCTGTTATTCTTGACTTCACTGTCGAAGGACAAACAACGGTAGACATCAGTCCGAGAATGAAGAATGTCTGTGAGGAAGCATGTCTGTCTGGAACTACTATTGTGGAATGGTGCAACAAGTTCAGTTCTGGTCGCGATTCGACACAAGTTCTGTGACGCCCGGGTCATTTCAAAGAACGGGGCGTCCACTTCATTGGGGAACGGGTACTGCCCATCACAGGAGATTGCGTAGGATTTGTCTTCGATGGCTGTTCTATAATGGCAGACAGAGATTAGTGTACAGGCCACTTTGAGAAAGAAATATTATCGATCCCCACAGTTTCTTTGATCAAGTCACAAACTCAACGTTGTGGGTAACAATGCAAATGCAGTGCCGGAAATAACGAATACCATTGTCATTGTAAACGACGCTATAAACTCTTTTTAAAGAATCGAGTACACGCTGAAAATTTGCTTCCAATTTATCACGAATGCGTGAGACGAGATGGCCTGAAAAATATAAAACCATGGCACTATTTTCTCAACATTTCCCAGAGGCTGCGAGAGCTCTAGAGAAATGGTCTTCAGTCGGAAATTATGCAACGAGAATACATACGTATCAGTTGCATTGAGCCAAACCAATGGTCATCTTACCTTTAATGCAATAGCCAATTACTCACAAGGAAACCTTCCCAGCGCACCCCCCTCAGATTTAGTTATAAGTTGGCACAGTGGATAGGCTTTGAAAAACTGAACACAGATCAATGGAGAAAACGGGAAGAAGTTGTGTGGAACTATGAAAAAAATGAGCAAAATATACAAACTGAGTAGTCTATGCAGAAGATAAGCAACATCAAGGACCGTGTGAGTTCAGAAGCGCCATGGTACCGTGGTTAGCGTGAGCAGCTGCAGAGCGAGAGGTCCTTGGTTCAAGTCTTCCCTCAAGTGAAAAGTTTATTTTCGCAAAGTTATGATCTGTCCGTTCGTTCATAGATGTCTCTGTTCACTGTAATAAGTTTAGTGTCTGTGTTTTGCGACCGCACCGCAAAATCGTGCGATTAGTTGACGAAAGGACGTGCCTCTCCAATGGGAACCGAAAACATTTGATCGCAAGGTCATAGGTCAACCGATTCCTCCACAGGAAAACACGTCTGATATATTCTATACGACACAGCCAGGGAGCCTCGTTAGCAGGAATACCACAGTAGACTGTGGGAATACTCTCTTCCGTGCGCTGTAATCGACTGACGCCGTGTGTTTCGATGTTTGTTTAGGTGTAGCGTCCCCATACTACGGCGCAGTTACCTCGAATCGGACGGACGGGCGGACAGATAATAACTGTCTGAAAATAAAAAATTAAACTTGTCACTCGAGGGAAGACTTCAAACCAAAGACCTGTTGTTCCGCAGCTGCTCACGCTAACCACGGGACCACGGCGCTCCTGAGCTCACAATCTCCTTGATGTTGCCTATCTTGCACATGGACTACTCAGTTTGTATACTTTGCTTATTTTTTCATAGTTCCACACAACTTCTTCCCGTATTCTCGATTGATCTGTGTTCAGTTTTTCAAGGCCTATCCACTGTGCCAACTTATAACTAAATCTGAGGGGGGTGCGATGGGGAGGTTCCCTTGTCAGAAGTTTTGGAACTAGTAGTCCATACTATATGGGCAACACCTGTGTTATTCCGAATTACGATTCAATATTCCTTCGGACATTCACTGCAGTGACGAAGCCGTTACGAAATATATGAAATGTCTTCGCAGTTGTGAATCCGTTATTTATATACTTGGCAGAAAATCCTAAGAAATTTTGGTCTTATGTCAAAGCGGTAGGTGGATCAAAACAAAATGTCCAGACACTCTGTGACCAAAATGGTACTGAAACAGAGGATGACAGACTAAAGGCCGCAATACTAAATGTCTTTTTCCAAAGTTGTTTCACAGAGGAAGATTGCACTGTAGTTCCTTCTCTAGATTGTCGCACAGATGACAAAATGGTAGATATCGAAATAGACGACAGAGGGATAGAGAAACAATTAAAATCGCTCAAAAGAGGAAAGGCCTCTGGACCTGATGGGATACCAGTTCAGTTTTACACAGAGTACGCGAAGGAACTTGCCCCCCTTCTTGCAGCGGTGTACCGTAGGTCTCTAGAAGAGCGTAGCGTTCCAAAGGATTGGAAAAGGGCACAGGTCATCCCCGTTTTCAAGAAGAGACGTCAAACAGATGTGCAGAACTATAGACCTATATCTCTAACGTCGATCAGTTGTAGAATTTTGGAACACGTATTGTGTTCGAGTATAATGACTTTTCTGGAGACTAGAAATCTACTCTGTAGGAATCAGCATGGGTTTCGAAAAAGACGGTCATGTGAAACCCAGCTCGCGCTATTCGTCCACGAGACTCAGAGGGCCATAGATACGGGTTCACAGGTAGATGCCGTGTTTCTTGACTTCCGCAAGGCGTTCGATACAGTTCCCCACAGTCGTTTAATGAACAAAGTAAGAGCATATGGACTATCAGACCAATTGTGTGATTGGATTGAGAAGTTCCTAGATAACAGGACGTAGCATGTCATTCTCAATGGAGAGAAGTCTTCCGAAGTAAGAGTGATTTCAGGTGTGCCGCAGGGGAGTGTCATAGGACCGTTGCTATTCACAATATACATAAATGACCTTGTGGATGACATCGGAAGTTCACTGAGGCTTTTTGCGGATGATGCTGTGGTGTATCGAGAGGTTGTAACAATGGAAAATTGTACTGAAATGCAGGAGGATCTGCAGCGAATTGACGCATGGTGCAGGGAATGGCAATTGAATCTCAATGTAGACAAGTGTAATGTGCTGCGAATACACAGAAAGATAGATCCTTTATCATTTAGCTACAAAATAGCAGGTCAGCAACTGGAAGCAGTTAATACCATAAATTATCTGGGAGTACGCATTAGGAGTGATTTAAAATGGAATGATCATATAATGTTGATCGTCGGTAAAGCAGATGCCAGACTGAGATTCATTGGAAGAATCCTAAGGAAATGCAATCCGAAAACAAAGGAAGTAGGTTACAGTACGCTTGTTCGCCCACTGCTTGAATACTGCTCAGCAGTGTGGGGTCCGTACCAGATAGGGTTGATAGAAGATATAGAGATGATCCAACGGAGAGCAGCGCGCTTCGTTACAGGATCATTTAGTAATCGCGAAAGCGTTACGGAGATGATAGATAAACTCCGGTGGAAGACTCTGCAGGAGAGACGCTCAGTAGCTCGGTACGGGCTTTTGTCAAAGTTTCGAGAACATACCCTCACCGAAGGGTCAAGCAGTATATTGCTCCCTCCTACGTATATCTCGCGAAGAGACCATGAGGATAAAATCAGAGAGATTAGAGCCGACACAGAGGCATACCGACAATCCTTCTTTCCACGAACAATACGAGAATGGAATAGAAGGGAGAACCGATAGAGGTACTCAAGGTACCCTCCGCCACACACCGTCAGGTGGCTTGCGGAGTATGGATGTAGATGTAGATGTAGAAGTTTTACTTGAAAGTCACTTGTCCAATATCAGCTGCTAAATGCGATGCTGCAATGCTTGTGTTATTCAGAATGGATGGAGACTCACCGTCAGATGTAGAAGCAACTTCAGGTTTATCCTAGGGAAGTGTGTTGGGACCTTTGCTGTTCATGTTGTATATTAATGACCTTCCAGACAATATTAATAGTAAAATGAGGCTTCTTGCAGATGATACAGTTTTGTATAATGAACTACTATCTGAAAGAAGCTGCATGAATATTCAGATTGATAAGATTTCAATGTGGTGCAGAGACTGGCAACTTGCTTTAAATGTTCAGACATGTAAAATTGTGCACCTCACAAAACAAAAACGTAATATCCTATGACTACAATACCAATGAGTCACTGTTGGTATCGGACAACTCATACAAATACCTGGGTGTAACACTTTGTACAGACATGAACTGGTATGATCACATAGGCTCAGTCATGGGTAAAGCAGATGGTAGACATCGGTTTATTGGTAGAATACTGGGGAAATGTAGTCAGTCTTCAAAGGAGATTGCTTACGTATCGCTTGTGCGACCAGCCTGCGAATATTGCTCAAGTGTGTAGGGCTGGCACCAAACAAGGCTAAGAGGAGATATTGAACGTGTACAGAGAAGGGCAGCACGAAAGGTCACAGGTTTGTTTAATGCATAGAATAGTGTCACAGAGATAATGGAGGAACTGAACTGGAAGTCTCTCGCAGATAGACACAAACTACCCCGAGAATGTCTATTAACAAAGTTTCAAGAGATAGCTTTAAATGATGACCCCAGGAATATACTACAGTCCCCTACGTTTCGCTGACATAGAGCTCGCCAGGACAAGATTAGAGTAATTACTGTACGCGCAGAGGCTTCAAACGATCGTTCTTCTCGCACTCCATGCGTGATTAGAACGGGAAGAAACACTAATAACTGGTACAGTGGGATGTACCCTCTCCCATGCACCTCACGCTGGTTTTCAGGGTGTAGATGTAGATCTACAGGGTAACAAATATTGAGCAATATGAAAAAGGTAAATTAATTACAAACTGCGTCGTGCACACACTTCATTCAACACGTTAACGTCACTACAAATATCCGTATTTACGTTATGACATGTTCGATATGCCTGCCATCATTGGCGATGTTGTGGCGCAGACAGATAGCGAAATTCGGCATGACCCACCGGAGTGTCGAAACATCGATGCTATCGATGACCTCCTGAATGGCTGTTTTCAACTCGGCAGTGGTTTTAGGGTTATTTCTGTTCACCTTGTCGTCAATATAGCCCCACAAAAAGGAGTCACATGTGTTCAGATCTGAAGAATATGGTGGCCAGAGCCAGAATGCGGTCCCCAGAGTGCCCCTCCAGAACATAAGACACACTCTTGCTTCGATGGGGTCGAGTCTTTCGTGAACAACAACGTGTCGAAATTGGGGTCACTTTGGTTAATAGGCATGAAACCATCTTCAAAAACCATCATGTACCATTCGGCAGTCACCGTGCCATCGAGGAATATCTCGCCGATTATTCCGTGACTGGGCACTGCACATCACACAGACATACGTTGAGGGTGAAGAGACTTCTCGATCGCGCGCCAGTTTTGCTTGCTGACGAACTCATCCGAATGGAAGTGGGCTTCATCGCTAAACCAAACAACAAGGCGCGTCCTAATTCTTATCATGTCCCGCTACCAACTGTGCAGTTTGAACGTCCTAACGCAAAACGTTCACAAGTTATGAAGATTTTATTTCATATAGCTCAATTACTGTCACCCCGAAGGTGCTGATGTGGTGTGTGTGGTGTAGATGGGGACAAACCGTGAGGATCAGATCGCGATTCTGTAAGACCCACTAATCCTGACAAAGCACACTGAATGAGATAATTTGGCTCAGAGAGTTTTCACAGTAGTCGGTACCAAATACTGGACATGCAACAGTTCGTTTCAGTAACTATTACATTGTTCTCTCTACAGTTTCAAAGCAAAGTGTATAATTTTACCCCAAATACAGTAGCACTATTTGCGACGAACGTTTACCCTACGAGAAGGTAAGCACTTGCTTTCTCTGAGAGTCATGCCAGCCTGATACCTGTAAATTTCTGTGGGCTATCGGCAGGATTAGGTCGAGCACCGATCATTTAATTCCTTTTAAATGCCCAACACTCGGCTGCCAATCACCAAAAACATTTATGCCTAGGGGAGACTGGGCCACACAGCAGTGGGACGCAGTGAGCAATTGATTATATAAAATCTGTGACTTTCAGAATACCGTCATACTTTTGCACATGTAGCCTACACTCCATTAACATCTAGAAGACTGAAAACTACATGGCTGAATGATGCTAGAGTACTGAAATTGTGAGTCTAGTGTTTTTCTACTTTCCTTCGCAAATTTTGACACGTCTGTAGTAATTATTTGTATGTGCGGCTGGTCCCGGCGGAGGTTCGAGTCCTCCCTCGGGCACAGGTGTGTGTTGGTCCTTAGGATAATTTAGGTTAAGTAGTGTGTAAGCTGGCGACTATAATGAGGGAAAAGAGAGTGGACTGGAAAACCAGAAGACTTATAAACTCATTATATGTTAATCAAAAAGTTTCAGTTAAAGTGAGAGGAGAAAGTACAGACTGGATCAGACTAGGAAAAGGAGTAAGACAAGGATGCTGTTTATCACCTACTCTTTTCAACCTCTACTTCGAAAATATCATTGACCAATGCTCATTAGATGACAAAGGAGTAGAAATTGGAGGAAGGAGAGTAGGGTGTTTGAAATTAGCTGATGACATGGTCCTTCTAGCCACAGGGGGAAACGAATTACAGGATTTGGTGGACACCATTGCAACTAATGGAAAAAAATATGGAATGAAAATTAACACAAATAAAACGAAAGTATTGGCACTAGGAGGAAATAAGGAACTAAAAATTGTGCTGAATGGAGAAAAACTAGAACAGGTGCAAAATTTTAAGTATCTTGGAAGCAGGATAGACACCGACTGGAAGTGCACCACAGAAATTAAAACAAGGATAGCAATGGCAAAAGAGGCGTTTTATAAGAAAAGGAGAATCTTCTGCATTGGTCTGGACAGAGAACTCAGAAAGAGACTCATAAAATGTCTTGTATGGAGTGTTGTTCTATATGTTCAATTGTGTTGAAGGGGTGCGGTGCAGAGTGAGCAATTTTTTCTGGGTCACAGTGAGCGTAAACTGATCAGCCAAAACATTATGATCACCTGCGTAATAACTTGTTCGTCAGTGTTTGGAACGAAATACATCACTGATTCTGCGTGTCAGGGATCCGACAGTTTGTTGGTAGGTTTTTGGAGGAATGTGGCATTAGATGTATACGCAATTCGCCTAAATGACAGGCCGCTGAATTGCGTACGCAGTGATGCACCAGACAGCGACCCAGATGGGTTCTGTGGGATTTACATCAGGGGATTTCGTCGCCGAGACAGCAAATGGGAGTTCAATATAATGCTCCTCAAACCACAGTAGCGCCGTTGTGGCTCCACAAGACGTGGACAGTTACACAGCTGAGACATGGCATCGCCGTCGGGGAAGACATCGAGTATGAAAGGATGCAGGTGGTTCGCAGTTGTCTGCATGTCGTCGATTACTACCACTGTAAGACGTTGTGGTCTCCTGACCTTCATTGCTTACACATTAAACCCTCACAATCATATTCCGCACATCAAGACGCTTGATTCAAACCCAAACTCGATAAGATAAAGTCAATTTTGTATGAATTCATGTAAACGATATGCAAATAACAAGTACATCGCGAGTGCGCACCGAGGTTGGAATACTCGAGGCTGGCGTACGCACACACATTCAAGACATGACGGTCACAAAAGCTTTTAGTTCGGGAGAAGCAACCGCATGTCAGGAGGTCAGTCCCTTCAGAGGACGAGTCAACCTATCTACGTCGGCCGGCGACCACCTGTAGAGCAGAGTTTGCCCGAGTGAAAGGGAGAACGACCCCGAGTTCGGCTTAAAAGCAAATTCCGCTACATTGTGTGGTAGCGCCCAGCCTACGCATTCTTTACAAACATAGCACGCAGTTTCAGAGGTTTTCACAGGGAGACAGCAAACGCCAAACGCCGATGCTACAGATTTCCGGATTGGTTGCCTTAAACGAAACGTCATTCTCCCGTTTTAGAAGAGCAATGCTGATTGGCAGACTATATTCCTGCCGCCTTGAGCTGAAGGAGTAAATGAAGAGACCGAAAGATATACCCCTTCACATCTGGCGTAGAGTGGGGCCGTTCCGTTGTCGCTCTTGGAGCGAGGAACAAGTCTCTCCTCAGTACTTGACTGGGAGAGCACCTCTGTCGAGAGCGAATCAGAGTGCGACTCTGTATTGAGTCCTTGCGATTAAGAATTGTTCACTGTGTTGGCCTCCACATTTATTGTGTGGTGTGAACGGACAGAGTTATAGTCAAACGCCTGCGAGCGAATTTTTGAGAGGCATCGCGGTGGACCGGTTATCTGACCGGTGTACCGTGCCAATAGTTAGACTAGGGGCGAATAGGAGTCCTCGACTTCATCAAGGCGTAGGGAGAGTTTGATTGGCGAAGGTCAATCCAGACAGAACGATCTTATTTGTCAGCAGCAAGCGGCGCAGACAGCAGTCATCGCAGCTTACGGTACTGTGCGCTACAGCTCTTGTGAGCCACATATTTCCTCCACAACAGTACACTTCACTGCATTTCACTCACGACAGCCTCGACTGCACCTAGCAAAATTCTAACAGATAATTATTCAAGCTGAGCAGGTAGGGCTCTCAGCCATTCTGCTAAGTCAATAACCATCTTAAACTTTGTATAGAAATTTCATTAGCGAATCCTGTACTTAAGAGGTAACTTCACATTCCGAAAAGAACCCGGAAATAACTTGTTCAGTTCATAACTAAAAGTGCCATTGTGATTTCTTGGAATGTTTGCAAAAAAATAATTTTTGTTAGTTTCATGTTTTTCTTACACTAACTAGCACTACTCCAGTACCCAAGTATCCCACTAGTTATGTAAGAAATTTTGTGAATTTTTGTGTCATTTCCTTACAACAGACGACTCCAGAAGGTATTTATTGCTGAAAAGTTTTTCAGGCATTTCTCTTTAGAACGTTAGGAGCATCTGCCTGACTTCTGCAGTAGTGTGGGGTGGAAATTGCATCTTGCAGGAGCCACAGGGTAAAGGGTACATCTCAGATTAATCCGTTGCGCAGAATGACAGAATAGCACGCACACGCTCACACCACAGGTCCCACGGTAGGGCAGGAGAATGTCTCCCATAGCGTAATGCTGCTGCCACCAGCCTGCGTCCGTGGGGCGCTGCACGTTTTGAGCCGCCGTTCACCTCGATGACGGCGTTTGCGGAGGCGACCATCGACCTAGTGTAGCAAAAATGTGGTTGACTGACCGACTGTCGAATTCCGATGGTCCCGCGCCCTTTGCAATCGCAGCTGACGATGTTGGGTCAACATGCAAACACGCAGGTGTGGTCTGCTACGGAGCTGCATGTTCACCAATGTACGATGGGTGGTGTGCTCCGAAACAAATGTGCGGCACCAGAATTATGCTCTTTCGGTAGAGATGCCACAGATCACCGTCTATACCGCTCTACAGAGCAGACAAGCCTCCGAACCGCACGTTTTGCGAAGGGTCGTGGGCGTCCAACCATTTAGCGCTTAGTGGTAGTTTTACTTTCCTTCTTGTGAAGACGTCGTTGCTTTGCGATGTATTGTTTTCTAGGTGTAATATGTAACTGGAAATTATTTCTTTTTTGTAAGTAGCTAAATATGTTTAGAGTTTATTGATTGTGGAAAGCTTTAATATTTTTGTTTATCGTTTACTGTAATAAATTTGGTAGAAAATAGTTGTGTAAAGATTAGATGTAATTTACTTTGATGTTGTATAAACTGTGCGCGAGAGTATTGAGAGAGATAGCAATATCGAGCAATATCGATAGTCGATCCAACAAAACGTGGGGGGGGGGGGGGGTTGGTGGGGGGTGGGGGGGGGTGGTATTGTTGGGTAGCGAGAGAGGCGGACACATGTTTTACTGTCGGAGTCGTTACTTTTACGAGCTGGTGAAGATTGAGTTTAGTGGCAAAGCGATGTATGTTTTTAATGACTGTTTTATACCAGGACGTGATTTGATAATAGTGAGTGTAGAAACTGGGCGAAGTAAATACAGAGACTGTGCCGTGAGACGAAGTAACTATGACAATGCACCCGAGAATGGACGGTATTGCAGCTCTGTGTCTGTGAATTGAACTGCGCTTGTATTTTGACTGTGTTTTCGTACACTCAAGTACTGTGAACTTACGTATTTATTCGCGTTTCGATGAACTACCGGATGCCTATAATCAGTAACAGTTTTTCTGAACTTACGCGAACTGTCTATTGTGTGTGAGTACATTCCCGCCCAGGACGCGTTTTCGCGATCGCGGCGCTCCATTAAAACGAATTGACTTTCTACAGAATTCGCGGTCGGCAAGTTTTATAAACTGTGTGTGGCATGAGTAAACTTAAATTGTGTGCGCCAGAAACATTAAAACTGTGCACATACGGACATCCGTAACAACAATTACATCGACCAGTCTGTGGCCTGTGAAACGCTACAGTAATCAGATTTGCAGCTTAATGAATACCACCGCCCGCCCGATGAGGAAAACATCATCAGCTGCAATCACACGACCGTGGGAGCAGATGTCAGCGTTTCACCAGGACCAGCCGGCTGCCGTCGATATCGCGACCATCGTCACAACACACAAGATAAGATTTAAAAGCAGCGCTCTCCTGTCATAGACTCAAAATTATTGCAAACAATTTTAATTTGTAATATCTTTTCCTTTTGGCTGACTTTCACATAACATTTGTCTTCTTTAGAATAAAAGTGTTCTCCACGAAGTGGTGTGTTCTATGTAGACATTGTTGACTTTCATTAGCAATAGCCATTTCCCTTTTAATTATTTCCATTTTGTTTTACATTTTAAATCCGCTGCCGCTGCGTGTGTATTTTTTATAACTTTTGGAGGGTATGTGTCTAAATTCGTGTGCCGGAACATTTACCAGAAATATTGTAATACTTTGCTACTTGGGCAAGGGCGCCCGCCATTAATTTCTTGAACGTCGACCAATGACAGCGAAGCTCGCTTGCTATTGGTGCTAACATTCTGTAGTGGGTAATTCAAAGGTGGGTAGCTGTCAAATCAAATGGGTTGTGATTACTTTGAATGAGAGTCGTGTAAAATTGTGGGTTCATCACTCAACTTTGGTATTCTTTTGTTTATTGATGATAGAAGCAAATTTTTTGTCAATGTCCTTAAATCTTATTTAATATGGTTATTCTATGATAAACTGGGATAAATGCTCGGCCACATATTGTGTTGGGAAGTAAAATTTGGAGAAACGTCTATTTAGATACGACTTGATTTTGACTGCATTAGCTAAGACGGTACTTTTCGGGTATTTTGGCGATACTTAGTGACAGCGTAGAATCGCGGTCATCACTTCCTACATCTCTCCGTTGATGCTCGCGACAGTAGCACGTCAACATTTGACTAGCTTCGCCGTTTCGAAGATACTCGTTCACAGGTCTATGTAACCATAATATCCCCTTTCTCACGTCGCTTGTCTCAGTGGATTTCCACGTTTGCAGCTCATCTTTGCTAGGTTGAGCCCCCGTTCGTGTCTGCTCCGCCTACACACTTCAGCCGGCCGGTGTGGCCGTGCGGTTCTAGGCACTTCAGTCTGGAACTGCGTGACCGCTACGGTCGCAGGTTCGAATCCTGCCTCGGGCATGGATGTATGTGATGACCTTAGGTTAGTTAGGTTTAAGTATTTCTAAGTCCTAGGGGACTGATGACCATAGGTGTTAAGTCCCATAGTGCTCAGAGCCATTTGACCCATTTTTTACATACTTCAGTTACCGAGTCACGTGCCCGCAACGCCATTAGATGGCATCCAACGTCGCCATAGTCAGTGGTCATAATGTTTTGGCTGATCAGTGTACTTGATGAAAATAAAAATGGTTCGATACAGAGAGAGAAAAACTACTTTTGGCTTACCACCTGCAGAGACCTTTGGCGAAAAGAGAACCACTTGTATGAATATCAAGAGCTCAGATGGAAACCCAATTCTAAACAAAGGAGGGAAAGCAGGATGGTGGATGGGGTACATAGAGGGTCTATACAAGGGCGATGTACTCGAGGACAATATTATGGAAATGGAAGAGGATGTAGATGAAGATGAAATGGGAGATATGATACTGCGTGAAGAGTTTGACAGAGCACTGAAAGATCTGAGTCGAAACAAGGCCCCGGGAGTATACAACATTCCATTAGAACCACTGACAGCCTTGGGAGAACCAGTCCTGACAAAACTCTACCACCTGGTGAGCAAGATGTATGAGACAGGCGAAATTCCCTCAGACTTCAAGAATAACATAATAATTCCAATCCCAAACAAATCAGGTGTTGACAGATGTGAAAATTAACGAACTATCTGTTTAATAAGTCACAGCTGCAAAATACTAAATCGAATTACTTACGGATGAATGGCAAAACTGGTAGAAGCCGACGTCGGGGAAGATCAGTTTGGAATCCGTTGAAATATTGGAACACGTGAGGCAATACTGACACTACGACTTATCTTAGAAGCTAGATTAAGGAGAGGGAAACCTACGTTTCTACCATTTGTAGACTTAGAGAAAGCTTTTGACAATGTTGAGTGGAATACTCTCTTTCAAATTCTGAAGGTGGCAGGGGTAAAATACAGGGAGCGAAAGGCTATTTACAATTTGTACAGAGACCAGGTTGTAGCCTTTCCCCGATGTTATTCAATCTTTATATTGAGCAAGCAGTGAAGGAAACAAAAGAAAAATTCGGAGTAGGTATTAAAATCCATGGAGAAGTAATAAAAACTTTGAGGTTTGCCGATGACACTGTAATTCTGTCAGAGACAGCAAAGGACTTGGAAGAGTAGTTGAACGGAATGGATAGTGTCTTGAAAGGAGGATATAAGATGAACATCAACAAAAGCAAAACGAGGATAATGGAATGTAGTCGAATTAAGTCGGGTGATGCTGAGGGAATTAGATTAGGAAATGGGACACTTAAAGTAGTGAATGAGTTTTGCTATTTGGGGAGCAAAATAACTGATGGTCGAAGTAGAGAGGATATAAAATGTAGACTGTCAATCCAGTTCTGTTTTCTCTTTCTGATAACTTTCAGCATGTTTCTTTCTTCTCCAACCCATCTTAATACTTCTTCATTCATTACTCGGTCTTCTCATTTCACTTTTTCCAGTCTTCTCCATATCTGCATCTCTAGTGCCTCCAATCTTCTTTCATCTTCCTTCCTCAATGTCCAGGTCTCTGCTCCATATAAACGCATGAAGTCAGACAATAAATATATGTATATATAGAATATGACTGTGTTGTAAAAAAAAAAAAAAAAGGGTAACGAATGTGACTCGATGCACCAACCTACTACCTGCGATTACGGGGCTTTTTTTTCCATTTTGTTCGTTATTAATCGTTGTGTTTGGTCGTTGTGGACGTTGCAAGACATCGTGTTCAAGTTCAGTGGTTGATCCTTCCACTCAGTTTTTTATTACAGAGGCCAACCGGCTCTCTGACCGAACACGCTGAGCTACCGTGCCGGCATATATATATATGACTGTGTAGTAAAAAAAAAAAAAAAAAAATATGGGGCTTGGACGCTAACCACTTAGCTGCCGCCACTTCGTGTTAATAACGACTGCCGATTTGTGATAATAACTGCCACGCACAGGTTACATATTTGACTACCGAAATTATCTTGCGAATTTCTCAGTAACGCTTGAGAAGTACGCGCTACTGCTTACACATTTTGTTGTCCTCATGGAGTACTAGGAGTGTACGAAGTTTGCAGTAAATCCGCATTGCAAACGTCACGGCCTCCCTTGTTAGTTGTTTTCAAATCGATAGTTCAATTAATTTTGTCCATCTTATTTATGATTACGATAAAGTCATACGAATTTTTAAGATAATGTAATCGATGCTGACGATTGACACTAAACATTTAATAACGTCTGTCTTTTTACGGATGACGCCCTCTTATGTCGACCCTCCGCATTCTCCTCTAACCGGACGCTGTTTATTACCCGTGGACGAAAGATTACGCTGTCATGTGGATCGGAGGTCACGCGATTCATTATTTATTTGGAGGTGGTGTTATAGAACTCATGGATTTTTGAAACTGTTCAAACGATCCTCATTGTGCTATTGTGAGGAACCGTAAGTACAGTCAACACTTTTCGAACTTTTTGCGGAGCATCTTCCACGATCCGCCCCGTAGCTGGATTATTCATCGCAAGAGATAAATTTGATACATTCAGAGAAGGAGACGAACAGATGACGGTAGAACATGCCATGAAAATGGGGGAGACGGCGGCATCCGTAGAGTATCGACGCCGCGTGTTACAGAAGTGTAACAGAACTGTTACGGAAGTGTAGGTTTGTCTTTATTTTTCTTTCTTTCAGAGACAAGTAACGGGAAATGTGGGTTGCTTTTTGTCAATAAATAAGTGAATATTCTCCTGTGGCCATTTACCCCTTCCATATGATCCTGTTTGACGACGGAAACGTCGTCGTGTCCCCGAGACCATTCCTTCTATTCCTTTACCTGCATAAAAAAAAAGTGACCACGGTGTTGGACTACCAAGCAGGCGAGCCATGTTCGATCCTCCCACGTGCCAAAAATTTTCTTCTTTTTTTTTTCTACTGTTCGCCTTATTCAAATTTGTGTCCGTATCGTGGTGTAACGTCCCTTTGCAACACTGAGGAGTAAGGACGAGACCTATAACGGCAGTTGTTTCTGCACAACTACTCTATTAGCAGCCGCAAGGAAGTGGCTTTCGAATGAGAACCGCAAGTGTTTGATGACAAGGAGACAAGTCAACCGAATCCTCCCCGGAAAACACGTCTGGTGTGTCATACACGACATTAGTGAAAGCACGTGTGTGATATGTAATTTGTACGCCTGGTGAGTGAGTGAGATACGCCTCCTTGCCCGATTTAGGTCTTCATATGAATGTGATCACTCTTAAGGAAACGAAAACATAATAGTTTGTCACATAAGCTGCAACAAATGAACGCAACAGTTTCACAATCACACAGTTTCTCTGTACTCCGCCGAAACACATGTTTCTAACGTTGTTTGAAGTTGTGTTCCGTTTTGGAAGTTTTGAATCTTGAATTCCTTTGTTGTGACATAGTCCACACGCGTTTATTTGTTGTTTTCATTTCTGTTAGACGTCTGTATGGTATCTCGCCTGCTCTCACTACTCGTCACGTTTACTTGTGACGGTAACGTATTCTTACCACATGACTCATATCCTATAACCAATTTGTTGTATGACAACTGTTAAAACTATAGAAAGAGAACAAACACTTCAATTCATAATGTTGTGAAGAAAATTTGCTGCGCTCAGTATTACACTTGCTAAGCTTCAACCATTCACTTCTTATTTTTGCTTTTTTTTTCACATCTCAGTTCACCTCCTTCCTGTTTTTGTCGGGCTATCCACTGAACCATCATACCACAAAAAACGAGTTGGTGCGGTGAGTAGTTTTTCTTGTTAGAGGTGATATCAGAAGTAAATGAGACTTACTTGCAAACAAACTAATCTATCACAGAGAAAAAGATAATACATATACAGGCGGTAGAATACCACCGCAGTTCACAGAATTAATTACATAGCCACAAATTATATTGCTAAGGAAGTGAGATAAGGGAAAGGAAAGTAACAACAAAAAATGGAAACATACATGCGTGAAATAAAAAGAAGCGCTGAGAACCGTAACCGCTGTTGATTATGAGATTGTAACATGTATGCATGCTACTGACATCTGTTAATCTTATGGTGAACCAACTATATACGAGCTAGACCCGTAAACTATATACAGGGTGTTTCAAAAAGGGGTTTACAATTCTGGAAATTCATATAAATTAATTCATAGTACCTACAGAGGTGATTGTAGTCTCAGTTTGTAGGGAACTACATCAAGTTTTGTTGTGCGTAGTTCGCTAGTGCCGAATCGCACCATAAGGAGCGCTAGCGGCAGTTGCGTTGAAGATGACTGCCTTCACTGGACCCGAGTGTGCTCGCTGTGTGTTTTGGTTTCAAGAATCAAAGTCGGCGTCACAGTTCAGAGTAATTTCTGTACCAAGTACGCTAAAGAACCTCCTAGTAGGCTACAATTTATGAGTGGCATAAATGTTCTGTAGAAACAGGGTGCTCAGTAAGACACGGTAAATCATCAGGTCGTCCAAGCACATCTGACGAAGTCGTTAAACCAGCGAGACAACGTTTTGTCAACAGTTCTACGAAATCGATCTGGTGTGCATCTCACGAACTGCAAATCCCACATACAACTGTATGGCGTGTGTTGAGAAACTGTTCGCATTTGAAACTGTAGGGACTGACGATCGTACATGCAATAAAAGACACTGATAAAATTGCTCGCAAGAACTTCTGTGTGGATGTGTTAAAACGGTTACATCATGATGAACATTCCTTGGACAAAATCATCTTTTCTGACGAGTCGACTTTTCACGTAAGTGGCAACGGCTCAAATGCCTCTGAACACTATGGGACTTAACATCTATGGTCACCAGTCCCCTAGAACTTAGAACTACTTGAACCTAACCAACCTAAAGACATCACACAACACACAGTCATCACGAGGCAGAAAAAATCCCTGACCCCGCCGGGAATCAAACCCGGGAACCCGGGCGTGGGAAGCGAGAACGCCGCCGCACGACCACGAGCTGCGGACTTAAGTGGGAACGTTTACACACATAATTGTAGGATTTGGTGCAGTAAAAATCCACATCGAACATTGCAACATGTTCGTGATAGCCCTAAACTGAACGTTGTTTGTGCATTGGACAAGAACGAAGTGTACGACCACTTTTTTTCCGTCAGAGAACCATCAGCGGGATAGTGTACATGGATATGCTACAATTTTTAATACCATAGATCGGTGAGGATGACCAAGAACGAAATGTTAACTTCAGGCACTATCTGGCTGACGTCCGGGATTTTCTCAGTGACCGCTTTCCAAGTCAATGGACTGGCCGTGATGCGCCAATTGCATGGCCCCTACATTCCCCAGACCTAACAACACTCGATTTTTTTTTTAAATTGGAAATTCATCAAAGATATCGTGTTTGTACCTCATGTGCCAGCTTCTCTACTTGAAATTAGAGCAAGAATTTACACCACCACTGAGCAAGTTACACATGCAATGCTACAACGAGTTTGGGAAGAAATTGACTTCCGATGGGGTGTCTGCAGGATAACCAATACAAGCCACAAACAACATCTTTAGTTTAAGGTAAAAAAAAACCTTCATATGTTTGGCTACAAAATAACACTAAACCCAGTTCTATATCTTCTTTCAATAAATTTATATGAATGTTTAAAGCTGTAAAGTCCTTTCTGAAACACCTTCCATATGACGGTTGCGAAAATCTGGCAAAGCACAAATTTTCATTGCTGTAGTCACGTTCACCGGCTACTCTGACGCCCATTTCTTCATAAAATCTGGAAGCTATTGAGGAGATGCCCCACCATAAAATCATGTTCCATGATTTCAGCATTCCAGTTTGTAAAACGGACGATGGGGATTTTAGAACCTTTAAGAGTGTTATCGACCACACTACCAAACCAAAAACTGGCGTTCGACGTAGCAACGTACTTTTAAGAAATTTTGAAATGATGACATTTTCAACTGATTTCTGTGAACAGTTGTTTAGCGTATTATTGACTGTAATCGTGGGAGTCCATTTTCTTCAAGTCATATCGAGGGAGACCACTATTTCTTATTTCTCCACCGTCTGTAGATTCCTTGCAAAATCTAGTGCCCCAACACAGAGCTAGAAGGCAAATACCAACCTTCAAACACAAACACTTAAGAAAATACTATATCAATCTTGAAACACATACACTACTAGATTTCAAGGCTAAACTGAAACAATAGTTTTATCCGACCCTCAAGCCAAAGGATGTACTTAATGAAAATAATGATAATTATGAATGTGAAGTGTTGGTTAGGTCACAATTTTCTGTGTGGTGCATTAAATGTCTGTTACTTATGTTGTGATTCTAGTTTTACATAAAATACAAACTACATTAGAGTTAAAAGACACTATTGCCTCTAGGCTATATATATATATATATATATATATATATAGATATATATATATATATATATACAAATTTTGTAGATTAACTTTACTAATAATAATAATAAATATTAAACTATTTTTATAGGAAATATGATATGTTATAAAAAGAAAGCCAAACGTACGATACTGCTGATTTCCCTACAAATTTGATTTTCACAAATATCTGTTTTTCTCTAACCTTTGCATATATGCTTTGGCCCTTTATGGTTCTCAGTGCCTGCATCAATATCATAGTTTACGCTAGTAACTGAAAAATCCACAGACTACCTTTACAGCTCAATGCAGTGTCATGCATAGTGAACTCGTAATATTATGGAATAGCGGCAGTTCTTAATAACAAGTACTGAACTTAGAGGTGGGGGTTTTGATCAGGCACAAAGTAAAATCTAACAAAACTGCAAAACGAAATAAATAGTAACTCACAAGAAACGTAAGCAGGACATTAGCGGGAAATAAGGAGAAAGGAACACAGAATGTCTAAAAGAGAATTCACTACACATGTAGCGAAAGAATAGCAAACGGAATCGATAACCAGAAGTAGGCCGTATAGGTCAATTTTAGTTGTAGAATCCAAGGTTATTTATCGCTTTTATGCAGCAGTACAGGAAGCGATGATAGAATAATGGAACGTGTAGACAACTACACGGTATCACGCATTCTAAAAGAATGCGCAGTTACACGATTTTTGTTTTGGTGTTACTTTCTGTACTACTGTTGTTACCGCAGTGGTTCAAATGGCTCTGAGCACTATGGGAGTTAACATCTGAGTTCATCAGTCCCCTAGAACTTAGAACTGCTTAAACCTAACTAACCCTATGGACATCACATCACACACATCCATGCCCGAGGCAGGATTCGAACCTGCGACCGTAGCGGTCACACGGTTCCAGACTGAAGCGCCTAGAACCGCTCGGCCACACCGGCTGGCTGTTACCCCAGTGTGTACTGTGCATTCTTTGAGAATTGCCATGTATGGCATCATTCTAATTGTTGATTCACGTTCGTTTATTTTTCATTATTTTTATTGGCTGTTAATTATTTTGTCAAAAGTGTAACTCTTTCATGTCACTCGCTATACTACTGGAAGAACGAGAAACATAACTAACGTTGGAATGATTAGATTAGATTAGTTTTTCGTTCCGTAGATCCGTGCTGAGGAGATCCTCGTGGATGTGGAACATGTCAATTTTTTTTTTTTAAGCTGAAATAACCATACTAATAGTATGAATATATACAATACATCATTTGTTTCTATTAAAAAATTCGTCAATGGAGTAGAAGGAGTTGGCCACTAGTAAGTCCTTCAGGCTCCTTTTAAACTGATCTTTATTTGAAACTAAATTTTTTATGTTTACTGGCAAATTATTGAAGATGAGTGTTCCTGAGTAGTGGACCCCTTTTTGAACTAAAGTAAGTGCTTTTAAGTCCTTGTGCAGATCATATTTGTTCCTGGTATTGTATGTATGAAATGAGCTGTTCGTTGGAAAAAGAGATATATTATTTAGGACAATTTTCATTAATGAGTGAATATACTGAGAGGCAGTTGTTAGTATACCCAGTTCTTCGAAGAGGTTTCTACAGGACGTCCGTGAATTCACTCCACAAATAGTATGTATTACACGCTTTTGGTCTCTGAAAACTTTTGTTTGACTTGAAGAGTAACCCCAAAATATTATACCATATGACATTATGGAATGAAAGTAGGCAAAGTATGCAAGCTTTTTCATTTTTATGTCGCCTATGTCTGCTAACACTCGAATTGCAAATACAGATTTGTTAAGGCGTTTCTGCAGTTCTGTCGTGTGCTCTTCCCAACTGAATTTATTATCAAGTTGTAATCCCAGGTATTTAAGACTGTCAACCTCTTCTATCTGCTCTTCTTCGTATTTTATGCATATGCTGGGTGGAAACCTCTTACAGGTTCTGAACTGCATATAGTGAGTCTTTTCGAAGTTTAATGTCAGTGAGTTGGCTTTAAACCATTTATTAATATCCATGAAAATATCATTAGCAGATCTTTCTAGAACTACACTTGACATACTATTTATTGCAATACTTGTGTCATCTGCAAACAAAACGAACTCTGCTTCTGGCAGTGTAACTGATGAGAGATCATTAATGTACACAAGAAAAAGCAATGGCCCTAAGATGGATCCTTGTGGGACACCAATTGTAATTTCTTCCCATTCTGATGATGACTGATGACTTAATTCACTAGTCCCTTGCACTGACATCCTTTGTTTCCTGTTAGTGAGGTATGACTTTAACCATTTTGCAGCACTACCTGTGACACCATAGAATTCTAATTTACTTAAAAGGATGTTGTGGATCACACAATCAAATGCCATTGGCAAATCACAGAAAATACCTGCTGCTTGTAATTTGTTATTTAATGAATTAAGTACATTTTCACTTTAGGTGTAAATAGCCTTCTCGATATAGAACCCTTCAGAAATCCAAACTGTGTTCTTGATAATATGTTATTTGTGGTCAGATGGTTGAGCAGCTGCCTGTACATTACCTTCTCTAAAATTTTTGAGAATGCTGGCAAAAGTGAAATCGGTCTGTAGTTTGATGGTATCTCTTTATCCCCTTTCTTGAATAGCGGCTTAACATCTGCATATTTTAGCCAGTCAGTAAATGTCCCAGTTATAATTGACTGGTTACACAAGTAACTTAGAATTGTACTAAAATCACAAGAACATGCCTTAATTAACTTTGTTGATATTTCATCGTACCCACTAGAATGCTTTGTTTTTAAAGATTTTATTATGGAAATTATTTCTTTTGGTGAAATGAGTGATATATTCATGTACTTGAAGCTATTTGTGAAGGCTAGTTTCAGATATTCAAGGGCATTATTTACTGATCCTGAAAGTCCCATTCTATCAGTAACGGATATAAAGTACTTGTTAAATAGATTTGCCACACAATGCCCATCAGTTACTAATGTGTCATCTACCCTTAGTGCTATTTGCTCCTGTTCCTTTCTGGTTCTACCAGTCTGCTCTTTCGCTATATCCCATATTGTTTTTATTTTGTTCCCTGACATTGCTATCTTCTTCTCGTACTGCATTTGTTTAGAAGTCTGAATTACTTTTTTTAATGTTTTACAGTATTCCTTGTATTTAGCTAAATCATCAGCATTGGAGCTATTCTTGGTCGACAGATACATTTTCCTTTTTGTCTTACAGGAAATCTTTATTCCTTGTGTAATCCATGGTTTTATTATAGACTTATGTTTAATTTGAGGAACTTTTAGAGGAAAACAGTTTTCAAACATGGTACTGACATTGTTCATGAATGTGTTATATTTTTCAATTATGTCATGAGCACTATAAACAACTTTCCAGTTCATATCTTTGAGCAGTTTTCTAAAACACTCAATTTTTGGTTGAATGACTACTCTCCTGTACTCAGATTTAGCAGTCTTGATAATCTGCTTAGAATTTACATCTAAAACAAGGAGCTGCATGTCATGATCTGATAGTCCATTTATAACAGGTTTTATGATATGATTTTGTTCCTTTGATTTGTCTATAAAAATGTTATCAATGGCTGTCCTTGAGGATTTACTGATCCTAGTTGGAAAGTTTACAGTGTGAGTTAGATTGAAAGACAACATTACTAACTACAGTGAATGTTTACTGGAATATTGTATTGGAAAATCTGTATTAAAGTCACCAGCAATCAAAATTTCTTTGTTTCTTCCTGTTAAATAACCCAAAAGAGCTTCTAGATGATCTAAGAATAGATTATAATTTCCTGCAGGTGCTCGGTAAATGGTTATTATTATATAGGATCTGTTATGGAACTCTACTTCTGTTGCACATGCTTCTAGATGCTGCTCTAAACAGAATTTATTAATGTCGATGTTCTTGAATTTATGGCAGTTTTTGATAAATGTGGCAACTCCTCCTCCATCCATATCTAGTCTGCAGAATTAGGAAGCTAGCTTAAATCCTGAAATGTCTGACATATCTACACTCCTGGAAATGGAAAAAAGAACACATTGACACTGGTGTGTCAGACCCACCATACTTGCTCCGGACAGTGCGAGAGGGCTGTACAAGCAATGATCACACGCACGGCACAGCGGACACACCAGGAACCGCGGTGTTGGCCGTCGAATGGCGCTAGCTGCGCAGCATTTGTGCACCGCCGCCGTCAGTGTCAGCCAGTTTGCCATGGCATACGGAGCTCCATCGCAGTCTTTAACACTGGTAGCATGCCGCGACAGCGTGGACGTGAACCGTATGTGCAGTTGACGGACTTTGAGCGAGGGCGTATAGTGGGCATGCGGGAGGCCGGGTGGACGTACCGCCGAATTGCTCAACACGTGGGGCGTGAGGTCTCCACAGTACATCGATGTTGTCGCCAGTGGTCGGCGGAAGGTGCACGTGCCCGTCGACCTGGGACCGGACCGCAGCGACACACGGATGCACGCCAAGATCGTAGGATCCTACGCAGTGCCGTAGGGGACCGCACCGCCACTTCCCAGCAAATTAGGGACACTGTTGCTCCTGGGGTATCGGCGAGGACCATTCGCAACCGTCTCCATGATGCTGGGCTACGGTCCCGCACACCGTTAGGCCGTCTTCCGCTCACGCCCCAACATCGTGCAGCCCGCCTCCAGTGGTGTCACGACAGGCGTGAATGGAGGGACGAATGGAGACGTGTCGTCTTCAGCGATGAGAGTCGCTTCTGCCTTGGTGCCAATGATGGTCGTACGCGTGTTTGGCGCCGTGCAGGTGAGCGCCACAATCAGGACTGCATACGACCGAGGCACACAGGGCCAACACCCGGCATCATGGTGTGGGGAGCGATCTCCTACACTGGCCGTACACCACTGGTGATCGTCGAGGGGACACTGAATAGTGCACGGTACATCCAAACCGTCATCGAACCCATCGTTCTACCATTCCTAGATCGGCAAGGGAACTTGCTGTTCCAACAGGACAATCCACGTCCGCATGTATCCCGTGCCACCCAACGTGCTCTAGAAGGTGTAAGTCAACTACCCTGGCCAGCAAGATCTCCGGATCTGTCCCCCATTGAGCATGTTTGGGACTGGATGAAGCGTCGTCTCACACAGTCTGCACGTCCAGCACGAACACTGGTCCAACTGAGGCGCCAGGTGGAAATGGCGTGGCAAGCCGTTCCACAGGACTACATCCAGCATCTCTACGATCGTCTCCATGGGAGAATAGCAGCCTGCATTGCTGCGAAAGGTGGATATACACTGTACTAGTACCGACATTGTGCTTGCTCTGTTGCCTGTGTCTATGTGCCTGTGGTTCTGTCAGTGTGATCATGTGATGTATCTGACCCCAGGAATTTGTCAATAAAGTTTCCCCTTCCTGGGACAATGAATTCACGGTGTTCTTATTTCAATTTCCAGGAGTGTATATCAGTGGTCAGGTGATGTTCAGAGAGGCAGATTATGCCAATTTGGTTAGATGAATTCATTTCATCGATACTGTGCAGGGAGGAGACCCCCCAAGAGGGATCATTGCAGACAAAATTTTTTTAAATAAATTTTTTATGCATAATGTTCGGCCGTAGCCGGCTCGGGCTGGCCTGAGGGTGCTGGCCGGAAGACCACGGTCGGCACATTCCTGCCACGTGCTCCTCGGTCAGACTCGAGTCCCACCCACGGGTTGGTTGCGCTGACGGGGGTACGCTACTAGCAAGGCGCATTGGCGGAATCAATCCTCCAATGAGGGACTAATCGCGTGATCACGTGGGGTCGCGGCCGGGAGCGGCGAGGGCGGCTCGGAAACAGCTCTCTTAGCTTCTGACCTCGACCCCGAGTAGTCGCTCCTCTAGCCCCTGCCTCTCTGATGAGCAGACGGCAAACCCTCTTTGGGCTGCTCGGCCCTACGTAGGCACCACCGTACCATCATTACAAGAATAAACTGGGTCCATTCCACTCAATTAATTTTCATTTTACAACGCCCTCCGCTCCTGACTTCTATCCTGACGAACAAATGGTGTCAAGAAGTGGGATGCGACCCACCTTCCGGTTGTAAAATTAACTCATCAGTTATGAGTACTACAAAGGGGCCGAGGCTGAGCCAGTAAAGGAAACTAGACCGATCGTGGCGAGGCTGCAGCGCGCCATGTGCGTGCCAGCCGGTCGCCTGCGTTGCAGAATGCGCGTGGCCGCGCACTAGCGCGCCACAAGCGTGACGCAGTTCGCCGCCGGACGCGAGCCGAGGAGGGTCCTCGATGCAGTCACGCTGGCCGCCGCCGCCGCCGCCTCCGCTGTCCGTGGCTGCCACGGGTCACCGCCTGCGCCGGGGTCCGGGGTGCGGCCCTCGCGCCGCCCCGCCGTCGCAGCCGTCCGTGCTGTCGCCCGCCGCCTGCTTCGCCCGCGCGTGATCGACGCGCCTGCCGCCGCTCGTCGACACCGCCGCCGTCCCTCGCCTGCACGCCACCAAATAATGTAAGTCGCTAGCGACGCTACGGTGGTGTAGATGCCCACACTATTGTAACGTGCCGATCACCAGGCAGCAATCGGAGGCAGGAGCAGCCGGAGCGGATGAAGATCCCCTCTTGGCGCTGAAGTCCCAGTTAAATCAATTAATTCTAACTAACGCGGAGCTTAAGCAACAGATAGATGATCTTAAAATGGCTTCTCCGCAATCTAATGTTGCTAAGCCGGTGCTAGTGGAAGAACAGCCGAAGCAGGTGATTCCACCACTCACTAGTGCAGAATCACCTGTGGCAGTAGCCACCTCTACTTTGGTGCAGAGCTTCCCAGCAGTAGCGTTTATTCCGGCGTTCGCCGGAAAGCCGCACGAGGATATTCAAACGCTCGTTCAGAATATCCAGGACATCGGAAAGCTTTGCGGTTGGCCAGATGAATTTCTCTTAAACGTGATGAAAATGAAACACACCGGCGAAGCGCGGAACTACGTGCAGTCGGTCGAGAGCTGGAAAAATGCCCCTACCTTCCAGTCCCTTGCAACAGGGTTGATTGAAAGGTATACAGACAAACGTGGTACCAGTTACTATCGTGACTTGCTTTCCGCCCTTAAGCAAAAAACGGGTGAAGATTTAGAAGCATTCGCGGACAGGATCAGAAGCGTCGCCTGCCACACGTATGCAGTAAGTGCCAGTTCTGCTCGTAACGAGGTTCTGTTGGGAGAATCAGAATGTCGTGCGATAGACGTGTTTATTCGTGGCATAAACCCTCAAATAGGGGGCGAAATCGAGGTAGCTTCCCCCCGCACCTTACACGAAGCCGTGCGATTAGCACTCTTGAGAGGGGAGGCGAGCCGATTTGTGGCCGTCTCCGCGCGGCAAAGTGAGCCCCGACGTGTCTTTTCGAACGATACTAAGTGTGGGCGCTGTAATAGATGAGGACATGTGGCAGAGCAATGTCGCGTGCCATATTGTCATCAGTGCAGGAACATGGGTCACCAAAGCGTGCATTGTCCAAATAGTAGGCCACAACTGCCTGCAAATTCCAAGCGAAATGCAAACCAATCACAGAATCCGGGAAACGGCCGCGGGGCAGGAAGTGCCACCCCTCCCGGTCCCCGTTAAAAATAGTGACCCCCCTAGCTTATAAGGGAATCACACAGGTGGCAAGCGTGGTTGTCGATGGTGTTAGAGGCCGCAAACCAATACGCGTGCTAATTGACACAGGCGCACAGATCAGCTTGGCATTTTTATCGAAGAGAGATAAAAGAACATTGCAACCGCCGCGGCACCATATCAGTGGTATTGGTCCCGGCATAGTGAAACCTGATGGCAGCTGTTGCGTTGAGTTCATGTTGGACTCCACGGAATATGCTTTTACGATGGAGGTTGTACGGAACAGGTGCACGGATTACGACATCATCCTGGGAAGTGACTTTCTG
Source organism: Schistocerca americana (assembly GCF_021461395.2). Taxonomy (NCBI): domain Eukaryota; kingdom Metazoa; phylum Arthropoda; class Insecta; order Orthoptera; family Acrididae; genus Schistocerca; species Schistocerca americana. Next base: position 78,511,760 of record NC_060128.1, on the reverse strand, counting down.
CGTCATTTCCAGGGGGTTATTGACTATAGGTTAAATACCGTCCAATTCGGCGACAACGTGCACCGTTTTGGACGTGACTGCACGTTGCGGGCGAGCGGAGCTGGGAAAAAAGGATCCGTTTCCCAAGTTTCGGAGTCTCCCGCAACGATGCTAAAAGCCGATAATCCCGTGGAGATACCAGAAGGCACGGGAAAGATCCTTTGGGTGCCTGTCGGGATACGTGAGTCCTAAGAGGTTCATTTCTTGGTAGATCCACTCTGCCAGAGTGAAACTCTTGACCAGATGCAGGTCCACGTAAAACGTAGCCTGTGCAAAGTACAGCAAGTACAGAAAGAAAATTGCGTACCCGTGTGTTTAGACAATTTTAGTCACAAGCAAGCTTTAATACCGCGCGGTACAGTATTAGCCATCTTACAGGTTATCACAGAAGATGAGTTGCCAATGAGAACCCCATCTCTGAAAAAGAAAATGAATGCTCTCGCCTCTCAACACCTTTTGACAATCACGTCACATCTGACAGATAAGTTTAAAGCTAAGCTTAGTCACCTCTCACTGCATGAACAAAAGCTAATAAATGAAGTATTGAATGAGTATTCATGGTTGTTTGAAAACAGGAAATATTTACCAGCAACAGACCTAATCCAGCATGAGATTTCAACCGGAAATGCTAGGCCAATAGCTCAAAAAGGGTACCGAATTCCCTATGATCTTCAGTCAGTGGTAGAGGAAACTATACAACAGCAACTAGAAGCAGGAATAATACCACCCTCTTCTAGTGCGTGGTCTAGCCCAATTGTAGTCGTTCCAAAGAAATCTATAGACGGAGAAAAATCCTATCGCCTCTGTGTAGACATGCGAGCAGTAAACAAAGTTACTACTCCAGATCATTATCCATTACCCCGGATCGATGAAACACTCGATCGTCTTGGCAATTGCCGGTACTTTACGACATTAGACATGCGCAGTGGGTATCATCAAATTCCAATTGCTCCTCAAGATCGAGCTAAGACAGCTTTTGTAGTTCCTGGTGGCTTATATGAATTCTTAAGGATGCCTTTCGGGCTTCGCAACGCGCCAGCAACCTTTCAGCGATTTGCAGATCTGCTATTACGTGGGTTGAAACCTATGTATGTGCCTTGTGTATCTTGATGATATAATTATATTTTCAAAATCCATTGCTGAACATGCTGAACATCTACGCAGTGTACTGTTGCGCTTGCAAAATGCTAATTTAAGCTTAAAATTAGAAAAATGTTCTTTTGCTCAATCACAAGTGCAGTATTTAGGTCACATCATCAGTCCCAGCGGAGTCAAACCAGATCCACGATTAACTGAAGCAGTAGATACTTTTCCTATTCCAACAAATTTAAAGGAATTACAATCCTTCCTTGGCCTTGCAAATTATTACCGCCGTTTTGTTAAAGATTATGCTACTATTACCAAACCACTTACTAAATTGTTGAAAAAGGATACTCCTTTTGTTTGGACGGATGAATGTTCGACCGCCTTTCAAACAGTGAAAACTATTTTAACTAGTTCACCTCTACTTGTGTACCCAGACTTCGCTGAACCTTTTATTTTATCTTGTGACGCATCTGATTTCGCTGTAGGATGTGTCCTAAGCCAAGTGCAAGACGGTGAGGAAAACCCTGTTGGGTATGCATCTTGTCAACTGAATAAAGCAGAAACTAATTACAGTACTACAGAAAAGGAATTGCTTGCCCTTCTTTTTGGAATTAATTATTTTAGATGTTACCTTTATGGTCGCAAGTTTACAGTTCTTACCGATCACTCTGCTCTGCAGTGGTTATTGAATCTTAAAGACCCTAGCAGCAAACTTATGCACTGGGCCATGAAACTGTCAGAATATGATTTTGAAGTTCAGCACAAGCCTGGTCAGTTGCATCAAAATGATGATGCGTTAAGTAGAAAAGTGCGTGTCATTCAACCAAATGAGGTATCAATTGAAGAGCTAAAAGAAGCACAGCAGGTGGACGTTCAATGTGAAAGATACGCCACCTTGCCAGAATTTGAAGTAATTGACGACCTTTTGTATCGAAGAACTCCCTGTGGTGTCACCGCCAGACACCACACTTGCTAGGTGGTAGCTTTTAAATCAGCCGCAGTCCGGTAGTATACGTCGGACCCGCGTGTCGCCACTGTCAGTGATAGCAGACCGAGCGCAACCACACGGCAGGTCTAGAGAGACGTCCTGGCACTCGCCCCAGTTGTACAGCCGACGTTAATAGCCATGGTTCACTGGCAACTACGCTCTCATTTGCCGAGACGATAGTTAGCATAGCCTTCAGCTACATCATTTGCTACGACCTAGCAAGGCGCCATAGCATTTGATAATTAATATTGTGAAGCATGTACCGCAATGAGAGATGTACCGTAATGAGAGATGTACACCGATTATGGATTAAAGTTAAGTATTATACCAGTTACCTACTGTTTTGCTAGTCTTATTTCTCTGACCTGTTCCAGACCACACGCCAGTCTGCGTGTAATTAAACGCGTGCATTTCGGCCTACTCTAACAACACAGTGTTGGCTCTTCTGCCAACACTACACATAGCGACGAGCTAAAACGCGTTTGTACTAATTGATAGACTGATTTCATTGTGTCATGGCTTCGCCACAATCTCCAGGTGTACTGTCCGAATTTTATCGCTTGCAGAATCAGCAGACGCAGGCCTTATTGGATGCCCTTGGACAGCTCGTCCAAGGTCAATGTGCAATGCAACACGATGCGGCAGCCGCCGCTCCACCGCTACCGCAGCCACAACACGCTGTTGCACCACCTTTTCATCCGTTTGACAGATTCCGTCCAGCTTTCCAGTGCCGCGTCAACGTAGTTGCAAAAAGGTATACTTTCTTTCGTACCAAACGTACGGCCGGTCAAACTAATCGGGAGTGGGTTGCCACTTTGCAAGGCCTTACTAGGGATTGTGCGTTTGAATGTGAATGTGGACTTCCTTATTCAGATACTATGATGCATGATGCAATTGCACAGAACGTTTCTGATGTTCGTATAACGGAACAGATTTTGAAACTAGTCAATCCCTCTCTTCAACAAGTGATGGACATCTTGGATCGGCAAGACACACTTGACTTTGCTCAGACATCATTTGAAACTTCGCCAGCCGTGTGTCAGGTTAACCGGCCCGCCGGGCGAGCTGCACGGAACAGTAAACAGCCCTCGCGCTCGTCCGTGCAGCTGCCGCCAAGCTCTCCGCTACGTTTGCCGCGCCAGCACGCAAATGCAGTGCTAAACTCATGCCCGCGGCGTGCTACTAGACATTCGCGTGAGAATTGCCCGTCCAGCCAAGCTATTTGCTTTTTCTGTAATAAAAAAGGACATGTTCAAAGTGTTTGCCAGAAAAAGCTTAGATCAGACACTAATAACCATTATCGGCCCTTTGCTTCACGCTGGAATCGAACCAAGAATACTCGGGCTCGTGAACCTTCGCCCATGGACATTCATTCCACTCCACCCAGTGCCACTCTTTCTAACAGTGATTGTGTTCGTCCCACAAAAAGTGTGCGTCGACATCGCCGGAATTCGCGTCAAGTAGCAAGTGCTTCTGTACCAGTGTCTGTTCACGTTGCACGAGACAGTCGCTCATGTCGTCAGCAGGACAATAAACTTTTTGTAGATTTGGACATTCATGGCCTCGTGATACCATTCCAGCTCGATACCGGAGCTGCAGTTTCATTGATCAATAAAGGCACGTACAAACAACTGGGCACACCTATGTTGCGTGCCGCAAATGTTCAGTTAACTACATATTCAGGTCAGAATATTCCTGTGTTAGGACAGTGCAGCCTTCTTGCAACATACAAGGGACAAACAAAACTTTTGTCATTTTACGTCTTTCGTTCTTCTTCTGCAGTGAACTTGTTTGGTTTAGATTTATTTCAGTTGTTTAACTTGTCTATCGTCAATCAGGTCCTATCAGTGAACCAGACTGTGCCTTCAGCCAGTGTTTCTCGTCTCTGTGAAGAATTTGCAGACATTTTTGCACCGGGCCTTGGTTGCGCTAAGAATTATGAAGCACATTTGGAACTGAAAGTACACGCGCAACCGAAATTTTTCAGAGCGCGCAATGTTCCCCACGCATTGCGTGATGAGGTCGCACGAATGTTACACTATTTGGAATCGCAAGGTGTGATTGACCGTGTGCAGGCTTCTCTCTGGGCATCACCCTTAGTAATTTTGCCAAAACCTTCTGGAAAATTGAGACTTTGTGTGGACCTCAAGGCAACGGTGAATCCACAAGTAGTGATTGCAACTTATCCGTTACCCTGCCCGGAAGATCTTTTTGACAAACTGTGCCCGGGTAAATATTTTTCGAAGTTGGACCTAGCAGATGCGTACTTGCAAATACCGGTGGACAAAGAATCCCAGCGCGTCTTGGTGGTTAACATGCATCTTGGTTTGTACCGATTCAAAAGACTGCCATTCGGGTGTGCATCCGCCCCTGCATTGTTTCAGCAGTATCTGCAAACTGTTTGTGCGTCGGTCCCTACTGCAGCAAACTATCTGGACGATATTGCGATCTCCGGAAAGACGGAATAAGAACATTTATCCAATCTCAGAACATTATTTCAGGTCTTGCGACAAAATGGTCTTCGCTTGTGGAAGGACAAATGTGTGTTTTTTGCTCGTGACTTACCATATCTGGGACATGTAATGAATGCACAAGGCATACATCCGAGTCCAGAGCACCTTCGTGCCATACAGGACTTGCCTTCGCCGCAGAATTTGAGGCAGCTACAGAGTGTGTTGGGAAAAATTAACTATTATCACAGATACATCCCGCATGCCTCTTCCATTTCAGCTCCGCTTCATCGCTTACGCCGTAAAGGTGTTCCGTTCGTCTGGACGACGGAATGCGAACGCGCCTTTCGCCAGTTGAAATCGGCGTTGTTTTCAAATACTTGCCTTCTGCCATTCGATCCCCAGAAACCCCTTTTGTTGATGGTCGATGCATCGGATTTCGGGATCGGTGCTGTGCTTGCGCACGAAGTTGGCTCGCATGATCGCCCTATTGCCTTTGCGTCAAAATTGCTCTCGTCTGCGCACAGAAATTACTCACAGATAGAGAAAGAAGCTTTGGCTCTTGTCTTTGGTGTTACTAAGTTCCATGATTTCTTGTATGGTCGTCACTTTACCATCATCACAGACCACAAACCTTTGACATCGCTTTTTCATCCGAACAAGCCTGTACCTCCACGTACAGCGCAGAAATTCATTCGCTGCTCAATTTTCCTCTCGCAGTACCGCTACGATATCTTGTATCGGTCCACTGCTAAGCACGGAAACGCCGATGCGTTGTCCCATTTGCCTGTTGCTGAGGATAGAGCATTCGATTCTTCCGAACTTGCTTGCATGTTCATTGATTCGGAAACCGATGACGTGGTCGAATCGTTTCCGATTGATTTTCGCCGTGTAGCTGCAGCCACAGCTACTGACACTGTCCTTGCTACCGTTTTGCGTTTTGTTGCTACGCAATGGCCCTTGTCAAAGTCACGGATCGAGGATCCGTTGGTTCGCAGATTTTTTGCTCACAAGGAGAGACTTTTTGTTCGACATGGTGTTTTGCTGTTGCGTTCTGATAATGATCAGTCCAGAGTCGTGGTCCCACGTTCGTTACAGTCCTCTGTCTTACGGCTTCTTCACCAAGGACATTGGGGTATAGTGCGAACGAAACAACTTGCTCGTCAGCACTGTACTTGGTTCGGAATTGATGCTGTGATAACGAATATGTGCTCTTCTTGCATGGCGTGTGCCGAACAACAATCCACACCGCCGCGGAAATTATTTGCATGGCCGAAAGCCACTTCCCCTTGGCAACGCTTGCACATCGATTTTGCTGGTCCATTCTGGAATGCTCGATGGTTGGTTCTGGTCGATTCCTTCAGTAATTTTCCTTTTGTTGTCCGGTTGTCTTCCACGACGTCATCTGCCACCATCCAAGCGCTATCCGCTATCTTCTGCATTGAAGGTCTTCCACAGACTATTGTTTCCGACAATGGCCCACAATTCATGTCCGCAGAATTTCAGTCATTCTGCAAGGCCAATGGTATTCAACATCTGACATCCGCGCCGTTTTCGCCTCACTCAAACAGTGCCGTTGAACGATTGGTCCGGACTTTCAAGTCACAGATGTTGAAGTTGAAAGAGTCGCATTCTCGGGAGGACGCGTTATTGCTCTTTTTGTCCTCGTATCACTCTCAGCCCCGAGATGGTCGCTCGTCGGCTGAGTTGCTCCACGGTCGTCCTCATCGAACCTTGATGTCTTTGCTGCATCCGCCGCATCAGGTTCCTGTGCAGCGGCAGACTCCTGCTTTTGCTCCAGGCGACGTTGTATACTATCGCAACTATCGCGGTTCACGGCGTTGGCTCGCAGGGCGCATTCTTCGCTGCCTCGGCCGCGCGATGTATTTGGTTTTGGGGGCCTCTGGTGAGGTGCGTCGGCATCTCAATCAGCTGCGCCTCTGTCGGCGCACGGGTTCTGCCGCTTCCCGTGTGCTTTCAGCGACGGTGCCGTCCGGTCAGCGCCGTGGGGACCCATCTACTGGCTCGCCTCATCCCCAGGTGTTACCGACGATACCTTCCATTTTGCCCCATGGCGACGCGCCGCCGCCGCCGCCGGTCCTCCCGCCGGCGCCGACCGCAGTGGACGCTTCGCTGCAGCCACCTGGCGCCTCCCTGGGTCACGCGCCGCCGATCGCTTCCCGTGACCAGCTGTCGTCCGACATGGAACTATTGCCCGCTCCGGACCGGATGTCGTCTTCGCCCGTCGGGTACCCCAACGCGATGGAGGTCGACCCTTCGGCCTCTCCTGTCTCTCTACGGGCGCGTACACCGCATGTTGACGTGCACCCTGGACTAGGTTTTCAGGCGTTTCCTAGCTCCGCTCGGACCGAATGGCAGGGTGCGGGTGGCAGAGCTTCGCCTGTTGTTAGGCTCCCCACCTCGTCGCATACGTCAACATGGGGTCCTCTCCACGGTGGGCGGACGCCTTATGACACAACCGTTCGCCGATTTGCGGGGGAGGAATGTGGTGTCACCGCCAGACACCACACTTGCTAGGTGGTAGCTTTTAAATCGGCCGCGGTCCGGTAGTATACGTCGGACCCGCGTGTCGCCACTGTCAGTGATAGTAGACCGAGCGCCACCACACGGCAGGTCTAGAGAGACGTCCTGGCACTCGCCCCAGTTGTACAGACGACGTTGATAGCCATGGTTCACTGGCAACTACGCTCTCATTTGCCGAGACGATAGTTAGCATAGCCTTCAGCTACGTAATTTGCTACGATCTAGCAAGGGCGCCATAGCATTTGATAATTAATATTGTGAAGCATGAACCGTAACGAGAGATGTACACCGATTATGGATTAAAGTTAAGTATTATACCAGTTACCTACTGTCTTATTTCTCTGACCTGTTCCAGACCTCACGCCAGTCTGCGTGTAATTAAACGCGTGCATTTCGGCCTCCTCTAACAACACAGTGTTGGCTCTTCTGCCAACACTCACTCCCCATGGAAATCGTTTGGTAATACCGGAATGCTTGCAGCAACGTATAATACGGCAATGCCACGATACAATCCAAGCATGTCACAGCGGAAAACGCGCTACGAACGCTCGAATTGCGACACGTTATTGGTGGCAATACGTGACGTGGACAGGTATGTAAGATCTTGCCTGCCGTGTGCACAACGAGCACAAAACAGGCATCCGGGAGTGCCGCTGCAAACACTTCCTCAGGCATCTTCACCCTTCGAAATTCTTGCTTTAGGTTTCCAAGGTCCTTTTCCACAGTCGCAACAAGGTAACAAATACATTTTGTCTGTTATTGATCACTTTTCACGTTATCTAATTTTGGTTCCCTCCCAGACATGACAGCTGAAACTGTGGCGAGAGAGTTTGTAAATCGTGTGATACTACCTTTTGGAAGTCCTGATGCCATTTTAACGGATCAAGGAACCAATTTCATATCTGCTTTATTTGTACAAGTTTGTAAATTGCTAAGAATCAAAAAATGGCGTACAACTCCCTTCCATCCTAAAGCCAACGGTCGCGTTGAACGCGTACACCGTACAATTTGTAAAATGTTATCCTATTATGTTGCAAAAACGCACGCTGATTGGGACAGATATGTACCGTATATCTCTTCTGCATACAACACCCGAATACATGAATCCACGGGATATACCCCTTACGAAGCTGTGTTTGGACGGTCGATGAATTCGCCGTTCGAAATAGACAAACTACCTCGAGGTGTAGAAATAAAGGAAGTAAAAGGTTTAGCCCGCCGGCTAAAAGCGATCTGGTATAAGGTAAAGAGGAATAATATCAAAGGTACTAATAAACAGTTGCACAGGCAGAACAAAAATGCTGTTTTACCGAATTATCAAACAGGTGATTTAGTGTTACTACGAAACCCGGCAATCAAAAAGGGGCGAACTAAAACGTTCTCTCCCCGCTTTGAAGGCCCGTATCGGATTGTCCGGTTGACCTCACCAGTCAATGCAGAACTGCAATGAACCGATCGTACGGTGATAGTGCACTTTGACCGCCTGCAACCTTACCACGGTAGGGCTGTGTCACGACAACAGGTCGCAGCCCCCGATCCGCCTGTGTCACCTCCACCTCAAGTAGAACAAAGACGAAAGAAAAAACGGAGGAGATTACCTCCACAGGGTTGTAGATACCCTTTGCGAAATCGACACCCTTATGGGTTGAGGTCACGTGATTAATCACGCCTAGTTAGAGTTTTATGTTATGTTTTATTGCAGCTTAGTTTAAGTCATTTTCTCCAGGGACTTGGAAGCAAGACGTGCCTGGTCACCACGGAGTTCCCAGCCATTCTCAATTGTCAACTTCCAGTCCTGCCATGTATTTTTGCTCATTTTTATATGTATGATTATGTTTTATGTTTTGCAAGCAATGCCACGCATTAGACGCCACGCAACTGACTTGCTTCAAATGCGACCATTACACTTGGTGTTGGCAGTACCGCGGCTGCTAACTCCGAATAACATTCTTCAATGTCCTCTATTGCCATCTATTTGGCAAACCAGTACATGTGGAGTATTTTTACTCCGAGCTTTTCTTAATACTTGTTACGTTGACGTCTAGTGTATTGTACTATATGTCTTAGTTCTGCATTTGCTGCAGCTAATCGTAAGTAATCGGAACAGACAAAGCCAGGACTTGAAATGCATACGCCTCGTACGCTTTGTTTACGGGACCAGCTGTTGGCGGGGCAACACATCAGCTGTCGCCTTCCCTCCTCTCTTCAGCGCTGTCCTTTCTCCTCGCAAAGAACTGGCCAGCGGCCATCATTTTTTCTCAGCCAGTAACAGCGCTCCGCGCGATGACGTATCTTATCACCACGTGCGCTGCCGCCTCCAGCGTCTCAACACGCGGCGCGTCCGAGTAGTTACAAAAACAAACCGCAAATTACTGCCCTATCCTCCGTGTATGACAGACTACAATGCATTTACCATCATTTTATATAACTAACAGCCTTTTAAAAAAACTCTTATTCTAGGTAATGAGCAATTTCTAATTGATCGTTATTTCTTGTACACGCTAAGCGCGTGATACTTGTCGCTGCAGTAGCGGCCGGCCTCTCGCGGCTACACGCCGCCTCACACAACCGCTGACGTGCCGCTGCCTACTCCGCACCTACGCGTGCGCTGCGCGCTCGCTAACACCTCCGAGCTGGTTTCTTTCATGCAGCAGGAAGACACGGCAAACAAAATTCATTCAAACATCCCAATAAATCTTAACATAAACATTAAGTAGATGTGATTCATTGTTTTGTTTCACATTAGCTGGATAAATCACACAAAGTTCTTAACGATTTACATTATTCTGCATACGTTAGTCTGCCAATCATATAAGTGAAGTTTCACTACTGCTTTGATTCATTGTATAAGCTACAAACTACAGACCTAACCCTCTTACACATCGAACTATGAGGACATTTAACGTTATCTTCCTTGGACAAGGCCAGATTGGGCAAACCAATGCAATGCCACGGGTTTTTCACGCTACTGACGAGGCACAAACGACCAATCGTCCGGGCTGCCGTATATCGGTGGGCGATTGTTCCTTGGTTGCTACGCAGTTATTTTTGCCCCCCCCCCCCCCATTTATTTTGCTCTACCGCCGTGGTCGTTGTTCTATCCTGTTTTCCTTCTTCTGTCGATGAGCAGGCCCCTACAACAGGTTAGGTACCCTCTTCCGACAGTACCGGTCTTTTAATCTTACCACCCATTTACACCGAGATATTGCTCTCCCTTGTTGCAGTCTTGCCCCAAAATATCGGCCGATGATCCATTGTGAGATACGTACTTTGCGTCTGATTAGCCGGTGATGTAAGCACTACGGGAAGTGTGCCTAGTTGTCCTTTCAGTTCAATTTGTTATCGTCAGTTTTAAAACTAACACACACGCAGCCTAGCAGCCAGCCCCAGGTGGCCAGTGTTACATGTTAACGTTGAGCGTTCCGACTACTTACAGCGTTATTATTATACATCATTGTGTTTTTATTTTCCTGTCAATATATGTCATTGTGTTTAATTATATTATGCTAGCGCTAGTGATTTATAGTTCATGAATTTCATTTTATGTAGTGTTATGTACTGCGCGCACAAAAAGTGACGCTACTTATGCATGTATGCTATTCTAGCTTCAGAGCTATTTTTATTGCTTGAACAGTCGACATTTTCCTAGTACAGCAGGTTGCTAATAACGCCGCTGATACTTTTATTACACGTATCGCAGGAAACCCATGTGCCTACACTAATTCTTATTAAGTCAGACGGACGCCCTTAGGCCCGCTGAACCACGGTATCGCAGATAGCTCCAATGCACTGCCTACCCCTCAATTATTAGACAGGTTGCCTTAGCACTGTCCGCAGGTTGCTCCATTGCCCTGCAAATTATATAATCATCAATCCAAGTCTGCAGATTGCACTAATGCACTGCTGAACTTAATAGTCGAGTCACTCGCAGGTAGCTCATACGCACCGCGAACTTGTACTTACACGTCACCGAATCCTAGGCTCCTCGCTTGACCACAAAACAATTCATACATCAATTACTGTGAGACAATTTGCGCTCACACTACGCCTTTGGCAATCAACCACAAATGAACTGAGCCCCAGACGCTCTTTTATTACATTTTATACAACGCCACTTTCTTCTACATGGCAATTCTATTGCAAAATCATCGGATTCTGCCAAAGATTGAGATACCGTTCCCCAAATAGCAGCCTTTTCCGTTGCTGAACGGATTCGTTGCTTTTCACCATCTGACAGTGCAAACTGCACTTTTAAGAACAATGTTGTTATATACACACACTGTCGGATTCTACTGACGTAGTCCCTTATGCACTTCGTCAACCGACTAAAAAAACAACTTCCCCTGACGGATTTCGTATCCGATTCGGAAGTTTACATTCGGGAAATATTCCCTTAATTTTATTTCTTGTCAATTATTACTACTTCAATGTCATGTTTTATTGTTATCAATTTATAGTTATGATTAATGTTAGTACACATAATGATATACGTTATTTTTGTGTCATATTCGGTATTCCCTTTCAATTTTCATTGTTTCTGGACTGGAAGTATCTCTGATAGCACCTATTGGCCTTCAATTCGTATCCGCCATCAGCTACCATTAGTCACACATTTACACAACACTTCATACGCCCAATAACAACTAACAACACACTCACACTGTTCATATCCACACTACCTTGGTGTAACTTGTTGATGTTACCAGACCTCTATTGTCATATACTGAGTACATGAACAAGGCTTTTATCGTTTATGCCCTCCGCTCTTCGGAAGGGGAAAGGAAGTACCTACGTATGTACGTTATGTTCAGTAGCAGTTTCTTTTAATCAACAACGTAATCAATTTACCTGTTGAACACTTAAGTTGCTCTGTTAAAATGGAATCAAACGTCTTTGTGACATCAGCTATTCGTTTATTATTGCTTTGCAATAAACTGTTACTTTTAAGTTGCACTTACAGTGTCTTAGTCTCGGACGCAGAGCCACTAGCGCTCTCCGACGCTGTTATCTGAGCTCAGCACTCTGCCGGCTCAGCGCTGATAAAGCTGCGCTGCGCCGCCTCCACTGCTTCACGCCCAGCCTCTGTATTCACGAGCAACAGACTCGCTCTCGCTAACATTCATTTCCGACTTCAGTACAGTCAATCTCTCTATTGACCACTTCTGTAAGTAAAGATCCTATGATTATTGAGGTAACTTGCCTTGTCCTACCCTCATTCGGGTTTTCTACAGCTGAAAAACAACTCAATATTATTTCTGAAATTTATGAAGTACTTCACCTGTATCGCCGTGTCGAGCCTCAGCGGGGTGGCTGCCCCTGCGTAGTGGCCAATGCGTGGGAGGTACCTAGGCTGTGCAGGTTTGCACCGCCATCACAGGATTCCTTCTCATTTTATTCATTAAAAAAAAAAAAAAAAAGAAACTTTATTCGTACAAAATCTCACATTAATTAACGACACTTGGCTTTCGTCCCATAGCAGGTTGAAAAATTTTTTCCAGCGAGTTACGCTTAGTCTGCGCTGCGTAGTACTGCCTCCGCGTTCAGCGTCTTTTTTTGCTGACGCGTGATTGATCAGCGGATACTCAGTGTTGAATTACACCATTGTCTTGCTACCAACACGGCTGCCAAACTGTTGGTTGCCTGCCGTGATTCTACTTCGTGGCCTTCTTCATCAGTAAGCGTGACTGAACGGGTCCATCGTCGCTACTTGCCAGGTAATTATTGCTACAACGTTGTACCCCCTCTGTCATCTCTGAATTACTCATCAAGTAAGCCAGGAAATTTTTACTTGTAGGGTCACCAATACTTTCTCTCGCAGTCGACCGTTATCAACATTGGAAGCTGAAAGCAACCTCCCCTTTTACTATGCTGCGTCGGAGGTCCGACTTACCCGTAATTCGGACGGTATTCGGATGCGAATGAGGTTGCCAAGCACGTGCGCAAATTGCGAATACGAGTGCTATCAAATATACACTTTTCCAGTCTCTTGGGCTACCCTTCACCACCATGTTGTTTGGCAGACTCAAGAATTTTTAATAGTTAGTTGGGATCGACAAACTCACGCCACTCTCTCCCGCGCTGAACTATCCAGCTGCTTCCACACAACACATTACTTATACTCCACGCTAATTTTACACACTAACACTACTGAGTGCGAGATGTCACTGTTTTTAGCTGAAACTACTACACCTCCATGTCCTCGTGCTCTAGTCTCACTTTGTCAACCAATAATTCAGCCTGTTGGCAACAGTTTTCTGTTCGCTGTTCCACAGACTGTCACCGCCACCCTGGTGTGCCACCGTTCAATGTCAGAGACTGAATCGTACCGGGTAACACTGAATAATAGTGGCCTAGTGTATAATAGTTCAAGATGTGACGTACACGCTGCTTCTGTGAGGATATCAGCTCAATTGCACTCCACCTTTCATGTCACCATTCCCACATTTACCTTATACCTTCCTGAACTCTCTTTTAAACTCCATCACCATGAGAAGCTAAAGAATTTACCGAATACCAATGATTCAGATCTACTCCAATCGATCAATCATCTCCTTACCCAGGAACACAACCAAGTTGCTCTTGACCGAGTGGCCTCACATATTGCTGATTGGCACCAAACCAAGTGATTAACCACCGTTGTATTACCCAGCGCTGGTTCGGTAACCATCACTGTAATGATTCTGATTATAGTATCCTGGATACTCTGTAAAAGAGGGTTTTGCGGCGAATGTTTCACTTCCTTCCGAGAAGTAGTACCACCCCCACAACCTGAAGGTGAATATCACATCTGAAACTACCTGCCAACCTTGGTGCATGCGATCAGGCATGACCCCCCCTTAGAATTAAGTTGTAGTCTAGGTGTCAGGTCAATGAACTAATTTTGTAATGGATTTGTATTTCTATGTAAAGTCTATGGAATCACAATTTAACTGTCGAGTCTTAACCCTCATGTAAGTCATTTTGTTGTTTCTTTAAATTTTTGTCATTTTGTAATGTTCTCATTCACCCACTTGGGCAATTACCATTGTAATCCTAGATTTAAGAACTCAAGTAATATTAGGGGGAAAATCCCCCTTGTGACTGTTAGGCCTGGGAGCATTCTCTCACCCCCACAAGGGCGGAGTGTATCAGTGTGCTGTGCTCCGGTGCCCCTCATCATCGCCTGGGAACCCACCACCACTGACACCGCCGACACACACTCACAGCATGGCGCCGCCCCACTGCCGTCGCACCAACTTCACAAGTTTGTTATTCAAGAGCCTTCCTTCGGGCCCTTCAGGCCACTTTGTAACTTTTGCACATATTGATATCACTATGTTACGTGACCCTTCATAATGATCATATATTTTAAAAATGGAATAATCAATTAGAATAAGCTCATTCATTTTCATCCAGAGAGCCTTCTTCGGAAGGGGAAAGGACGTGCAAGGAGGAGACCCCCCAAGAGGGATTATTTAATTAAATTTTTCCACCCATAATGTTCGGCCGTAACCGGCTTGGGCATACTGTGGTGGAAGGTGCTGGCCGGAAGACCATGGTCGGCACATTCCTGCCACGTGCTCCTCGGTCAGACTCAAGTCCAACGGGTTGGTTGCGCTGACCGGGGTACGCTAAGAGCAAGGCGCGTTGGCGGAATCAATCCTCCAATCAGAGACTAATCATGTGCTCTGATGAGCAGACGGCAACCCCTCTTGAGGCTGCTCGGCCCTACGTAGGCACCACTGTACCATCATTACCAGAATAAACTGGGTCCATTCCACTTAAATAATTTTCATTTTACAACGCCCTCCGCTCCTAACTTCTATCCTCACGAACAGAAGCATCGGAATCTAAAACTGGTCTCACAGGAAAGGCTCAAAACATAGACAGTAAGAAGAGTCAGTCTTCTTGTACATAAGTCGGCATTGTGCCTCTTGTATTTAATTCCGATGCAATTTCTGTGTTTCACGTCAATATGAAGGTCCAAGGGATACAGTAAACCTGAACTGAAGCATCGGAATCTAAAACTGGTATCACAGGAAAGGCTGAAAACATAGACAGTAAGAAGAGTCAGTCTTCTTGTACTTAAGTCGGCATTGTGCCTTTTGTATTTACTTCCGATGCAATTTCTGTGTTTCATCGTCAATATGAAGGTCCAAGGGATACAGTAAACCTGAAGTGAAGCATCGGAATCTAAAACTGATCTCACAGTAAAGGCTCAAAACATAGCCAGTAAGAAGAGTCAATCTTCTTGTACTTAAGTCGGCATTGTGCCTTTTGTATTTAATTCCGATGTAATTTCTGTGTTTCATCGTCAATATGAAGGTCCAAGGGATACAGTAAACCTGAAGTGAAGCATCGGAATCTAAAACTGGTCTCACAGTAAAGGCTCAAAACATAGCCAGTAAGAAGAGTCAATCTTCTTGTACTTAAGTCGGCATTGTGTCTTTTGTATTTAATTCCGATGCAATTTCTGTGTTTCACGTCAATATGAAGGTCCAAAGGATACAGTAAACCTGGAGTGAAGCATCGGAATCTAAAACGGATCCCACAGGAAAGGCTCAAAACATAGACAGTAAGAAGAGTCAGTCTTCTTGTACTTAAGTCGGCATTGTGCCTTTTGTATTCAATTCCGATGTAATTTCTGTGTTTCATCGTCAATATGAAGGTCCAAGGGATACAGTAAACCTGAAGTGAAGCATCGGAATCTAAAACTGGTCTCACAGTAAAGGCTCAAAACGTAGACAGTAAGAAGAGTCAATCTTCTTGTACTTAAGTCTTCATTGTGACTTTTGGATTGAATTCCGATGCAATTTCTGTGTTTCAGCGTCAACATGAAGGATTAAGGGATATAGTAAACCTGAAGTGAAGCATCGGAATCTAAAACTGTTCTCACAGGAAAGGTTCAAAACATAGACAGTACAAAGAGTCAGTCTTCTTGTACTTAAGTCGGCATTATGCCTCTTGGATTTAATTCTGATGCAATTTCTGTGTTTCACCGACAACATGAAGGTCCAAGGGATACAGTAAACCTGTAGTGAAGCATCGGAATGTAAAACTTGTCTCACAGGAAAGTCTCAAACATAGACAGTAAGAAGACTCAGTCTTCATGTACTTAAATCGCATTGTGCCTTTTGTACTTATTTCCGATGCAATTTCTGCGTTTCATCGTCAATATGAAGGTCCAAGGGATACAGAAAACCTTAAGTGAAGCATCGGAATCTAAATCTGGTGTCACAGGAAAGGCTGAAAACATATTCATGAAGAAGACTCCGTCTTCTTGAAATTAAATCGGCATTGTGCCTTTTGTATTTATTTCCGATGCAATCTCTGTGCTTCATCGTCAATATGAAGGTCCAAGGGACACAGAAAAACCTGAAGTGAGGCATCGGAATCTAAAACTGGTCTCACTGTAAAGGCTCAAATCATAGACAATAAGAAGAGTCCGTCTTCTTGTACTTAAGTCGGCGTTGTGCATTTTGTATTTAGTTCCGATGCAATTTCTGTGTTTCATCGTCAATATGAAGGTCCATGTGATACAGTAAACCTGAAGTGATGTATCGAATTCTAAAACTGGTCTCACAGGAAAAGCTCAAAACATAGAAAGTAAGAAAAGTCAGTCTCCGTGTACTTAAGTCGGCAAAGTGCCTTTTGTATTTATTTCCGATGCAATTTATGTGTTTAATCGTCAATATGAAGGTCCAAGGGATACGGAAAAACCTGAAGTGAAGCATCGGAATCTAAAAGTGGTCTCACATTAAAGGCTCAAATCATAGACAATAGGAAGAGGCCGCCTTCTTGTACTTAAGTCGGCAATGAGCCTTTTGTATCTAATTCCGATGCAAATTCTGTGTTTTCAGGTCAATATGAAGGTCCACCGGATACAGTAAACCTGAAGTGTAGCATCGGAATCTAAAACTGGTCTCACGGGAAAGTCTCAAAACATAGACAGTAAGATGAGTCAGTCTACTTGTACTTAAGTCGGCATTGTTCCTCTTGGATTTAATTTTGATACAATTTCCGTGTTTCACCGACACCATGAAGGTCCAAGGGATACAGAAAACCTGAAGTGAAGCATCGGAATGTAAAAGTAGTCTCACAGGAAAGTCTCAAACATAGACAGTAAGAAGACTCAGTCTTCATGTACTTAAATCGGCATTGTGCCTTTTGTGTTTATTTCCGAATGCAATTTCTGTGTTTCATCAACAATAAGAAGGTCCAAGGGATACAGAAAACCTGAAGTGAATCATCGGAACCTAAAACTGGTCTCACAGAAAAGGCTCAAATCATAGACAATAAGAAGAGGCCGTCTTCTTGTACTGAACCCAGCAATGAGCCTTTTGTATCTAATTCCGATGCAAATTCTGTGTTTCATCGTCAATATGAAGGTCCAAGGGATACAGTAAACCTGAAGTGAAGCATCGGAATCTAAACCTGTTCTCACAGGAATGGCTCAAAACAAATTCAGGAAGAAGACTCAGTCTTCTTGTACTTAAATCGGGATTGTGCCTTTTGTATGTAATTCCGATGCAATTTCTGTGTTTCATCGTCAATATGAAGGTCCAAGGGATACACTAAACCTTAAGTGAAGCATCGGAATCTAAAACTGGTCTCACAGGAAAGGCTGAAAACATATTCAGGAAAAAGACTCAGTCTTCTTGTAATTAAATCGGCAAGGTGCTTTTTCTATTCATTTCCGATACAATTTCTGTGGACCATCGTCAATATGAAGGTCCAAGGGATACGGAAAAACCTGAAGTGAAGCAACGGAATCTAAAACTGGTCTCACAGGAAAGGCTCAAATCATAGACAATAAGAAGAGTTCGTCTTCTTGTACTTAAGTCGGCAATGAGCCTTTTGTATCTAATTCCGATGCAAATTCTGTGTTTTATCGACAAGATGACGGTCCAAGGGATACAGTAAACTTGAAGTGATGGATCGGAATCTAAAACTGGTGTCAGAGGAAAGGCTCAAATCATAGTCAGTATGAAGAATCCGTCTTCTTGTATTGAAGTCGGCATTGTGCTTTTTGTATTTAATTCTCATGCAATTTCTATGTATTATCGTCAATATGAATATCCAAGTGACACAGTAAACCTGAAGTGAAGCATCGGAATCTAAAACTGGTATCACGGGAAAGGCTAAAAACAAATTCAGGAGGAAGACTCAGTCTTCTTGTACTTAAATCGGGATTGTGCCTGTCGTATGTAATTCTGATGCAATTTCTGTGTTTCATCGTCCATATGAAGGTCCAAGGGATACAGTAAACCTTAAGTGAAGCATCGGAATCTAAAACTGGCATCACAGACAATAAAAAGAGTCCGTCTTCTTGTACTTAAGTCGGCATTGCTCCTTTTGTATTCAATTCCGATGCAATGTCTGTGTTTCACCGTCAATATGAAGGTCCAAAGGATACAGTAAACCTGATGTGAAGCATCGGAATCTAAAACTCGTCTCACAGGAAAGGCTCAAAGCATATTCAGCAAGAAGAGTCACTCTTCTTGTAATTAAATCGGCAAGTTGCTGTTTGTATTTCTTTCCGATGAAATTTCTGTGTTTCATCGTCAATATGAAGGTCCAAGGGATACAGTAAAACTGAGGTGAAGCATCGGAATCTACAACCGGTCTCACAGGAAAGGCTCAAAACATAGACAGTAAGAAGAGTCAGTCTTCTTGTACATAAGTCGGCATTGTGCCTCTTGTATTTAATTCCGATGCAATTTCTGTGTTTCACGTCAACATGAAGGTCCAAGGGATACAGTAAACCTGAACTGAAGCATCGGAATCTAAAACTGGTATCACAGGAAAGGCTGAAAACATAGACAGTAAGAAGAGTCAGTCTTCTTGTACTTAAGTCGGCATTGTGCCTTTTGTATTTACTTCCGATGCAATTTCTGTGTTTCATCGTCAATATGAAGGTCCAAGGGATACAGTAAACCTGAAGTGAAGCATCGGAATCTAAAACTGATCTCACAGTAAAGGCTCAAAACATAGCCAGTAAGAAGAGTCAATCTTCTTGTACTTAAGTCGGCATTGTGCCTTTTGTATTTAATTCCGATGTAATTTCTGTGTTTCATCGTCAATATGAAGGTCCAAGGGATACAGTAAACCTGAAGTGAAGCATCGGAATCTAAAACTGGTCTCACAGTAAAGGCTCAAAACATAGCCAGTAAGAAGAGTCAATCTTCTTGTACTTAAGTCGGCATTGTGTCTTTTATATTTAATTCCGATGCAATTTCTGTGTTTCACGTCAATATGAACGTCCAAAGGATACAGTAAACCTGGAGTGAAGCATCGGAATCTAAAACGGATCCCACAGGAAAGGCTCAAAACATAGACAGTAAGAAGAGTCAGTCTTCTTGTACTTAAGTCGGCATTGTGCCTTTTGTATTCAATTCCGATGTAATTTCTGTGTTTCATCGTCAATATGAAGGTCCAAGGGATACAGTAAACCTGAAGTGAAGCATCGGAATCTAAAACTGGTCTCACAGTAAAGGCTCAAAACGTAGACAGTAAGAAGAGTCAATCTTCTTGTACTTAAGTCTTCATTGTGACTTTTGGATTGAATTCCGATGCAATTTCTGTGTTTCAGCGTCAACATGAAGGATCAAGGGATATAGTAAACCTGAAGTGAAGCATCGGAATCTAAAACTGTTCTCACAGGAAAGGTTCAAAACATAGACAGTACAAAGAGTCAGTCTTCTCGTACTTAAGTCGGCATTATGCCTCTTGGATTTAATTCTGATGCAATTTCTGTGTTTCACCGACAACATGAAGGTCCAAGGGATACAGTAAACCTGTAGTGAAGCATCGGAACGTAAAACTTGTCTCACAGGAAAGTCTCAAACATAGACAGTAAGAAGACTCAGTCTTCATGTACTTAAATCGCATTGTGCCTTTCGTACTTATTTCCGATGCAATTTCTGCGTTTCATCGTCAATATGAAGGTCCAAGGGATACAGTAAACCTTAAGTGAAGCATCGGAATCTAAATCTGGTGTCACAGGATAGGCTGAAAACATATTCATGAAGAAGACTCCGTCTTCTTGAAATTAAATCGGCATTGTGCTTTTTGTATTTATTTCCGATGCAATTTCCGTGCTTCATCGTCAATATGAAGGTCCAAGGGACACAGAAAAACCTGAAGTGAGGCATCGGAATCTAAAACTGGTCTCACTGTAAAGGCTCAAATCATAGACAATAAGAAGAGTCCGTCATCTTGTACTTAAGTCGGCGTTGTGCATTTTGTATTTAGTTCCGATGCAATTTCCGTGTTTCATCGTCAATATGAAGGTCCATGTGATACAGTAAACCTGAAGTGATGTATCGAATTCTAAAACTGGTCTCACAGGAAAAGCTCGAAACATAGAAAGTAAGAAAAGTCAGTCTCCGTGTACTTAAGTCGGCAAAGTGCCTTTTGTATTTATTTCCGATGCAATTTATGTGTTTAATCGTCAATATGAAGGTCCAAGGGATACGGAAAAACCTGAAGTGAAGCATCGGAATCTAAAAGTGGTCTCACATTAAAGGCTCAAATCATAGACAATAGGAAGAGGCCGCCTTCTTGTACTTAAGTCGGCAATGAGCCTTTTGTATCTAATTCCGATGCAAATTCTGTGTTTCCAGGTCAATATGAAGGTCCACCGGATACAGTAAACCTGAAGTGTAGCATCGGAATCTAAAACTGGTCTCACGGGAAAGTCTCAAAACATAGACAGTAAGATGAGTCAGTCTACTTGTACTTAAGTCGGCATTGTTCCTCTTGGATTTAATTTTGATACAATTTCCGTGTTTCACCGACACCATGAAGGTCCAAGGGATACAGAAAACCTGAAGTGAAGCATCGGAATGTAAAAGTAGTCTCACAGGAAAGTCTCAAACATAGACAGTAAGAAGACTCAGTCTTCATGTACTTAAATCGGCATTGTGCCTTTTGTATTTATTTCCGATGCAATTTCTGTGTTTCATCAACAATAAGAAGGTCCAAGGGATACAGAAAAACCTGAAGTGAATCATCGGAACCTAAAACTGGTCTCACAGAAAAGGCTCAAATCATAGACAATAAGAAGAGGCCGTCTTCTTCTACTGAACCCAGCAATGAGCCTTTTGTATCTAATTCCGATGCAAATTCTGTGTTTCATCGTCAATATGAAGGTCCAAGGGATACAGTAAACCTGAAGTGAAGCATCGGAATCTAAACCTGTTCTCACAGGAATGGCTCAAAACAAATTCAGGAAGAAGACTCAGTCTTCTTGTACTTAAATCGGGATTGTGCCTTTTGTATGTAATTCCGATGCAATTTCTGTGTTTCATCGTCAATATGAAGGTCCAAGGGATACACTAAACCTTAAGTGAAGCATCGGAATCTAAAACTGGTCTCACAGGAAAGGCTGAAAACATATTCAGGAAAAAGACTCAGTCTTCTTGTAATTAAATCGGCAAGGTGCTTTTTCTATTCATTTCCGATACAATTTCTGTGGACCATCGTCAATATGAAGGTCCAAGGGATACGGAAAAACCTGTTGTGAAGCAACGGAATCTAAAACTGGTCTCACAGGAAAGGCTCAAATCATAGACAATAAGAAGAGTTCGTCTTCTTGTACTTAAGTCGGCAATGAGCCTTTTGTATCTAATTCCGATGCAAATTCTGTGTTTTATCGACAAGATGACGGTCCAAGGGATACAGTAAACTTGAAGTGATGGATCGGAATCTAAAACTGGTGTCAGAGGAAAGGCTCAAATCATAGTCAGTATGAAGAATCCGTCTTCTTGTATTGAAGTCGGCATTGTGCTTTTTGTATTTAATTCTCATGCAATTTCTATGTATTATCGTCAATATGAATATCCAAGTGACACAGTAAACCTGAAGTGAAGCATCGGAATCTAAAACTGGTATCACGGGAAAGGCTAAAAACAAATTCAGGAGGAAGACTCAGTCTTCTTGTACTTAAATCGGGATTGTGCCTGTCGTATGTAATTCTGATGCAATTTCTGTGTTTCATCGTCCATATGAAGGTCCAAGGGATACAGTAAACCTTAAGTGAAGCATCGGAATCTAAAACTGGCATCACAGACAATAAAAAGAGTCCGTCTTCTTGTACTTAAGTCGGCATTGCTCCTTTTGTATTCAATTCCGATGCAATGTCTGTGTTTCACCGTCAATATGAAGGTCCAAAGGATACAGTAAACCTGATGTGAAGCATCGGAATCTAAAACTGGTCTCAAGGGAGAGGCTCAAAGCATATTCAGCAAGAAGAGTCACTCTTCTTGTAATTAAATCGGCAAGTTGCTGTTTGTATTTCTTTCCGATGAAATTTCTGTGTTTCATCGTCAATATGAAGGTCCAAGGGATACAGTAAAACTGAGGTGAAGCATCGGAATCTACAACCGGTCTCACAGGAAAGGCTCAAATCATATACAGGAAGAAGATTCAGTCTTCTTGTGCTTAAGTCGGCATTGTGCCTTTTGTATTTAATTCCGATGCAATTTCTGTGTTGCATCGTCAATATGAAGGTCCAAGGAATACTGTAAACCTGAAATGAAGCATCGGAATCTAAAACTGGACTCACAGGAATGGCTCAAAAGCATATTCAGGAAGAAGAATTAGTCTTCTAGTACTTAAATCGGGATTACGGCTTTTGTATTTTATTCCGATGCAATGTCTGTGTTTCATCGTCAATATGAAGGTCCAAGGTTTACAGGAAACCTTAAGTGAAGTATCGGAATCTAAAACTGGTCTCACAGGAAAGGCTGAGATCATAGACAGTAAGAAGAATCCGTCTTCTTGTACATAAGTCGGCAATGTGCCTTTTGTATTTAATTTCGATGCAATTTCTATGTTTCATCGTCTATATGAAGGTCCAAGGGATGCAGTAAACCTTAAGTGAAGCATCAGAATCTAAAACTGGTCTCACAGGAAAGACTGAAAACATATTCAGAAAGAAGACTCAGTCTTCTTGTAATTAGATCGGCATTATCTCTTTTGTATTTATTTCCGATACAATTTCTGTGTTTCATCGTCAATATGAAGGTCCAAGGGATACAGAAAAACCTGAAGTTAAGCATCGGAATCTATAACTGGTCTCACAGGAAAGGCTCAAATCATAGACAGTAAGAGGCGTCCGTTTTCTTCTACTTAGGTCGGCATTGTGCCTTTTGTATTTAATTCCGATGCAATTTCTATGTTTCATCGTCAATATGAAGGTCCAAGGGATACAGTAAACCTGAAGTGAAGCATCGGAATCTAAAACTGGTCTCACAGGAGAGGCTCAAAACATGTTCAGGAAGAAGACTCAGTCTTCTTGTACTTAAATCGGGATTGAGCCTTTTGCATTTAATTCCGATGCAATTTCCGTGTTTCATCGTCAATAGGAAGGTCCAAGGGATACAGTAAACCTTAAGTGAAGCATCAGAATCTGAAAGTGGTCTCAACGGAAAGGCTGAAAACATATTCAGGAAGAAGACTCAGTCTTCAAGTAATTAAAACGGCATTGCGCTATTTGTATTTATTTTCGTGGCAACGTCTTTGTTTCATCGTCAATATGTAGGTCCAGAAGATACAGAAAAACCTGAAGTTATGCATCGGAATCTAATACTGGTCTCACAGGAAGGCTCAAATCATAGACAATAAGAAGAGTCAGTCTTCTTGCACTTAAGTCGGCATTGTGCCTTTTGTATTTACTTCCGATGCAATTTCTGTGTTTCATCATCAATATGAAGGTCCAAGGGATACAGGAGACCTTAAATGAAGCATCGGAATCTAAAACTGGTCTCACAGGAAAGGCTGAAAACATATTCAGGAAGAAGACTCACTATTCTTGTAATTAAATCGGCATTGTACCTTTTGTACATATTTCCGATGCAATTTCTGTGTTTCATCGTCAATATGAAAGTCCAAGGGATACAGTAAACCTGAAGTGTAGCATCGGAATCTAAAACTGGTCTCACAGGAAAGACTGAAAACATATTCAGGAAGAAGACTCAGTCTTCTTGTAATTAAATTGCCATTATCCCTTTTGTATTTATTTCCGATGCAATTTCTGTGTTTCATCGTCAATATGAAGGTCCAAGGGATACAGAAACACCTGAAGTTAAGCATCGGAATCTAAAACTGGCCTCACAGGAGAGGCTCAAAACATATGCAGGAAGAAGATTCAGTCTTCTTGTACTTTAATCGGCATTGTTCCTTTTAGTATTTCATTCCGATGCAATTTCTGTGTTTCATCGTCAATATGTAGGTCCATAGGAAACAGTAAACCTGAAGTGAAGCATCGGAATCTAAAACTGATCTCACAGGAATGACAGAAAACATATTCAGGAAGAAGACTCAGTCTTCTAATACTTAAATCGGGATAGTGCCTTTTGTATTTAATTCCGATGCAATCTCTGTGTTTCATCGCCAATATGAAGGTCCAAGTGTTACAGGAAACTTTAAGTGAAGCATCGGAATCTAAAACTGGTCTCACAGGAAAGGCTGAAAACATATTCGGGAAGAAGACTCAGTCTTCTTGTAATTAAATCGGAATTGTGCCTTTTGTATTTATTTCCGAAGGAATTTCTGTGTTTCATCGCCAATATGAAGGTCCAAGGGATACAGTAAACCTGAAGTGAAGCATCGGAATCTAAAATTGGTCTCACAGGAAAGGCTGAAAACTTATTCAGGCAGAAGACTCAGTCTTCTTGTAATTAAATCGGCATTATTCCTTTTGTATTTATTTCCATTGCAATATCTGTGTTTCATCGTCAGTATGAAGGTCCAAGGGATACAGAAAAACCTGAAGTGAAGCATCGGAATCTAAAACTGGCCTAACAGGTAAGGCTGAAATTATAGACAATAAGAAGCGCCTGTCTTCTTGTACTTAAGTCGGCATTGTGCCTTTTGTATTTATTGCCGATGCAATTGCTGTGTTTCATCGTCAAAATGAAAGTCCTAGGAATACAGAAAAACCTGAAGGGAAGCATCGCAATCTAAAACGGATCTCACAGGAAAGGCTCAAATCATAGTCAATAAGAAGAGTCCGTCTTCTTGTACTTAGGTCGGCATTGTGCTTTTTGTATTTGATTCCGATGCAATTTCTGTGTTTCATCGTCAATATGAAGGTCCAAGGGAGACAGTAAACCTGTAGTGAAGCATCGGAATCTAAAATTGGTCTCACAGGAAAGGCTGAAAACTTATTCAGGAAGAAGACTCAGTCTTCTTGTAATTAAATTGGCATTATCCCTTTTGTCTTTATTTCCGATGCAATTTCTGTGTTTGATCGTCAATATGAATTTCCAAGGGATACAGTAAAGCTGAGGTGAAGCATCGGAATCTACAACCGGTCTCAAAGGAGAGGCTGGAAACATATACAGGAAGGACTCAGTCCTCTTGTACTTAAATCGGGATTGTGCCTTTTGAATTTATTTCCGATGTAATTTCTGTGTTTCATCGTCAATATGAAGGTCCAAGGGATACAGTAAACCTGAAGTGAAGCATCGGAATCTAAATGTTGTCTCACAGGAAAGGCTCAATGATAGACAGTAAGAAGAGTCAGTCTTCTTGTACTTATATCTTCATTATGCCCTTTGCATTTAATTCCGATGCAATTTCTGTGTTTCATCGTCAATATGAAGATCCAAGGGAAACAGTAAACCTGAAGTGAAGTATCGGAATCTAAAACTAATCTCACAGGAAAGACACAAAACATATTCAGGAAGAGAACTCAGTCTTCTAGTACTTCAATCGGGATTGTGCCTTTTGTATTTAATTCCGATGGAATTTCTGTGTTTCATTGTCAATATGGAAGTCCAAGGGATACAGGAAACCTTAAGTGAAGCATCGGAATCTAAAACTGGTCTCACAGGAAAGGCTGACAGCATATTCAGGAAGAAGACTCAGTTTTCTTGTAATTAAATCGGCATTTTGCCTTTTGTATTTATTTCCGATGCAATTTCTATGTTTCATCGTCAATATGAAGGTCCATGGGATACAGTAAACCTGAAGTGAACCATCGGAATCTAAAATTGGTCTCACAGGAAAGGCTGAAAACATATTCAGGAAGAAGACTCAGTCTTCTTGTAAATAAATCGGCATTATCCCTTTTGTACTTATTTCCGATGCAATTTCTGTGTTTCATCGTCAATAAGAAGGACCAAGGGATACAGAAAAACCTGAAGTTAAGCATCGGAATCTAAAACTGGTCTCACAGAAAAGGCTGAAATCATAGACAATAAGAAGCGCCTGTGTTCTTGTGCTTAAGTCGGCATTGTGCCTTTTGTACTTAATTCCGATGCAATTTCTGTGTTTCATCGTCCATATGAAGGTCCAAGGGATACAGTAACTCTGAAGTGAAGCATCGGAATCTAAAACTGATCTCACAGGAAAGGCTCAAAAGATATTCAGAAAGAAGACTGTCTTGTTGTAATTACACCGGCATTGTGCCTTTTGTATTTATTTCCGATGCAATTTCTGTGTTTCATTGTCAGTATGAGGGACCAAGGGATACAGTAAACCTGAAGTGAAGCATCGGAATCTAAAACTGGTGTCAGAGGAAAGGCTCAAAACATATTCAGGTAAAAGAATCAGTCTTCTTGTACTGAAATCGGGATTGTGAGTTTTATATTTATTTCCGATGCAATTTCTGTTTTTCATCGCCATTGCCGGCATCTCGTGGTCGTGCGGTAGCGTTCTCGCTTCCCACGCCCGGGTTCCCGGGTTCGATTCCCGGTGGGGTCAGGGATGTTCTCTGCCTCGTGATGGCTGGGTTTTGTATGCTGTTCTTAGGTTAGTTAGGTTTAAGTAGTTCTAAGTTCTAGGGGACTGATGACCATAGATGTTAAGTACCATAGTGCTCAGAGCCATTTGAACCATCATCGCCATTTTGAAGGTCCAAGGGATACAGAAAAACCTGAAGTGAAGCATCGAAATCTAAAACTGGTCTCACAGGTTAGGCTCAAATCATGGACAATAAGAACAGTGTGTTTTCTTGAACTTAAGTCGCCATTGTGCCTTTTGTATGTAATTCCGATGCAATTTTTGTCTGTCATCGTCAATATGAAGGTGCAACGAATACAGTAAACCTGAAGTGAAGCATCGGAATGTAAAACTGGTCTGACGAGAAAGGCTCAAAACATAATCAGGAAGGAGACTCAGTCCTCTTGTACTTAAATCGGAATTGTGCCTTTTGAATTTAATTCCGATGCAATTTCTGTGTTTCATCGTAAATATGATGGACCAAGGGATACAGTAAATCTTAAGTGAAGCATCGGAATCGAAAGGCTGGAAAGGCTGTAAGGCTGAAAACATATTCAGGAAGAACACTCAGTCTTCTTGTAATTAAATTGGCATTGTGCCTTTTGTATTTATTTCCGATGCAATTTCTCTGTTTCATCGTCAATACGAATGACGAAGGGAACAGGAAAACCTAAAATGAAGCATTGTAATCTAAAACTGGTCTCACAGGAAAGGCTCAGATCATAGACAATAAGAAGAGTCCGTTTTCTTGTACAAAAGTCGGCACGGTGCCTTTTGTATTTAATTCCGATGCAATTTCTGTGTTTCATCGTCAATATGTAGGTCCGAGGGATACAGAACCACCAGAAAGTGAAGCATCGGAATTTAAAATTGGTCTCACAGGAAAGGCTCAAATCATAGACAATTAGAAGAGTCCGTCTTCATGTACTTAAATCGCTAGCGCCTTTTGCACTTTTTTCGATGCAATTTCTGTGTTTCATCGTCAATATGATGGAACAAGGGATACAGTAATTCTTAAGTGAAGCACTGGAATCGAAAAATGGTCTCACAGGAAAGGCTGAAAACATATTCAAAAAGTTCACTCTGTCTTCTTGTCATTAAATCGGCATTGTGCCTTTTGTATTTATTTCCGATGCAATTTCTCTGTTTCATCGTAAATATGAATGACCAAGGGATACAAGAAAACCTGAAATGAAGCATCGGAATCTAAAACTGGTCTCACAGGAATGGCTCAAAACACAGACAGTAAGAAGAGTCAGAATTCTTGTACTTAAATCGGCATTGTGCCTTTTGTACTCAATTCCGATGGAATTTCTGTGTTTCATCGTCAATATGAAGGTCCAAGGCATACAGTAAACCTGAAGTGAAGCATCAGAATCTAAAAGTGGTCTCACAGGAATGGCTTAAAACATAGACCCTAAGATGAGTCAGTCATCTTGTACTTAAATCGGCATTGTGCCTTTTGTATTTAATTCCGATGCAATTTCTGTGTTTCATCGTAAATATGAATGTCCGAGGGATACAGAAAAACCTGAAGTGATGCATCGGAATCTAATACTGGTCTCACAGGAAGGCTCTAATCATAGACAATAAGAAGAGTCAGTCTTCTTGTACTTAAGATGACATTGTGCCTTTTGTATTAATTCCGATGCAATATCTGTGTTTCATCGTCAATGTGAAGGTCCAAGGGATACAGTAAACCTGAAATGAAGGATGGGAATCTAAAACTGGTCTCACAGGAAAGGCTCAAAACATATACAGGAAGAAGATTCAGTCTTCTTGTACTTAAGCCGGCATCGTGCCTTTTGTATTTAATTCCGATGCACTTTCTGTGTCTCATCGTCAATATGAAGGTCCAAGGGAAGCAGTAATCCTGAAGTGAAGCATCGGAATCTAAAACTGATCTCACAGGAATGACACAGAACATAATCAGGGAGAAGACTCAATTTTTTTTTTTGTACTTAAATCGGGATTGTGCCTTTTGAATTCTTTTCCGATGCAGTTTCTGTGTTTCATCGTCAATATAAATGTCCAAGTGATACAGTAAACCTGAAGTGAAGCATCGGAATCTAAAACTGGTCTCACAGGAAAGGCTGAAAACATATTCAGGAAGAAGACTCCGTCTTCTTGTAATTAAATCGGAATTGAGCATTTTGTATTTATTTCCGATGCAATTTCTGTGTTTTATCGTCAATGTGAATTTCAAGGGATACAGAAAAACCAGAAGTGAAGCATCAGAATCAAACATCGGTCTCACAGGAAAGGCCCAAATGACAGACAATAAAAAGAGTCCGTCTTCTTGTACTTAAGTCGGCATTGCTCCTTTTGTATTTAATTCCGATGCAATGTCTGTGTTTCATCGTCAATATGAAGGTCCAAAGGATACAGTAAACCTGATGTGAAGCATCGGAATCTAAAACTGGTCTCACAGGAAAGGCTCAAAGCATATTCAGCAAGAAGACTCACTCTTCTTGTAATTAAATCGGCAAGGTGCTGTTTGTATATCTTTCCGATGAAATTTCTGTGTTTCATCGTCAATATGAAGGTCCAAGGGATACAGTAAAACTGAGGTGAAGCATCGGAATCTACAACCAGTCTCACAGGAAAGGCTCAAATCATATACAGGAAGAAGATTCAGTCTTCTTGTGCTTAAATCGGCATTGTGCCTTTTGTATTTAGTTCCGATGCAATTTCTGTGTTTCATCGTCAATATGAAGGTCCAAGGGATACTGTAAACCTGAAATGAAGCATCGGAATCTAAAACTGGACTCACAGGAATGGCTCAAAAGCATATTCAGGAAGAAGACTTAGTCTTCTAGTACTTAAGTCGGGATTACGGCTTATGTATTTTATTCCGATGCAATGTCTGTGTTTCATCGTCAATATGAAGGTCCAAGGTATACAGGAAACCTTAAGTGAAGCATCGGAATCTAAAACTGGTCTCTCAGGAAAGGCTGAAATCATAGACAGTAAGAAGAATCCGTCTTCTTGTACATAAGTCGGCAATGTGCCTTTTGTATTTAATTCCGGTGCAATTTCTGTGTTTCATCGTCAATATGAAGGTCCAAGGGATACAGAAAAACCTGAAGTTAAGCATCGGAATCTAAAACTGGTCTCACAGGAAAGGCTCAAATAATAGACAGTAAGAAGCGTCCGTCTTCTTCTACTTAGGTCGGCATTGTGCCTTTTGTATTTAATTCCGATGCAATTTCTATGTTTCATGGTCAATATGAAGGTCCAAGGGATACAGTAAACCTGAAGTGAAGCATCGGAATCTAAAACTGGTCTCACAGGAGAGGCTCAAAACATGTTCAGTAAGAAGACTCAGTCTTCTTGTACTTAAATCGGTATTGAGACTTTTGCATTTAATTCCGATGCAATTTCTGTGTTTCATCGTCAATAGGAAGGTCCAAGGGATTCAGTAAACCTTAAGTGAAGCATCAGAATCTGAAAGTGGTCTCAACGGAAAGGCTGAAAACATATTCAGGAAGAAGACTCAGTCTTCAAGTAATTAAAACGGCATTGCGCTATTTGTATTTATTTTCGTGGCAACTTCTGTGTTTCATCGTCAATATGTAGGTCCAGAAGATACAGAAAAACCTGAAGTGATGCATCGGAATCTAATACTGGTCTCACAGGAAGGCTCAAATCATAGACAATAAGAAGAGTCAGTCTTCTTGCACTTAAGTTGACATTGTGCCTTTTGTATTTAATTCCGATGCAATCTCTGTGTTTCATCGTCAATATGAAGGTCCAAGGGATAGAGTAAAACTGAGGTGAAACATCGGAATCTACAACCGGTCTCACAGGAAAGGCTAAAGCAATATTCAATAAGAAGAGTCAGTCTTCTTGCACTTAAGTCGGCATTGTGCCTTTTGTATTTAATTCCGATGCAATTTCTGTGTATCATCATCAATATGAAGGTTCAAACGATACAGGAGGCCTTAAGTGAAGCATCGGAATCTAAAACTGGTCTCACAGGAAAGGCTGAAAACATATTCAGGAAGAAGACTCACTATTCTTGTAATTAAATCGGCATTGTAACTTTTGTATTTATTTCCGATGCAATTTCTGTGCTTCATCGTCAATAAGAAGGTCCAAGGGATACAGTAAACCTGAAGTGTAGCATCAGAATCTAAAACTGGTCTCACAGGAAAGACTGAAAACATATTCAGGAAGAAGACTCAGTCTTCTTGTAATTAAATCGGCATTATCCCTTTTGTATTTATTTCCGATGTAATTTCCGTGTTTCATCGTCAATATGAAGCCCAAGGGATACAGAAAAATCTGAAAATAAGCATCGGAATCTAAAACTGGCCTCACAGGAAAGGCTCAAATCATAGACAGTAAGAAGCGTCCGTCTTCTTCTACTTAAGTCGGCATTGTGCCTTTTGTATTTAATTCCGATGCAATTTCTGTGCTCCATCGTCAATATAAAGGTCCAAGGGATACAGTAAACCTGAAGTGAAGCATCGTAATCTAAAACTGGTCTCACAGGAAAGGCTCAAAACATATACAGGAAGAAGATTCAGTCTTCTTGTACTTTAATCGGCATTGTTCCTTTTAGTATTTAATTCCGATGCAATTTCTGTGTTTCATCGTCAATATGTAGGTCCATAGGAAACAGTAAACCTGAAGTGAAGCATCGGAATCTAAAACTGATCTCGCAGGAATGACAGAAATCATATTCAGGAGGAAGACTGTCTTCTAATACTTAAATCGGGATTGTGCCTTTTGTATTTAATTCCGATGCAATCTCTGTGTTTCATCGCCAATATGAAGGTCCAAGGGTTACAGGAAACCTTAAGTGAAGCATCGGAATCTAAAACTGGTCTCACAGGAAAGGCTGAAATCATATTCGGGAAGAAGACTCAGTCTTCTTGTAATTAAATCGGAATTGTGCCTTTTGTATTTATTTCCGAGGCAATTTCTGTGTTTCATCGTCAATATGAAGGTCCAAGGGATACAGTAAACCTGAAGTGATGCATCGGAATCTAAAATTGGTCTCACAGGAAAGGCTGAAAACTTATTCAGGAAGAAGACTCAGTCTTCTTGTAATTAAATCGGCATTATCCCTTTTGTATTTATTTCCGATGCAATTTCTGTGTTTCATCGTCAGTATGAAGGTCCAAGGGATACAGAAAAACCTGAAGTGAAGCATCGGAATCTAAAACTGCCCTAACAGGTAAGGCTGAGATCATAGACAATAAGAAGCGCCCGTCTTCTTGTACTTAAGTCGGCATTGTGCCTTTTGTATTTATTGCCGATGCAATTGCTGTGTTTCATCGTCAAAATGAAAGTCCTAGGAATACAGAAATACCTGAAGTGAAGCATCACAATCTAAAACGGATCTCACAGGAAAGGCTCAAATCATAGTCAATAAGAAGAGTCCGTCTTCTTGTACTTAAGTCGGCATTGTGCTTTTTGTATTTGATTCCGATGCAATTTCTGTGTTTCATCGTCAATATGAAGGTCCAAGGGAGACAGTAAACCTGAAGTGAAGCATCGGAATCTAAAATTGGTCTCACTGGAAAGGCTGAAAACTTATTCAGGAAGAAGACTCAGTCTTCTTGTAATTAAATCGGCATTATCCCTTTTGTATTATTTTCCGATGCAATTTCTGTTTTTCGTCGTCAATATGAAGGTCAAGGGAGACAGTAAACCTGAAGTGAAGCATCGGAATCTGAAACTGGTCTCACCGGAAAGGCTGAAAACATATTTAGGTAGAAGACTCAGTCTACTTGTAATTAAATCGACATTGTGAATTTTGTATTTAATTCCGTTGCAATTTCTGTGTTGTATGGTCAATATGATGGTCCAAGGGATACAGTAAACTTGAAGTTAAGCATCGGAATCTAAAACTGGTCTTACAGGAAAGGCTCAAATCATAGGCAATAAGAAGAGTCCGTCTTCTTGTACTTAAGTCGGCATTGTGCCTTTTGCATTTAATTCCGATGCAATTTCTGTATTCCATCGTCAATAAGAAGGTCCAAGGGATACAGTAAACCTGAAGTGAAGCATCGGAATCTAAAAGTGGTCTCACAGGAATGGCTTAAAATATAGACAGTAAGAAGAGTCAGTCTTCTTGTACTTAAATCTTCAATGTGCCTTTTGTATTTAATTCCGATGAAATTTCTGTGTTTCACCGTTAATATGAAGGTCCAAGAGTTACAGTAAACCTGAAGTGAAGCGTCGGAATCGAAAACTGGTCTCACAGGAAAGGCCGAAAACATATTCAGGAAGACGACTCAGTCTTCTTGTAATTAAATCGGCATTGTGCCTCCTGTATTTAATTCCGTTGCAATTTCTGTGTTTTAGCGTCAATATGAAGGTCCAATTGATACAGTAAACCTGATGTTAAGCATCGGAATCTAATACTGGTCTCACAAGAAAGGCTCAAATCATAGGCGATAGTAAGAGTCCGTCTTCTTGTACTTAAGTCGGCATTGTGCCTTTTGTATTCAATTCCGATGCAATTTCTGTGTTTCGTCGTTAACATGAAGGACCAAGGGATACAGTAAACCTGAAGTGAAGCATCGGAATCTAAAACTGATGCCACAGGAAAGGCTCAAAGCATATACAGGAAAAAGATTCAGTTTTCTTGTACTTAAGTACGCATTGTGCCTTTTGTATTTAATTCCGATGCAATTTCTGTGTTTCATCGTCAATGTGAAGGTCCAAGGGATACAGTAAACCTGAAGTGAAGCGTCGGAATCTAAAACTGGTCTCACAGGAAAGGCTCAAAACACATTCAGGAAGAAGACTCAGTCTTCTAGTAATTAAATCGGGATTGTGCCTTTTGAATTTATTTCCGATACAATTTCTCTGTTTCATCGTCAATGTGAATGACCAAGAGATACAGGAAAACCTGAAATGAAGCATCAGAAACTTAAACTGGTGTCACAGTATAGGCTCAAAACATATACAGGAAGAAGATTCAGTTTTCTTGTACTTATGTAGGCATTGAGCCTTTTGTATTTAATTCCGATGCAATTTCTGTGTTTCATCGTCAATATGAAGGTCCAAGGGATACAGTAAACCTGAAGTGAAGCATCGGAATCTAAAACTGGTCTCACAGGAAAGGCTCAAAACACATTCAGCAAGAAGACTCAGTCTTCTTGTAATAACATCGGCACTGTCCTTTTGTATTTAATTACGATGCAATTTCTGTGCTTCATCGTCAATATGAAGGTTCAATTCTGATTTAATTTCTGTGTTTCATCGTTAGTATGAAGGTCCAAGGGATACAGTAAAACTGAGGTCAAGCATGGGAATCTACAACTGGTCCCACAGGAAAGGCAGAAAGCATATGCAGGAACAAGACCCAGTCTTCTTGTACTTAAATCGGGATTGTCCCTTTTGAATTTATTTCCGATGCAATTTCTGTGTTTCATCGTCAATATGAAGGTCCAAGGGTTACAGTAAACCTTAAGTGAAGCATCGGAATCTATAACAGGTCTCACAGGAAAGCCTGAAAACATAATCAGGAAGAAGACTCAGTCTTCTAGTAAATAAATCGGGATTGTGCCTTTTGAATTTATTTCCCATGCAATTTCTGTGTTTCATTGTCAATATGAGTGTCCAAGGGATACTGAAAAACCTGAAGTGATGCATCGGAATCTAATACCGGTCTGACAGGAAAGGATTAATACATAGACATTAAGAACAGTCAGTCTTCTTGTACCTAAGTCGGGATTGTGCCTCTTGTATTTAATTCCGATGCAATTTGTGTATTTCATCTTCAATATGAAGGTCCATGCGATACAGTAAACCTTAAGTGAAGCATCGGAATCTAAAACTAGTCCCACAGGAAAGGCTGAAAACATATTCATGAAGAAGACTCAGTCTTCTTGTAATTAAATCGGCATTGTGCCTTTTGTATTTAATTCCGATGCAACTTCTATGTTTCATCGTCAATATAAAAGTTCAAGGGTTACAGTAAACCTGAAGTGAAGCATCGGAATCTAAAACTGGTCTCACAGGAAAGGCTCAACTCATATAGATTTCTGTCTTCTTGTACTTAAGTCGGCATTGCGTCTCTTTTATTTATTTCCGATGCAATTTCTGTGTTTCATCGTCAATATGAAGGTCCAAGGGATACAGTAAACCGGAAGTGAAGCATCGGAAACTAAAACTGGTCCACAGAAAAGGCTCAAATCATGGACAGTAAAATGAGTCCGTCTTCTTGTACTTAAGTCTGCATTTTGCCTTTTGTATTTAATTCCGATGCAATTTCTGTGTTTCATCGTCAATATAAAGGTCCAAGGGATACAGTAAACCTTAAGTGAAGCATCGGAATCCAAAAGGGGTCTCACAGGAATGGCTCAAATCATAGACAGTAAGAAGAGTCACTCTTCTTGTATTTAAATTGACATTGATCCTCTTGTATTTAATTCCGATGTAATTTCTGTGTTTCATCGTCAATATGAAGGTCAAGAGATACATTAAACATGAAGTGGAGCATCGGAATCTAAAATTGGTCTCACAGGAGAGGCTCAAAACATGTTCAGGAGAAGACTCAGTCTTCTCGTACTTAAATCGAGATTGTGCTCTTTGTATTTAATTCCGATGCAATTTCTGTGTTTCATCGTCAAGATGAGGGTCCAAGAGATACAGTAAACCTTAAGAGAAGCATCGGAATCTGAATCTGGTCTCAACGGAAAGGCTGTAAACATATTGAGGAATATGAATCACTCTTCTTGTAATTAAAACGGCATTGCGCCATTTGTATTTATTTCCGATGTAATTTCTGTGTTTCATCGTCAATATGAAGGTCTAAGGGATACAGAAAATCCTGAAGTGATGCATCGGAATCTAAAACTGGCCTCACAGGAAGGCTCAAATCATAGACCGTAAGAAGAGTCAGTCTTCTTGTACTTAAGTTGCCATTGTGACTTTTGTATTTAATTCCGATGCAATCTCTGTGTTCATCATCAATATGAAGCACCAAGGGATACAGAAAAACTGAGATGAAATATTGAAATCTACAACTGGTCTCACAGGAAAGGCTGAAGGAATATCCAATAAGAAGAGTCAGTCTTTTTGTACTGAAGTAGGCATTGTTCCTTTTGTATTTGATTCCGATGCAGTTTCTGTGTTTTTTCGTCAATATGAAGGTCCGAGGTACACAATAAACCTGAAGTGGAGCTTGGGAATCTAAAACTGGCCTCAAAGGAAAGGCTCAAAACATATACAGGAAGAAGATTCAGTCTTCTTGTACTTAAGCCGGCATCGTGCCTTTTGTATTGATTTCCGATGAAATTTCTGTGTTTCATCGTCAATATGAAGGTCCAAGGGATACAGTAAACCTGAAGTGAAGCATCGGAATCTAAAACTGATCTCACAGGAATGACACAAAACATATTCAATAAGAAGACTCAGTCTTCTAGTACTTAAATCGTGATCGTGCCTTTTGTATTAAATTCCGATGCAATTTCTGTGTTTCATCGTCAATATGATGGTCCAAGGGATACAGGAAACCTTAAGTGAAGCATCGGAATCTAAAACTGGTCTCACAGGAAAGGCTGAAAACATATTCAGGAGGAAGACACAGTCTTCTTATAATTAAATCGGCATTGTGCCTTTTGTATTTATTTCCGATGCAATTTCTGTGTTTCAACGTGAACATGAAGGTCGAAG
Source organism: Schistocerca americana (assembly GCF_021461395.2). Taxonomy (NCBI): domain Eukaryota; kingdom Metazoa; phylum Arthropoda; class Insecta; order Orthoptera; family Acrididae; genus Schistocerca; species Schistocerca americana. The sequence goes on along the minus strand of NC_060128.1, from coordinate 78,475,304 downwards.
AGATACAGTAAACCTGAAGTGAAGCATCGAAATCTAAAACTGGTCTCACAGGAAAGGCTGAAAACATATTCAGGAAGAAGACTCAGTCTTCTTGTAATCAAATCAGCATTATCCCTTTTGTATTTATTTCCGATGCAATTTCTGTGTTTCATCGTCAATATGAAGGTCCAAGGGATACAGTGAACCTGAAGTGAAGCATCGGAATCCAAAACTGGTCTAACAGGAAAGGCTGAAATCATATTCAGGAAGAAGACTCAGTCATCTTGTAATTAAATCGGCATTATTTCTTTTGTATTTAATTCCGATGCAGTTTCTGTGTTTCATCATCAATATGAAGGTATAAGGGATACAGTAAACCCGAAGTGAAGCATCGGAATCTAAAACTGGTCTCACAGGAAAGGCTGAACACATATTCAGTAAGAAGAGTCAGTCTTCTTGTACTTAAATTGGGATTGTGCCTTTTGTATTTAATTCCGATGCAATTTCTGTGTTTCATCGTCAATATGAAGGTCCAAGGGATACAGTAAACTTGAAGTGAAGCATCGGAATTTAAAAGTGGTCTCACAGGAATGGCTCAAAACAGGGACAGTAAGTAGAGTCAGTCTTCTTGTACTTAAATCGGCATTGTGCCTTTTGTATATAATTCCGATGCAATGTCTGTGTTTCATCGTCAATATGAAGGTCCAAGAGATACAGTAAAAATGAAGTGAAACATCGGAATCTAAAACTGGTCTCACTGGAAAGGCTGAGAGCATATTCAGGAAAAAGACTCAGTTTTCTTGTAATTAAATCGGCATTATCCCTTTTGTATTTATTTCCGACGCAATTTCTGTGTTTCGTCGTCAAAATGAAGGTCCAAGGGATACAGAAAAACCTGAAGTTAAGCATCGGAATCTTAAACTAGCCTCATAGGATTGGTTCAAAACATGGACAGTAAGAAGAGTTAGTCTTCTTGTACCTAAGTCGGCATTGTGCCTATTGTATGTAATTCCGATGCAATATCTGTCTTTCATCGTCAATATGAAGGTGCAAGGGATACAGTAAACCAGAAGTGAAGCATCGGAATCTAAAACTGGTATCACAGGAACGGCTCAAAGCATATTCAGGAGGAAGAATCAGTCTTCTTGTACTTTAATCGAGATTGTGACTTTTGTATTTAATTCCGATGCAATTTCTGTGTTTCATCGTCAATATGAAGGTCCAAGGGATACAGTAAACCCGAAGTGAAGCATCGGAACTTAAAACTGGTCTAACAGGAATGAATCTAAACATATTGAGGAAGAAGACTCAGTCTTCTAGTACTTACATCGGGATTGTGACTTTTGTATTTAGTTCCAAAGCAAGTTCTGCGTTTCATCGTCAATATGAAGGTCCAAGGGATACAGGAAACCTTAAGTGAGGCTTCGGAATCTAAATGTGGTCTCACAGGAAAGGCTGCAAACATATTCAGGAAGAAGACTCAGTCTTCTTATAATTAAATCGGCATTGTGCCATTTGTATTAATTTCCGATGCAATTTCTGTGTTTCATCGTGAACATGAAGGTCGAAGAGATACAGTAAACCTGAAGTGAAGCATCGAAATCTAAAACTGGTCTCACAGGAAAGGCTGAAAACATATTCAGGAAGAAGACTCAGTCTTCTTGTAATCAAATCAGCATTATCCCTTTTGTATTTATTTCCGATGCAATTTCTGTGTTTCATCGTCAATATGAAGGTCCAAGGGATACAGTGAACCTGAAGTGAAGCATCGGAATCCAAAACTGGTCTAACAGGAAAGGCTGAAATCATATTCAGGAAGAAGACTCAGTCATCTTGTAATTAAATCGGCATTATTTCTTTTGTATTTAATTCCGATGCAGTTTCTGTGTTTCATCATCAATATGAAGGTATAAGGGATACAGTAAACCCGAAGTGAAGCATCGGAATCTAAAACTGGTCTCACAGGAAAGGCTGAACACATATTCAGTAAGAAGAGTCAGTCTTCTTGTACTTAAATTGGGATTGTGCCTTTTGTATTTAATTCCGATGCAATTTCTGTGTTTCATCGTCAATATGAAGGTCCAAGGGATACAGTAAACTTGAAGTGAAGCATCGGAATTTAAAAGTGGTCTCACAGGAATGGCTCAAAACATGGACAGTAAGTAGAGTCAGTCTTCTTGTACTTAAATCGGCATTGTGCCTTTTGTATATAATTCCGATGCAGTGTCTGTGTTTCATCGTCAATATGAAGGTCCAAGAGATACAGTAAAAATGAAGTGAAGCATCGGAATCTAAAACTGGTCTCACTGGAAAGGCTGAAAGCATATTCAGGAAAAAGACTCAGTCTTCTTGTAATTAAATCAGCATTATCCCTTTTGTATTTATTTCCGATGTAATTTCTGTGTTTCATCGTCAATATGAAGGTCCAAGGGATACAGAAAAACCTGAAGTGATGCATCGGAATCTATAACTGGTCACACACGAAGGCTCAAATCATAGACCGTAAGAAGAGTCAGTCTTCTTGTAATTAATTCGGCATTATCCCTCTTGTATTTAATTCCGATGCAATTTCTGTGTTTCATCGTCAATATGAAGGTCCAAGGGATACAGTAAACCCGAAGTGAAGCATCGGAATCTAAAACTGGTCTCACAGGAAAGGCTGAACACAAATTCAGTAAGAAGAGTCAGTCTTCTTGTACTTAAATTCGGATTGTGCCTTTTGTATTTAATTCCGATGCAATTTCTGTGTTTCATCGTCAATATGAAGGTCCAAGGGATACAGTAAACCCGAAATGAAGCATCGGAATCTAGAAACTGGTGTCACAGGAATGGCTGAACACATATTCAGTAAGAAGAGTCAGTCTTCTTGTACTTAAATTGGGATTGTGCCTTTTGTATTTAATTCCGATGCAATTTCTGTGTTTCATCGTCAATATGAAGGTCCAAGGGATACAGTAAACTTGAGGTGAAGCATCGGAATCTAAAAGTGGTCTCTCAGGAGTGGCTCACAACATGGACAGTAAGTAGAGTCAGTCTTCTTGTACGTAAATCGTCATTGTGCCTTTTGTATATAATTCCGATGCAATTCCTGTGTTTCATCGTCAATATGAAGGTCCAAGGGATACAGTAAATCCGAAGTGAAGCATCGGAATCTAAAACTAGCCTCATAGGAATGGCTGAAAACATGGACTGTAAGAAGAGTCAGTCTTCTTGTACTTAAATCGGCATTGTGCTTTTTGTAATCAATTCCGATGAAATTTCTGTGTTTCACCGTCAATATGAAGGTCCAAGGGATACAGTACACCTGAAGTGAAACATCGGAATCTAAAACTGGTCTCACAGGAAAGGCTGAATGCATAGACATTAAGAACAGTCAGTCTACTAGTACGTAAGTCGGCATTGTGCCTTTTGTATGTAATTCCGATGCAATATCTGTTTTTCATCGTCAATAGAAGGTGCAAGGGATACAGTAAACCAGAAATGAAACATCGGAATCTAAAACTGGTGTCACAGGAAAGGCTCAAACATATTCAGCAGGAAGAATCAGTCTTCTTGTACTTAAATTGGGATTGCGAGTTTTGTATTTAATTCCGATGCAATTTCTGTGTTTCATCGTCAATATGAAGGTCCAAGCGATACAGTAAACCGTAAGTGAAGCATCGGAATCTAAAATTAGTCCCACAGAAAAGGCTGATGACATATTTAGGAAGAAGACTCAGTCCTCTTGTAATTAAATCGGCATTGTGCCTTTTGTATTTATTTCCAATGCAATTTATGTTTTTCATCGTCAATTTGAAGGTCCAAGGGATTCAGAAAAACGTGAAGTGAAGCATCGAAATCTAAAACTGGTCTCACAGGAAAGGCTCAAATCATAGACAATACGAACAGTGCGTTGTCTTGTACTTAAGTCGGCATTGTGCCTTTTGTATGTAATTCCGATGCAATATCTGTCTTTCATCGTCAATATGAAGGTGCAAGGGATACAGTAAACCTGAAGTGAAGCATCGGAATCTAAAACTGGTCTCACAGGAAAGGCTCAAAACATATTCAGGAAGGAGACTCAGTCCCCTTGTACTTAAATCGGAATTGTGCCTTTTGAATTTTATTGCGATGCAATTTCTGTGTTTCATCGTCAATATGACCGACCAAGGGATACAGTAATTCTTAAGTGAAGCACCGGAATCTAAAAATGGTCTCACAGGAAAGGCTGAAAACATATTAAGGAAGAAGGCTCAGTCTTCCTGTAATTAAATCAGCATTTTGCCTTTTGTATCTACTTCCGATGCAATTTCTCTGTTTCATCGTCAATATGAATGACCAAGGGATACAGGAAAACCTGAAATGAAGCATCGGAATCTAAAACTGGTCTCACAGGAAAGGCTCAAATCATAGACAGTTAGAAGAGTCCGTCTTCTTGTACATAAGTCGGCATTGTGCCCTATGTATTTAATTCCGTTGCAATTTCTATGTTTCATCGTCAATATGAAGGTCCAAGGGATACAGTAAACCTGAAGTGAAGCATCGGAATCTAAAACTGGTCCACAGGAAAGGCTCAAATCATGGACAATACGATGAGTCCGTCCTCTTGTACTTAAGTCTGCATTTTGCTTTTGTATTTAATTCCGATTCAATTTCTATGTTTCATCGTCAATATGAAGGTCCAAGGGATACAGTAAACATGAAGTGAAGCATCGGAAACTAAAACTGGTCTCACAGGAGAGGCTCAAAACATGTTCAGGAAGAAGACTGAGTCTTCTTGTACTTAAATCGAGATTGTGCCTTTTGTATTTAATTCCGATGCAATTTCTGTTTTCATCGCCTAAATGAGGGTCCAAGGTATACAGTGAACCTTAAGTGAAGCATCGGAATCTGAATCTGGTCTCAACGGAAAGGCTGAAAACATATCCAGGAAGAAGAATCAGTCTTCGTGTAATTAAAACGGCATTGCGCCATTTGTATTCATTTACGATGCAACATCTGTGTTTCATCGTCAATATGAAGGTCCAAGGGATACAGAAAAACCTGAAGTGATGCAAGGGAATCTAAAACTGGTCTAATACGAGGGCTCAAATCACAGACAGTAAGAAGAGTCAGTCTTCTAGTACTTAAGTTGACATTGTGCCTTTTGTATTTAATTCCGATGCAATCTCTGTGTTTCATCGTCAATATGAAGGTACAAGGAATACAGTAAAACTGAGGTGAATCATTAGAATCTACAACCGGTCTCACCTTAAAAGCCGAATGAATATTCAATAAGAAGAGTCAGTCTTCGTGTACTTAAGTAGGCATTGTGCCTTTTGTATTTAATTCCGATGCAATTTCTGTGTTTTGTCGTCAGTACGAAGGTCCGAGGTACACAGTAAACCTGAAGTGGAGCTTGGGAATCAAAAACTGGTCTCACAGGAAAGACTCAAAACATATACAGGAAGAAGATTCAGTCTTCTTGTACTTAAGCCGGCATCGTGCCTTTTGTATTTAATTCCGATGCAATTTCTGTGTTTCATCGTCAATATGACGGTCCAAGGTATACAGAAAACCTGAAGTGAAGCATCGGAATCTAAAACTGGTCTCACAGGAAAGGCTCAAAACATATTCAGGAAGAAGACTCAGTCTTCTTGTAATTAAATCGGCATTATCCCATATGTATTTATTTCCGATGAAATTTCTGTGTTTTATCGTCAATATGATGGTGCAAGGGATACAGAAAAACCTGAGGTTAAGCATCGGAATCTAAAACTGGTCTCACAGGAATGGCTCATAACATAGACAGTAAGAATAGTCAGTCGTCCTGTATTTAAATCGGCATTGTGCCTTTTGTATTTAATTCCGATGAAATTTCTCTGTTTCATCGTCAATATGAAAGTCCAAGGGATACAGTAAACCTGAAGTGAAGCATTGGAATCTATAAGTGGTTTCACAGGAATAGCTCAAAACATGGATAGTAAGTAGAGTCAGTCTCCTTGAACTTAAATTGGCATTGTGCCTTTTGTTTTTAATTCCGATGCAATTTCTGTGTTTCATCGTCGATATGAAGGTCCAAGAGATACAGTAATCCCTGAAGTGAAGCATCGGAATCTAAAACTGGTCTCACAGGAAAGGCTGAAAACTTACTCAGGAAGAAGTCTCAGTCTTCTTGTAATTAAATCGGCATTGTTCCTTTTGTAGTAAATTCCGTCGCAATTTCTGTGTTTTATCGTCAATATGAAGCTCCAAGGGATACAGTAAACATGAAGTTAAGCATCGGAATCTAAAACTGGTCTCACAGGAAAGGCTCAAATCATAGGCAATAAGAAGAGTCCGTCCTCTTCTACGTAAGTGGGCATTGTGACTTTAATATTTAATTCCGATGCAATTTCTGTGTTTCATCGTCAATATGAAGGTCCAAGGGATACAGTAAACCTGAAGTGTTGCTTCGGAATCTAAAACTGGCCTCACAGGGAAGGCTCAAAACATATACAGGAAGAAGATTCAGTCCTCTTGTACTTAAGTCGGCATTGTGCTTTTCGTATTTAATTCCGATGCAATTTCTGTGTTTCATCGTCAATATGAAGGTCCAAGGGAAACAGTAAACCTGAAGTGAAGCATCGGAATCCAAAACTGATCTCACAGGAATGACTCAAGGCATATTCAGGAAGAAGACTCAGTCTTCTAGTACTTAAATCGGGATTGTGCCTTTTGTATTTAATTCCGATGCAATTTCTGTGTTTCGTCGTCAACATGGAGGTCCAAGGGATACAGGAAACCTTAAGTGAAGCATCGGAATCTAAAACTGGTCTCACAGGTAAGGCTGAAAGCATATTCATGAAGAAGACTCACTATTCTTGTAGTCAAATCGGCATTATCTCTTTTGTATTTAATTCCGACGCAATATCTGTGCTTCGTCGTCAATATGAAGGTCCAAGGGATACAGAAAACCTGAAGTTAAGCAGCGGAATCTAAAACTAGTCTCATAGGAATGGCTCAAAACAAGGACAGTAAGAAGAGTCAGTTTTCTTGTACTTAAATCGGCATTGTGCATTTTATATTTAATTCCGATGACATTTCTGTGTTTCATCGTCAATATGAAGCTTCAAGGGATACAGTACACCTGAAGTGAAGGATCAGAATCTAAAACTGGTCTCACAGGAAACGCTGAAAACATAGATATTAAGAAGAGTCAGTCTTCTTGGACGTATGTCGGCATTGTGCCTTTTGTATTTAACTCCGATGCAATTTCTGAGTTTGATCGTCAATATGAAGGTCCAAGGAATGCAGTAAACCTTGAGTTGAGCATCGGATTCTAAAACTGGTCTCACAGGAAAGGCTGAACACATATTCAGGAAGAAGACTCAGTCTTCTTGTAATTAAATCAGGATTGTTCCTTTTCAATTTATTTCCGATGCAATTTCTGTGTTTGATCGTCAATATGAATGTCCAAGGGGGACAGAAAAACCTGAAGTGAAGCATCGGAATCTAAAACTGGGCTCACAGGAAAGGCTCAAATCATAGGCAATAAGAAGAGTCCGTCTTCTTGTACTTAAATCGGCATTGTGCCTTTTTTATTTAATTCCGATGAAATTTCTGTGTTTCATCGTCAATATGACGGTCCAAGGGATACAGTACACCTGAAGTGAAGCATCGGAATATAAAACTGGTCTCACAGGAAAGGCTCAAATCATAGACAATAAGAAGAGTCCGTCTTCTTGTACATAAGTCGGCTTTGTGCCTTTTGTATTTAATTCCGATGCAATTTCTGTGTTTCATCGTCAATATGAAGGTCCAATATATACAGTAAACCTGAAGTGAAGCATCGGAATCTAAGACTGGTCTCACAGGAATGACTCTAAACATATTTAGGAAGAAGACTCGGTCTTCTAGTACTTACATCGGGATTGAGACTTTTGTATTCAATTCCGATTCAATTTCTGTGTTTCATCGTCAATATGAAGGTCCAAGGGATACAGGAAACCTTAAGTGAGGCATCGGAATCTAAAACTGGTCTCACAGGAAAGGCTGCAAACATATTCAGGAAGAAGACTCAGTCTTCTTGCAATAAAAGCGGCATTGTGCCTTTTGTATTTAATTCCGATGCAATTTCTGTGTTTCATCGTCAATATGAAGGTCCAAGGGAAACAGTAAACCTGAAGTGAAGCATCGGAATCTAAGACTGATCTCACAGGAATGACACAAAACAAATTCAGGAAGAAGACTCAGTCTTCTAGTACTTAAATCGGGATTGTGCCTTTGGTATTAATTTCCGATGGAATTTCTGTGTTTCATCGTCAATATGAAGGTCCAAGGGATACAGGAAACCTGAAGTGAAGCATCGGAATCTAAAACTGGTTTCACAGGAAAGGCTGAAAACTTATTCAGGAAGAAGACTCAGTCTTCTTGTAATTAAATCGGAATTGTGCATTTTGTATTTATTTCCGATGCAATTTCTGTGTTTCATCGTCAATATGAAGGTCCAAGGGATGCAGTAAACCTGAAGTGAAGCATCGGAATCTAAAATTGGTCTCACAGGAAAGGCTGAAAGCATATTCAGGAAGAAGACTCAGTCTTCTTGTAATTAAATCGGCATTGTGCCTTTTGTTTTTATTTCCGATGCAATTTCTCTGTTTCATCGTCAATATGAATGACAAAGGAATACAGGAAAACCTGAAATGAAGCATCGGAATCTAAAACTGGTCTCACAGTAAAGGCTCAAATCATAGACAATAAGAAGAGTCCGTCTTCGTGTACATAAGTCAGCATTGTGCCTCTTGTATTTAATTCCGATGCAATTTCTATGTTTCATCGAGAATATGAAGGTCCAAGGGATACAGTAAACCTGAAGTAAAGCATCGGAATCTAAACTGGTCTGACAGAAAGGCTCAAAACATATAGAGTTCTGTCTTCTTGTACTTAAGTCGGCATTGTGCCATTTGTATTTATTTCCGATGCAATTTCTGTGTTTCATCGTCAATATGGAAGTCCAGGGGATACAGTAAACTTGAAGTGAAGCATCGGAATCTAAAACTGGTCTCACAGGAAATTCTTGAAACATAGACTGTAAGAGGAGTCAGTCATCTTGTACTTATGTCGGCATTGTGGCTTTTGTATTTAATACCGATACAATTTCTGTGTTTCATCGTCAATATGAAGGTCCAAGGGATACAGTAAACCTTAAAAGAAGCTTCGGAATCTAAAACTGGTCTCACAGGAAAGGGCGAAAAGATATACAGGAAGAAGACATGGTCTTCTTGCACTTAAATTGGCATTTTGCCTTTTGTATTTATTTCCGATGCAATTTCTGTGTTTCATCGTCAATATGAAGGTCCAAGGGATACAGAAAAACCTGAAGTGATGCATTGGAATCTAAAACTGGTCTCACACGAAGGCTCAAATCATAGACAGTAAGAAGAGTCAGTCTTCTTGTACTTAAGGTGACATTGCGCCTTTTGTATTTAATTCCGATGCAATCACTGTGTTTCATCGTCAATATCAAGGTCCAAGGGATAGAGTAAAACTGAGGTGAAACATTGGAATCTGCAACCGGTGTCACAGGAAAGGCTGAAGGGATATTCAATAAGAAGAGTCAGTCTTCTTATACTTATGCCAGCTTCGTGCCTTTTGTATTTAATTCCGATGCAATTTCTGTGTTTCATCGTCAATATGATGGTCCAATATATACAGTAAACCTGAAGTGAAGCATCGGAAACTAAGACTAGTCTCACAGGAATGACTCTAAACATATTTAGGAAGAAGGCTCGGTCTTCTAGTACTTACATCGGGATTGTGACTTTTGTATTCAATTCCGATTCGATTTCTGTCTTTCATCGTCAATATGAAGGTCCAAGGGATACAGGAAACCTTAAGTGAGGCGTCGGAATCTAAAACTGGTCTCACAGGAAAGGCTGCAAACATATTCAGGAAGAAGACTCAGTCTTCTTGCAATAAAAGCGGCATTGTGCCTTTTGTATTTAATTCCGTTGCAATTTCTGTGTTTCATCGTCAATATGAAGGTCCAAGGGAAACAGTAAAACTGAAGTGAAGCATCGGAATCTAAGACTGATCTCACAGGAGTGACACAAAACAAATTCAGGAAGAAGACTCAGTCTTCTAGTACTTAAATCGGGATCGTGCCTTTTGTATTAATTTCCGATGGAATTTCTGTGTTTCATCGTCAATATGAAGGTCCAAGGGATACAGGAAACCTGAAGTGAAGCATCGGAATCTAAAACTGGTTTCACAGGAAAGGCTGAAAACATATTGAGGAAGAAGACTCAGTCTTCTTGTAATTAAATCGGAATTGTGCATTTTGTATTTATTTCCGATGCAATTTCTGTGTTTCATCGTCAATATGAAGGTCCAAGGGATGCAGTAAACCTGAAGTGAGGCATCGGAATCTAAAACTAGTCTCACAGGAACGGCTCAAAACATAGACAGTAAGAAGAGTCTTTCATCTTGTACTTATGTCGGCATTGAATTTTTTATTTATTTCCGATGAAATCTCTGTCTTTCATCGCCAATATGAAGGGCCAACGGTTACAGTAATCCTGAAGTGAAGCATCGGAATCTAGAACGTGTCACACTGGAAAGGCTCAAAACATATTCAGGAAGAAGACTCATTCCTCTTGTACTTAAATCGGGATTGTGCCTTTTGTATTTATTTCCGATGCAATTTCTGTGTTTCTTCGTCAATACGAAGGTCCAAGGGATACAGTAAACCTTAAGTGAAGCATCGGAATCTGAAACTGGTATCACAGTAAAATCTGAAATCATATGCAGGATGAAAACTCACTCTTCTTGTAATTAAATCTGCATTGTGCCTTTTGTAATTATGTCCGATGAAATTTCTGTGTTTCATCGTCAATATGAGGGGCCAAGGGATACAGAAAAACATGAAGTGAAGCATCGGAATCTAAAACTGGTCTCACAGGAAAGGCACAAATCATAGACAGTAAGAAGAGTCAGTCTCCTTGTACTTAAGTCGGCATTGTGCCTCTTGTATTTAATACCGATGCAATTTCTGTATTTCATAGTGAATATGAAGGTCCATGGGATACAGTAACCTGAAGTGAAGCATCGGAATCTAAAACTGGTCTCTCAGGAAAGCCTCAAAACGTAGACAGTAAGAAGAGTCAGTCCTCTTGCACTTAAGTCGGCATTGTGCCTTTTGTATTTAATACTGATACAAATTCTGTGTTTCATCGTCAATTAGAAGGTCCAAGGGATACAGTAAACCTCAAGTGAAGCATCGGAATCTGAAACTGGTCTCACAGGAAAGGGTGAAACCATATACAGGATGAAGACTCAGTCTCTTGTACATAAATTGGCAATTTGCCTTTTGTATTTAATACCGAAGCAATTTCTGTATTTCATCGTCACTATGAAAGTCCAAGGGATACAGTAAACCTGAAGTGAAGCATTGGAATCTAAAACTGGTCTCACAGGAAAGGATCAAAGCATAGACAGTAAGAAGAGTCAGTCATCTGGTACTTAAGTCGGCATTGTGCCTCTTGTATTTAATACCGATACAATTTCTGTGTTTCATCGTCAATAAGAAGGTCCAAGGGATACAGTAAACCTTAAGTGAAGCTTCGGAAACTAAAACTGGTCTAGCAGGAAAGGGCGAAAACATATACAGGAAGAAGACTCAGTCATCTTGCACTTAAATTGGCATTTTGCCTTTTGTATTTAATTCCGATGCAATTTCTGTGGTTCATCGTCAATACGAAGGTCCAAGGGATACAGTAAACTTGAAGTCAAGCATCGGAATCTAAAACTGGTCTCATAGGAGAGGCTGAAAACATATTCAGGAAAAAGACTCCGTCTTCTTGTACTTAAATCGGGATTGTGCCTTTTGCATATAATTCCGATGCAATTTCTGTGTTTCATCGTCAATATGAAGGTCCAAGGGATACAGTAAACCTGTAGTGAAGCATCGGAATCTAAAACTGGTCTCACAGGAATGGCTCTAAACATAATCAGGAAGAACTCTCAGTCTTCTTGTACTTAAAACGGGATTGTGCCTTTTGTATTTATTTCCGATGGAGTTTCTGTGTTTCATCGTCCATATGGAGGTCCATGGGATACACGAAAACCTGAAGTGAAGCATCGGAAGAAGACTCAGTCGTCTTGTACTTAAATTGGCATTCTGACTTTTATATTTAATTCCGATGCATTTTCCGTGTGTCATCGTCAATATGAAGGTCCAAGGGATACAGTAAACATGAAGTGAAGCATCAGAATCTAAAACCGGTCTCGCAGAAAAAACTCAAAACATAGACAGTAAGGAGAGTCAGTATCCTTGTACTTAAGTCGGCATTGTGCCTTTTGTATATAAGACCGACGCAATTTCTGTGTTCCATCGTCAATATGAAGGTCCAAGGGATACAGTGAAACTGAGGTGAAGCTTTGGAAACTACAACTGGTCTCACAGGAAAGGCTGAAAACATATACAAGAAGAAGACTCAGTCTTCTTGTACTTAAGTCGGCAATGTGCCTTTTGTATTTAATTCTATGCAATTTCTGTCTTCCATCGTCAATGTGAAGGTCCAAGGGATACAGAAAAACCTGAAGTGAAGCATCGGAATCTAAATCTGGTCTCACGGGAACGGCTCAAATCAATGACAATAAGAAGGGTCCGTCTTCTTGCACTTAAGTCGGCATTTTGAACGGCTCAAACGGCTCTGAGCACTATGGGACTCAACTGCTGTGGTCATAAGTCCCCTAGAACTTAGAACTACTTAAACCTAACTAACCTAAGGACATCACACACATCCATGCCCAAGGCAGGATTCGAACCTGCGACCGTAGCGGTCGTGCGGTTCCAAACTGTAGCGCCTTTAACCGCTCGGCCACTCCGGCCGGCTCGGCATTTTGACTTTTGTATTTAATTCCGATGCAATTTCTGTGTTTCATCGTCAATATGAAGATCCAAGGGATACAGTAAACCTAAAGTGAAGCATCGGAATCTAAAACTGTTCTCTCAGGAAAGGCTCAAAACATAGACAGTAAGAAGGGACTGTGTTCTTGTACTTAAGACGGCATTGAATCTTGTACCTATTTCCGATGGAATTTCTGTATTTCATTGTCAAAATGAAGGTCCAAGGAATACAGTAACCTGAAGTGACGCATCGGAATCTGAAACTGGTCTCTCAGGAAAGTCTCAAAACATAGACAGTAAGAAGGGTCTGTCTTCTTGTACTTAAGACGGCATTGAATCTTGTACCTATTTCGGATGGAATTTCTATATTTCATTGTCAAAATGAAGGTCCAAGGGATACAGTAAACCTGAAGTGAAGCATCAGAATCTAAAACCGGTCTCACAGGAAAGGCTCAAAACATAGACAGTAAGAAGAGTCAGTCTCCTTGTACTTAAGTCGGCATTGTACCTTTTGTATTTAAGACCGACGCAATTTCTGTGTTCCATCGTCAATATGAAGGTTTGAGGCATACAGTAAAACTGAGGTGAAGCTTAGGAATCTACAACTGGTCTCACAGGAAAGGCTGAAAACATATTCAGGAAGAAGTCTCAGTCTTCTTGTACTTAAGTCGGCAATGTGCCTTTTGTATTTAACTCTATGCAATATCTGTCTTTCATCTTCAATGTGAAGCTCCAAGGGATACAGTAAATCTGAAATGAAGCATCGAAATCTAAAACTGGTCTCACAAGAAAGTCTGAAAACATATTAAGGAAGAAGACTCAGTCTTCTTGTAATTAAATCGGCATTGTGCCTTTTTTATTTAATTCCGATGCAATATCTGTATTTTATCGTCAATATGAAGGTCCAAGGGGTACAGCAACCCTGAAGTGAAGTATCGGAAGCTAAAAGTGGCCTCACAGGAGAGGCTGAAAACATATCCAGGAGGATGACTCAGTATTCTTGTACTTAAGTCTGCAATGTGCCTTAAGTATTTAATTCCGATGCAATTTCTGTGTTTCGTCAACAATATGAAGGTCCAAAATATACAGTAAACCTAAAGTGAAGCATCGGAATCTATAACTGATCTCACAGGAAAAGCTCAAAATCATATACAGGAAGAAGAGTCAGTCTTCTTGTACTTAAGTCGTCATTGTGCCTTTTGTATTTAATTCCGACGCAGTTTCTGTGTTTCATCGTCAAAATGACGGTCCAGCGGATACAGTAAACGTGAAGTGAAGCATCATAATCTAAAACAGGTCCCACAGGAAAGGCTGAAAACATGTTCAGGAAGAATATTCAGTCTTCTTGTACTTAAGTCGGCATTGTGCGTTTTGTATTTAATTCGGATGCAAATTCTGTGTTTCATCGTCAATATGAAGGTCCAAGTGATACAGTAAATCAGAAATGAATCATCGGAATCTAAAACTGGTCTGGTCTTCTTGTAATTAAATCGGCATTGTGCCTTCTGGATTTATTTCCGATGCAATTTCTGTGCTTCATCGTCAATATGAAGGTCAAGGGATACAGTAAAACTGAAGTGAAGCATCGGAATCTATAACTGGTCTCACAGGAAAGGCTCAAATCATTGACAAGATGTAGAGTCAGTCTTCCTATACTGAAGTCGGCATTGTGGTTTTTTTTTTAAATCCGATGCATTTTCTGTGTTTCATCGTCAATATGAAGGTCCGAGGGATACAGTAAAACTGAGGTGAAGCATTGGGAACTACAACTGGTCTCACAGGAATGGCTGAAAACATATACAGGAAGAAGACTCAGTCTTCTTGTACGTAAGTCGGCATTTTGCCTTTTGTATTCAATTCCGATGCAATTTCTGTGTTTCATCGTCAATAGGATGGTCCAAGGGATACAGTTAACCTGAAGTGAAGCATCGGAATCTAATACTGGTCTCACAGGAAAGACTCAAAGTAACGACAGTAAGAAGAGGCTGTCTTCATGTACCTAAGTCGGCATTGTGCCTTTTGTATTAAATTCCGATAGAATTTCTAAGTTTCATCGTCAACATGAAGGTCCAAGGGATACAGTAAACCCGAAGTGATGCATCGGAATCTAAAACTGGTCTCACAGGAAAGGGTGAAAACATATAAAGGAAAATGACTCAATTCTTTTGTACTTAATTTGGCACTGTGCCCCTTGTATTTAATACCGATGCAATTTCTGTGTTTCATAGTGAATATGAAGGGCCAAGGGATACAGCAGACCTGAAGTGAAGCATCGGAATCTAGAACTTGTCTCTCAGGAAAGGTTCAGAACATAGACAGTAAGAAGGGTCAGTCTTCTTGTACTTAAGTCGGCATTGTGCCCTTTGTATTTAATTCCGATGCAATATCTGTGTTTCATCGTCAGTAAGAAGGACCAAGGGATACAGTAAACCTGAAGTGAAGCATTGGAATCTAAAAGTGGTCTCACAGGAATGGCTCAAATCATAGAATGTATGAAGAGTCAGACCTCTTGAACTTAAGTCGGCATTGGGCCTTTTGAATTTAATTCCGATGCAATTTCTGTGTTTCATCATCTATAAGAAGGTCCAAGGGAAACAGTAAAACTGAGGAGAAGCATCGGAATCTGAAACTGGTCTCACAGGAAAGGCTGAAAACATATCCAGGAAGATGGCTCACTATTCTTGTACTTAAGTCTGCAATGTGCCTTAAGAATCTAATTCCGATGCAATTTCTGTGTTTCGTCAACAATATGAAGGTCCAAAATATACAGTAAACCTAAAGTGAAGCATTGGAATTTATAACTGGTATCACAGGAAAGGATCAAATTAATATACAGGAAGAAGACTCAGTCTTCTTTGTACTTAAGTCGGCATTGTGCCTTTTGTATTTAATTCCGATGCAACTTCTGTGTATCATCGTCAATATGAAGGTCCAGCGGATACAGTAAACGTGAAGTGAAGCATCGAAATATAAAACTGGTCTCATAGAAAAGGCCCCAAACATAGACAGTAAGAAGAGTCAGTCTTCTTGTACTTAAGTCGGCATTGTGCCTTTTGTATTTAATTGCGATAGAATGTCTGTGTTTCATCGTCAATATGATGGTCCAAGGAATATAGTAAACCTGAAGTGAAGCACCGGAATCTAAATCTGGTCTCACAGGAAAGGGTGAAAACATATACAGGAAGAAGACTCAGTTCTCTTGTACTTAAGTTGGCATTTTGCATTTTGTATTTAATTCCGATGCAACTACTGTGTTTCATCGTCAATATGATGGTCCAAGGGATACAGTAAACTTGAAGTGAAGCATCGGAATCTAGAACTGGTCTCACAGGGAAGGCTCAAAACATAGACAGTAAGAAGAGTCAGTCGTCATAAACTTAGGTCGGAATTGTGCCCATTGTATTTAGTTACGATGCATTTTCTGTGTTTCATTGTCAATATGAAAGTCCATGGGATACAGTAAGACTGAGGTGAAGCATCGGAATCTAAAACTGGACTTACAGGAAGGGCTGAAAACATATACAGGAGGAAGACTCGGTCTTCTTGTACTTAAATTGGAATTTTGCCTTTTGAACTTAATTCCGATGCAATTTCTGTGTTTCATCGACTGTGTTGAACTTAAGTCGGCGTTGAGACTTTTGTATTAAATTCAGATGCAATTTCTGTGTTTCATCGTCAATAAGAAGGTCCATGGGATACAGTAAACCTGAAGTGAAGCGTCGGAATCGAAAACTGGACTCACAGGAGAGGTTCAAATCATGGAAAGTTAGAGTGTCAGTCGTCTTGTACTAAGGTCGGCATTGTGACTTTTGTATTACATTCGTATGCAATTTCTGTGTTTCATCGTCAATACGAAGGTCCAAGGGATACAGTAAAATTGAAGTGAAGCATCGGAATCTAAAACTGGACCCACAGGAGAGGTTCAAATCATAGAAAGTTAGAGTGTCAGTCCTCTAGTACTAAGGTCGGCATTGTGACTTTTGTATTACATTCGTATGCAATTTCGGTGTTTCATCGTCAATACGAAGGTCCAAGGGATACAGTAAAATTGAAGTGAAGCATCGGAATCTAAAACTGGACTCACAGGAGAGGTTCAAATCATAGAGAGTTAGAGTGTCAGTCCTCTAGTACTAAGGTCGGCATTGTGGCTTTTGTATTACATTCGTATGCAATTTCTGTGTTTCATTGTCAATACGAAGGTCCAAGGGATACAGTAAAATTGAAGTGAAGCATCGGAATCTAAAACTGGACTCACAGGAGAGGTTCAAATCATTGAAAGTTTAAGTGTCAGACCTCTTGTACTTAAGTCGGCATTGTGACTTTTGTATTAAATTCGGATGCAATTTCTGTGTTTCATCGTCATTAAGAAGGTCCAAGGGATACAGTAAATCTGAAGTGAAGCATCGGAAATCCAAAACTGGACGCACAGGAGAGGTTCAAGTCATAGAAAGTAAGAGTGTCAGTCCTCTTGTACTTAAGTCGGCATTGTGACTTTTGTATTACATTCGGATGCAATTTCTGTGTTTCATCGTCAATAAGAAGGTCCCAGGGATACAGTAGACCTGAAGTGAAGTATCGGAATCTACAACTGAACTCACAGGAGGGGTTTAAATCAAGAAAGTTAGAGTGCCAGTTCTCTTGTACTTAAGTCGGCATTGTGACTTTTGTATTAAATTCGGATGCAATTTCTGTGTTTCATCGTCAATAAGAAGGTTCAAGGGATACAGTAAACGTGAAGTGAAGCATCGGAATCTAAAACTGGACTCACAGGAGAGGTTCAAATCATAGAAATTTAGAGTGTCAGTGATCTTGTACTTAAGTCGGCATTGAGACTTTTGTATTAAATTCGGATGCAATTTCTGCGTTTCATCGTCAATAAGAAGGTCCAAGGGATACAGTAAACCTGAAGAGAAGCATCGGAATCTAAAACTGGACTCACAGGAGAGGTTCATATCATGGAAAATTAGAGTGTCAGTCCTCTCGTACTTAAGTCAGCATTGTGACTTTTGTATTAATTTTGGATGCAATTTCTGTGTTTCATCGTCAATAAGAAGGTCCAAGGGATACAGTAAACCTGAAGTGAAGCATCGGAATCTAAAACTGGACTGACAGGAGAGGTTCAAATCATAGAAAGTTGGAGTGTCAGTTATCTTGTACTTAAGTCAACATTGTGCCTTTTCTATTAAATTCGGATGCAATTTCTGTGTTTCATCGTCAATAAGAAGGTCCTAGGGATACAGTAAACCTGAAGTGAAGCATCGGAATCTGAAACTGGACTTACTGGAGAGGTTCAAATCATAGAAAGTGAGAGTGTCAGTCCGCTTGTACTGAAGTCGGCATTGTGAATTATATACTATATTCGGATGCAATTTCTGTGTTTCATCGTCAATAAAAAGGTCCAAGGGATACAATACACCAGCAGTGAAGCATCGGAATCGAAAACTGGACTCACAGGAGAGGTTCAAATCTCAGAAAGTTAGAGTGTCAGTCCTCTTGTACTTAAGTCGGCATTGTGACTTTTGTATTACATTCGTATGCAATTTCTGTGCTTCAGCGTCAATAAGAAGGTCCAAGGGATACAGTAAACTTGAAGTGAAGCATCGGAATCTAGAACTGGTCTCACAGGGAAGGCTCAAAACATAGACAGTAAGAAGAGTCAGTCGTCGTAAACTTAGGTCGGAATTGTGCCCATTGTATTTAGTTACGATGCATTTTCTGTGTTTCATTGTCAATATGAAAGTCCATGGGATACAGTAAGACTGAGGTGAAGCATCGGAATCTAAAACTGGACTTACAGGAGGGGCTGAAAACATATACAGGAGGAAGACTCGGTCTTCTTGTACTTAAATTGGAATTTTGCCTTTTGAACTTAATTCCGATGCAATTTCTGTGTTTCATCGACTGTGTTGAACTTAAGTCGGCGTTGAGACTTTTGTATTAAATTCAGATGCAATTTCTGTGTTTCATCGTCAATAAGAAGGTCCATGGGATACAGTAAACCTGAAGTGAAGCGTCGGAATCGAAAACTGGACTCACAGGAGAGGTTCAAATCATGGAAAGTTAGAGTGTCAGTCGTCTTGTACTAAGGTCGGCATTGTGACTTTTGTATTACATTCGTATGCAATTTCTGTGTTTCATCGTCAATACGAAGGTCCAAGGGATACAGTAAAATTGAAGTGAAGCATCGGAATCTAAAACTGGACCCACAGGAGAGGTTCAAATCATAGAAAGTTAGAGTGTCAGTCCTCTAGTACTAAGGTCGGCATTGTGACTTTTGTATTACATTCGTATGCAATTTCGGTGTTTCATCGTCAATACGAAGGTCCAAGGGATACAGTAAAATTGAAGTGAAGCATCGGAATCTAAAACTGGACTCACAGGAGAGGTTCAAATCATAGAGAGTTAGAGTGTCAGTCCTCTAGTACTAAGGTCGGCATTGTGGCTTTTGTATTACATTCGTATGCAATTTCTGTGTTTCATTGTCAATACGAAGGTCCAAGGGATACAGTAAAATTGAAGTGAAGCATCGGAATCTAAAACTGGACTCACAGGAGAGGTTCAAATCATTGAAAGTTTAAGTGTCAGACCTCTTGTACTTAAGTCGGCATTGTGACTTTTGTATTAAATTCGGATGCAATTTCTGTGCTTCATCGTCATTAAGAAGGTCCAAGGGATACAGTAAATCTGATGTGAAGCATCGGAAATCCAAAACTGGACGCACAGGAGAGGTTCAAATCATAGAAAGTAAGAGTGTCAGTCCTCTTGTACTTAAGTCGGCATTGTGACTTTTGTATTACATTCGGATGCAATTTCTGTGTTTCATCGTCAATAAGAAGGTCCCAGGGATACAGTAGACCTGAAGTGAAGTATCGGAATCTACAACTGAACTCACAGGAGGGGTTTAAATCAAGAAAGTTAGAGTGCCAGTTCTCTTGTACTTAAGTCGGCATTGTGACTTTTGTATTAAATTCGGATGCAATTTCTGTGTTTCATCGTCAATAAGAAGGTTCAAGGGATACAGTAAACGTGAAGTGAAGCATCGGAATCTAAAACTGGACTCACAGGAGAGGTTCAAATCATAGAAATTTAGAGTGTCAGTGATCTTGTACTTAAGTCGGCATTGAGACTTTTGTATTAAATTCGGATGCAATTTCTGCGTTTCATCGTCAATAAGAAGGTCCAAGGGATACAGTAAACCTGAAGAGAAGCATCGGAATCTAAAACTGGACTCACAGGAGAGGTTCATATCATAGAAAGTGAGAGTGTCAGTCCGCTTGTACTGAAGTCGGCATTGTGAATTATATACTATATTCGGATGCAATTTCTGTGTTTCATCGTCAATAAAAAGGTCCAAGGGATACAATACACCAGCAGTGAAGCATCGGAATCGAAAACTGGACTCACAGGAGAGGTTCAAATCTCAGAAAGTTAGAGTGTCAGTCCTCTTGTACTTAAGTCGGCATTGTGACTTTTGTATTACATTCGTATGCAATTTCTGTGCTTCAGCGTCAATAAGAAGGTCCAAGGGATACAGTAAACCTGAAGTGAAGCATCGGAATCTGAAACTGGACTCACAGGAGAGGTTCAAATCATAGAAAGAGTGTCAGTCCTCTTGTACTTAAGTCGGCATTGTGACTTTTGTATTAAATTCGGATGCAATTTCTGTGTTTCATCGTCAATAAGAAGGTCCAAGGGATACAGTAAACCTGAAGTGAAGCACTGGAATCTAAAACTGGACTCACAGGAGAGGTTGAAAACATAGAAAGTTAGAGTGTCAGTCCTCTTGTACTGGGGCCGTCATTGTGACTTTTGTATTAAATTCGGATGCAACTTCTGTGTTTCATCGTCAATAAGAAGGTCCAAGGGATACAGTAAACCTGAATGAAGTATCGGAATCTAAAACTGGACTCTCAGGAGGGGTTCAAATCATAAAAATTAGAGTGTCAGTTCTCTTGTACTTAAGTCGGCATTGTGACATTTGTATTAAATTCGGATACAATTTCTGTGTTTCATCGTCAATAAGAAGGTTCAAGGGATTCAGTAAATCTGAAGTGAAGCATCGGAATCTAAAACTGGACTCACAGGAGAGGTAGAAATCATAGAAAGTTAGAGTGTCAGTCCTCTTGTACTTAAGTCGGTATTGAGACTTTTGTATTAAATTCGGATGCAATTTCTGTGTTTCATCGTCAATAAGAAGGTCCAAGGAATACAGTAAACCTGAAGTGAAGTATCGGAATCTACAACTGGACTCACAGGAGGGGTTAAAATCACAGAAAGTTAGAGTGTCACTTCTCTTCTACTTAAGTCGTGATTGTGACTTTTGTATTAAATTCGGATGCAATTTCTGTGTTTCATCGTCAATAAAAAGGTCCAAGGGATACAGTAAACGTGAAGTGAAGCACCGGAATCTAAAACTGGACTCACAGGAGAAATTCAAATCACAGAAATTTAGAGTGTCAGTCCTTTTGTACTTAAGTCGGCATTGAGACTTTTGTATTAAATTCGGATGCAATTTCTGTGTTTCATCGTCAATAAGAAGGTCAAAGGCATACAATAAACCTGAAGTGAAGCATCGGAATCTACAACTGTACTCACAGGAGGGGTTAAAATCACAGAAAATTAGAGTGTCACTTCTCTTGTACTTAAGTCGTGATTGTGACTTTTGTATTAAATTCGGATGCAATTTCTGTGTTTCATCGTCAATAAAAAGGTCCAAGGGATACAGTAAACGTGAAGTGAAGCACCGAAATCTAAAACTGGACTCACAGGAGAGGTTCAAATCGCAGAAATTTAGAGTGTCAGTCCTCTTGTACTTAAGTCGGCATTGTGCCTTTTGTATTAAATTCGGATGCAATTTGTGTGTTTCATCGTTAATAAGAAGGTCCAGGGGAAACAGTAAATCTGAGGTGAAGCATCGGAATCTAAAACTGGACTCCTAGGACAGGTTGAAATCATAGAAAGTTAGAGTGTCAGTCCTCTTGTACTTAAGTCGGCATTGTGGCTTTTGTATTAAATTCGGATGCAATTTCTGTGTTTCATCGTCAATAAGAAGGTACAAGGGATACAGTAAACCTGAAGTGAATGATCCGAATCTACAACTGGACTCACAGGAGGGTTTCAAATTATAGAAAAGTAGAGTGTCAGTTCTCTTGTACTTAAGTCGGCATTGTGACTTTTGTATTACTTTCGGATGCAATTCCTGTGTTTCATCGTGAATAAGAAGCTCCAAGGGATACAGTAAACCTGAAGTGAAGCATCGTAATCTAAAACTGGACTCACAGGAGAGGTTCAAATCATAGAAATTTAGAGTGTCAGTCCTCTTGTACTTAAGTCAGCTTTGAGACTTTTGTATTACATTCGGATGCAATTTCTGTGTTTCATCGTCAATAAGAAGGTCCAAGGGATACAGTAAACCTGAAGTGAAGCATCGTAATCTAAAACTGGACTCACAGGAGAGGTTCAAATCACAGAAATTTAGAGTGTCAGTCCTCTTGTACTTAAGTCGGTATTGAGACTTTTTTATAACATTCGGATGCAATTTCTGTGTTTCATCGTCAATAAGAAGGTCCAAGGAATACAGTAAACCTGAAGTGAAGTATCGGAATCTACAACTGGACTCACAGGAGGGGTTAAAATCACAGAAAGTTAGAGTGTCACTTCTCTTGTACTTAAGTCGTCATTGTGACTTTTGTATTAAATTCGGATGCAATTTCTGTGTTTCATCGTCAATAAGAAGGTCCAAGGGTTTCAGTAAACGTGAAGTGAAGCATCGGAATCTAAAACTGGACTCACAGGAGAGGTTCAAATCACAGAAATTTAGAGTGTCAGCCCTCTTGTACTTAAGTCGGCATTGAGACTTTTGTAATTAATTCGGATGCAATTTCTGTGTTTCATCGTCAATAAGAAGGTCCAAGGCATACAATAAACCTGAAGTGACGCATCGGAATCTAAAACTGGACTCACAGGAGAGGTTCAAATCATAGAAAGTTAGAGTGTCAGTCCTCTTGTACTTAAGTCGGCTTTGTGACTTTTGTATTAAATTCGGATGCAATTTCTGTGTTTCATCGTCAATAAGAAGGTCCAAGGGATACAGTAAACCTGAAGTGAAGCATCGGAATCTAAAACTGGACTCACAGGAGATATTCAAACCATAGAAAGTTAGAGTGTCAGTCCTCTTGTACTTAAGTCGGCATCGTGCCTTTTGTATTAAATTCGGATGCAATTTGTGTGTTTCATCGTTAATAAGAAGGTCCAGGTGAAACAGTAAATCTGACGTGAAGCATCGGAATCTAAAACTGGACTCACAGGACAGGTTGAAATCATAGAAAGTTAGAGTGTCAGTCCTCTTGTAATTAAGTCGGCATTGTGGCTTTTGTATTACATTCGGATGCAATTTCTGTGTTTCATCGCGAATAAGAATGTCCAAGGGATACGGTAAACCTGAAGTGAATGTTCCGAATCTACAACTGGACTCACAGGAGGGTTTCAAATCATAGAGAAGTAGAGTGTCAGTTCTCTTGTACTTAAGTCGGCATTGTGACTTTTGAATTAAATTCGGATGCAATTTCTGTGTTTCATTGTGAATAAGAAGGTCCAAGGGATACAGTAAACCTGAAGTGAAGCATCGTAATCTAAAACTGGACTCACAGGAGAGGTTCAAATCATAGAAATTTAGAGTGTCAGTCCTCTTGTACTTAAGTCAGCATTGAGACTTTGGTATTACATTCGGATGCAATTACTGTGTTTCATCGTCATTAAGAAGGTCCAAGGGATACAGTAAACCTGAAGTGAAGCATCGGAATCTACAACTGGACTCACAGGTGGGGTTCAAATCACAGAAAGTTAGAGTGTCAGTTCTCTTGTACTTAAGTCGTCATTGTGACTTTTGTATTTAATTCGGATGCAATTTCTGTGTTTCATCGTCAATAAGAAGGTCCAAAGGATACAGTAAACCTGAAGTGAAGCATCGGAATCTACAACTGGACTCACAGGAGGGGTTCAAATCACAGAAAGTTAGAGTGTCAGTTCTCTTGTACTTAAGTCGTCATTGAGACTTTAGTATTAAATTCGGATGCAATTTCTGTGTTTCATCAACAAAAAGAATGTCCAAGGAATACAGTAAAACTGAAGTGAAGTATCGGAATCTTCAACTGGACACACAGGAGGGGTTCAAATCACAGAAAGTTAGAGTGTCATATCTCTTGTACTTAAGTCGTCATTGTGACTTTTGTATTTAATTCGGATGCAATTTCTGTGTTTCATCGTCAATAAGAAGGTCCAAGGGATAATGTAAACGTGAAGTGAACTATCGGAATCTAAAACTGGACTCACAGGAGAGGTTCAAATCACAGAAATTTAGAGTGTCAGTCCTCTTGTACTTAAGTCGGCATTGAGACTTTTGTATTAAATTCGGATGCAATTTCTGTCTTCCATCGTCAATAAGAAGGTCCAAGGCATACAATAAACCTGAAGTGAAGCATCGGAATCTAAAACTGGACTGACATGAGTGGTTCAAATCATAGAAAACTAGAGTGTCAGTCCTCTTGTAATTAATTCGGCATTGTGACTTTTGTATTAAATTCGGATGCAATTTCTGTGTTTCATCGCCAATAAGAAGGTCCAAGGAATACAGTAAACCTGCAGTTAAGAACCGGAATCTAAAACTGGACTCACAGGAGGGGTTCAAATCATAGAAAGTTAGAGTGTCAGTTCTTTTGTACTTAAATCGGCAGTGTGACATTTGTATTAAATTCCGATGCAATTTGTGTGTTTCATCGTTAATAAGAAGTTCCAAGGGAAACAGTAAACCTGCAGTGAAGCATCGGAATCTAAGACTGGACTCACAGAGAAGGTTCAAATCATAGAAAGTTAGAGTGTCAGTTCTCTTGTACTTAAGTCGGCATTGTGACTTTTGTATTACTTTCGGATGCAATTCCTGTGTTTCATCGTGAATAAGAAGCTCCAAGGGATACAGTAAACCTGAAGTGAAGCATCGTAATCTAAAACTGGACTCACAGGAGAGGTTCAAATCATAGAAATTTAGAGTGTCAGTCCTCTTGTACTTAAGTCAGCTTTGAGACTTTTGTATTACATTCGGATGCAATTTCTGTGTTTCATCGTCAATAAGAAGGTCCAAGGGATACAGTAAACCTGAAGTGAAGCATCGTAATCTAAAACTGGACTCACAGGAGAGGTTCAAATCACAGAAATTTAGAGTGTCAGTCCTCTTGTACTTAAGTCGGTATTGAGACTTTTTTATAACATTCGGATGCAATTTCTGTGTTTCATCGTCAATAAGAAGGTCCAAGGAATACAGTAAACCTGAAGTGAAGTATCGGAATCTACAACTGGACTCACAGGAGGGGTTAAAATCACAGAAAGTTAGAGTGTCACTTCTCTTGTACTTAAGTCGTCATTGTGACTTTTGTATTAAATTCGGATGCAATTTCTGTGTTTCATCGTCAATAAGAAGGTCCAAGGGTTTCAGTAAACGTGAAGTGAAGCATCGGAATCTAAAACTGGACTCACAGGAGAGGTTCAAATCACAGAAATTTAGAGTGTCAGCCCTCTTGTACTTAAGTCGGCATTGAGACTTTTGTAATTAATTCGGATGCAATTTCTGTGTTTCATCGTCAATAAGAAGGTCCAAGGCATACAATAAACCTGAAGTGACGCATCGGAATCTAAAACTGGACTCACAGGAGAGGTTCAAATCATAGAAAGTTAGAGTGTCAGTCCTCTTGTACTTAAGTCGGCTTTGTGACTTTTGTATTAAATTCGGATGCAATTTCTGTGTTTCATCGTCAATAAGAAGGTCCAAGGGATACAGTAAACCTGAAGTGAAGCATCGGAATCTAAAACTGGACTCACAGGAGATATTCAAACCATAGAAAGTTAGAGTGTCAGTCCTCTTGTACTTAAGTCGGCATCGTGCCTTTTGTATTAAATTCGGATGCAATTTGTGTGTTTCATCGTTAATAAGAAGGTCCAGGTGAAACAGTAAATCTGACGTGAAGCATCGGAATCTAAAACTGGACTCACAGGACAGGTTGAAATCATAGAAAGTTAGAGTGTCAGTCCTCTTGTAATTAAGTCGGCATTGTGGCTTTTGTATTACATTCGGATGCAATTTCTGTGTTTCATCGCGAATAAGAATGTCCAAGGGATACGGTAAACCTGAAGTGAATGTTCCGAATCTACAACTGGACTCACAGGAGGGTTTCAAATCATAGAGAAGTAGAGTGTCAGTTCTCTTGTACTTAAGTCGGCATTGTGACTTTTGAATTAAATTCGGATGCAATTTCTGTGTTTCATTGTGAATAAGAAGGTCCAAGGGATACAGTAAACCTGAAGTGAAGCATCGTAATCTAAAACTGGACTCACAGGAGAGGTTCAAATCATAGAAATTTAGAGTGTCAGTCCTCTTGTACTTAAGTCAGCATTGAGACTTTGGTATTACATTCGGATGCAATTACTGTGTTTCATCGTCATTAAGAAGGTCCAAGGGATACAGTAAACCTGAAGTGAAGCATCGGAATCTACAACTGGACTCACAGGTGGGGTTCAAATCACAGAAAGTTAGAGTGTCAGTTCTCTTGTACTTAAGTCGTCATTGTGACTTTTGTATTTAATTCGGATGCAATTTCTGTGTTTCATCGTCAATAAGAAGGTCCAAAGGATACAGTAAACCTGAAGTGAAGCATCGGAATCTACAACTGGACTCACAGGAGGGGTTCAAATCACAGAAAGTTAGAGTGTCAGTTCTCTTGTACTTAAGTCGTCATTGAGACTTTAGTATTAAATTCGGATGCAATTTCTGTGTTTCATCAACAAAAAGAATGTCCAAGGAATACAGTAAAACTGAAGTGAAGTATCGGAATCTTCAACTGGACACACAGGAGGGGTTCAAATCACAGAAAGTTAGAGTGTCATATCTCTTGTACTTAAGTCGTCATTGTGACTTTTGTATTTAATTCGGATGCAATTTCTGTGTTTCATCGTCAATAAGAAGGTCCAAGGGATAATGTAAACGTGAAGTGAACTATCGGAATCTAAAACTGGACTCACAGGAGAGGTTCAAATCACAGAAATTTAGAGTGTCAGTCCTCTTGTACTTAAGTCGGCATTGAGACTTTTGTATTAAATTCGGATGCAATTTCTGTCTTCCATCGTCAATAAGAAGGTCCAAGGCATACAATAAACCTGAAGTGAAGCATCGGAATCTAAAACTGGACTGACATGAGTGGTTCAAATCATAGAAAACTAGAGTGTCAGTCCTCTTGTAATTAATTCGGCATTGTGACTTTTGTATTAAATTCGGATGCAATTTCTGTGTTTCATCGCCAATAAGAAGGTCCAAGGAATACAGTAAACCTGCAGTTAAGAACCGGAATCTAAAACTGGACTCACAGGAGGGGTTCAAATCATAGAAAGTTAGAGTGTCAGTTCTTTTGTACTTAAATCGGCAGTGTGACATTTGTATTAAATTCCGATGCAATTTGTGTGTTTCATCGTTAATAAGAAGTTCCAAGGGAAACAGTAAACCTGCAGTGAAGCATCGGAATCTAAGACTGGACTCACAGAGAAGGTTCAAATCATAGAAAGTTAGAGTGTCAGTCCTCTTGTACTTAAGTCGGCAATGAGACTTTTGTATTAAATTCGGATGCAATTTCTGTGTTTCATCGTCAATAAGAAGGTCCAAGAGATACAGTAAACCTGAAGTGAAGCATCGGAATCTAGAACTGGACACACAGGAGATATTCAAACCATTGAAAGTAAGAGTGTCAGTCCTGTTGTACTTAAGTCGGCATTGTGCCTTTTGTATTAAATTCGGATGCAATTTGTGTGTTTCATCGTTAATAAGAAGGTCCAAGGGATACAGTAAACCTGAAGTGAATAATCGGAATCTAAAACTGGACTCACAGGAGAGGTACAAATCATAGAAAGTTAGTGTGTCAGTCCTCTTGTACTGAAGTCGGCATTGTGACTTTTGTATTAAATTCGGATGCAATTTCTGTGTTTCATCGTCAATAAGAATGTCCAAGGTATACAGTAAACCTGAAGTGAAGCATCGGAATCTAAAACTGGACTCACAGGAGAGGTTCAAATCATGGAAAGTTAGAGTGTCAGTCCTCTTATACTTAAGTCGGCATTGTGACTTTTGTATTACTTTCGGATGCAATTTCTGTGTTTCATCGTCAATAAGAAGGTCCAAGGTATACAGTAAACCTGCAGTGAAGCATCGGAATCTAAAACTGGACTCACAGGAGAGGTTAAAATCATAGAAAGTTAGAGTGTCAGTCTTCTTGTACTTCAGTCGGCATTTTGCATTTTGTATTAAATTCGGATGCAATTTCTGTGTTTCATCGTCAATAAGAAGGTCCAAGGGATACAGTAAACCTGAAGTGAAGCATCGGAGACGAAAAACTCTACTCAAAGGAGAGGTTCAAAACATAGAAAGTGAGAGTATCAGTCCGCTTGTACTAAAGTCGCCATTTTGACTATTGTATTAAATTCGGATGCAGTTTCTGTGTTTCATCGCCAATAAGAAGGTCCAAGGGATACAGTAAACCTGAAGTTAAGCATCGGAATCTACAACAGGACTCACAGGAGAGGCTCAAAACACAGAAATTTAGAGTGTCAGTCCTCTTGTACTTAAGTCGGCATTGAGACTTTTGTATTAAATTCGGATGCAATTTCTGTGTTTCATCGTCAATGAGAAGGTCCAAGGAATACAGCAATCCTGAAGTGAAGCATCGGAATCTAAAACTGGACTCAGAGGAGATATTCAAACCATAGAAAGTTAGAGTGTCTTTCCTATTGTACTTAAGTCGGCATTGTGGCTTTTGTATTAAATTCGGATGCAATTTCTGTGTTTCATCGTGAATAAGAAGGTCCAAGGGATACAGTAAACCTGAAGTGAATGATCCGAAACTACAACTGGACTCACAGGAGGGTTTCAAATCATAGAAAAGTAGAGTGTCAGTTCTCTTGTACTTAAGTCGGCATTGTGACTTTTGTATTAAATTCGGATGCAATTTCTGTGTTTCATCGTGAATAAGAAGGTCCAAGGGATACAGTAAACCTGAAGTGAAGCATCGTAATCTAAAACTGGACTCACAGGAGAGGTTCAAATCATAGAAATTTAGAGTGTCAATCCTCTTGTACTTAAGTCAGCATTGAGACTTTGGTATTACATTCGGATGCAATTTCTGTGTTTCATCGTCAATAAGAAGGTTCAAGGGATACAGTAAACCTGAAGTGAAGCATCGGAATCTAAAACTGGACTCACAGGAGAGGTTCAAATCATGGAAATTTAGAGTGTCAGTGTTCTTGTACTTAAGTCGGCATTGAAACTTTTGTATTAAATTCGGATGCAATTTCTGGGTTTCAACGACAATAAGAATGTCCAAGGAATACAGTAAACCTGAAGTGAAGTATCGGAATCTACAACTGGACTCACAGGAGGGGTTCAACTCACAGAAAGTTAGAGCGTCAGTTCTCTTATACTTAAGTCGTCATTGTGACTTTTGTATTTAATTCGGATTCAATTTCTGTGTTTCATAGTCAATAAGAAGGTCCAAGGGATACAGTAAACGTGAAGTGAAGCATCGGAATCTAAAACTGGACTCACAGGAGAGGTTCAAATCACAGAAATTTAGAGTGTCAGTCCTCTTGTACTTAAGTCGGCATTGAGACTTTTGTATTAAATTCGGATGCAATTTCTGTCTTCCATCGTCAATAAGAAGGTCCAAGGCATACAATAAACCTGAAGTGAAGCATCGGAATCTAAAACTGGACTGACATGAGAGGTTCAAATCATAGAAAACTAGAGTGTCAGTCCTCTTGTAATTAGTTCGGCATTGTGACTTTTGTATTAAATTCGGATGCAATTTCTGTGTTTCATCGCCAATAAGAAGGTCCAAGGAATACAGTAAACCTGCAGTTAAGTATCGGAATCTAAAACTGGACTCACAGGAGGGGTTCAAATCATAGAAAGTTAGAGTGTCAGTTCTTTTGTACTTAAATCGGCAGTGTGACATTTGTATTAATTTCGGATGCATTTCCTGTGTTTCATCGTTAATAAGAAGGTCCAAGAGATACAGTAAACCTGCAGTGAAGCATCGGAAACTAAGACTGGACTCACAGAGAAGGTTCAAATCATAGAAAGTTAGAGTGTCAGTCCTCTTGTACTTAAGTCGGCAATGAGACTTTTGTATTAAATTCGGATGCAATTTCTGTGTTTCATCGTCAATAAGAAGGTCCAAGGGATACAGTAAACCTGAAGTGAATCATCTGAATCCAAAACTGGACTCACAGGAGAGGGTGAAATCATACAAAGTTAGTGTGTCAGTCCTCTTGTACTGAAGTCGGCATTGTGACTTTTGTATTAAATTCGGATGCAATTTCTGTGTTTCATTGTCAATAAGAAGGTACAAGGGATACACTAAACCTGAAGTGAAGGATCCGAAACTACAACTGGACTCACAGGAGGGGTTCAAACATAGAAAGTTAGAGTGTCAGTTCTCTTGTACTTAAGTCGGCATTGTGACTTTTGTATTACTTTCGGATGCAATTTCTGTGTTTCATCGTCAATAAGAAGGTCCAAGGTATACAGTAAACCTGCAGTGAAGCATCGGAATCTAAAACTTGACTCAAAGGAGAGGTTAAAATCATAGAAAGTTAGAGTGTCAGTCTTCTTGTACTTCAGTCGGCATTTTGCCTTTTGTATTAAATTCGGATGCAATTTCTGTGTTTCATCGTCAATAGGAAGGTCCAAGGGCTACAGTAAACCTGAAGTGAAGCATCGGAGACGAAAACTCTACTCACAGGAGAGGTTCAAATCATAGAAAGTGAGAGTGTCAGTCCGCTTGTACTAAAGTCGCCATTTTGACTATTCTATTAAATTCGGATGCAGTTTCTGTGCTTCATCGCCAATAAGAAGGTCCAAGGGATACAGTAAACCTGAAGTTAAGCATCGGAATCTACAACTGGACTCACAGGAGAGGCTCAAAACACAGAAATTTAGAGTGTCAGTCCTCTTGTACTTAAGTCGGCATTGAGACTTTTGTATTAAATTCGGATGAAATTTCCGTGTTTCATCGTCAATAAGAAGGTCCGAGGAATACAGCAAACCTGAAGTGAAGCATCGGAATCTAAAACTGGACTCAGAGGAGATATTCAAACCATAGAAAGTTAGAGTGTCTCTCCTCTTGTACTTAAGTCGCCATTGTGCCTTTTGTATTAAATTCGGATGCAATTTGTGTGTTCCATTGTTAATAAGAAGGTCCAAGGGATACAGTAAATGTGAAGTGAAGCATCGGAATCTAGAACTGGACTCACAGGACAGGTTCAAATCATAGAAAGTTAGAGTTTCAATCCTCTTGTACTTAAGTCGGCATTGTGACTTTTATATTAAATTCGGATGCAATTTCTGTTTTTCATCGTTAATAAGAGGGTCCAAGGGATACAGTAAACCTGAAGTGAATCATCGGAATCTAAAACTGGACTCACAGGCGAGGTTCAAATCATAGAAAGTTAGAGTGTCAGTCCTCTTGTACTTAAGTCGGCATTGTGATTTTTGTATTACATTCGGATGCAATTTCTGTGTTTCATCGTCAATAAGAAGGTCCTAGGGATGCAGTAGACCTGAAGTGAAGCATCGGAATCTAAAACTGGACTCACAGGAGATATTCAAACCATAGAAAGTTACAGTGTCAGTCCTCTTGTACTCAAGTCGGCATTGTGCCTTTTGTATTAAATTCGGATGCAATTTGTATGTTTCATCGTTAATAAGAAGGTCCAAGGGATACAGTAAATCTGAAGTGAAGCATCGGAATCAAAAACTGGACTCACAGGACAGGTTCAAATCATACAAAGTTAGAGGTTCAGTCCTCTTGTACATAAGTCGGCATTGTGACTTTTGTATTAAATTCGGATGCAACTCCTGTGTTTCATCGTCAATATGAAGGTCCAAGGGATACAGTAAACCTGAAGTGAAGTATCGGAATCTAAAACTGAACTCACAGGAGGGTTTCAAATCATAAAAATTAGAGTGTCAGTTCTCTTGCACTTAAGTCGGCATTGTGACTTTTGTATTAAATTCGGATACAATTTCTGTGGTTAATCGTCAATAAGAAGGTCCAAGGGATACAGTAAACCTGAAGTGAAGCATCGGAATCTAAACTGGACTCACAGGAGAGGTTCAAATCATAGAAAGTTAGAGTGTCAGTCCTCTTGTACTTAAGTCGGTAATGAGACTTTGTATTAAATTCGGATGCAATTTCTGTGTTTCATCGTCAATAAGAAGGTCCAAGGAATACAGTAAACCTGAAGAGAAGCATCGGAATCAAAAACTGGGCTCACAGGAGATATTCAAACCGTAGAAAGTTAGAGTGTCAGTCCTCTTGTACTTAAGTCGGCATTGTGACTTTTGTATTAAATTCGGATGCAATATCTGTGTTTCATCGACAATAAGAATGTGCAAGGAATACAGAAAACCAGAAGTGAAGTATCGGAATCTACAACTGGACTCACAGGAGGGGTTCAAATCACAGAAAGTTAGAGTGTCTGTTCTCTTGTACTTAAGTCGTCATTGTGACTTTTGTATTAAATTCGGATGCAATTTCTGTGTTTCATCGTCAATAAGAAGGTCCAAGGGATACAGCAAACGTGAAGTGAAGCATCGGAATCTAAAACTGGACTCACAGGGGAGGTTCAAATCACAGAAATTTAGAGTGTCAGTCCTCTTGTACTTAAGTCGGAATTGTGATTTTTGTATTAAATTCGGATGCAGTTTCTGTGTTTCATCTTCAATAAGAAGGTCCAAGGGATACAGTAAACCTGAAGTGAAGCATCGTAATCTAAAACTGGACTCACAGGAGAGGTTCAAATCATAGAAATTTATAGTGTCAGTCCTCTTGTACTTAAGTCAGCATTGAGACTTTTGTATTACATTCGGATGCAATTTCTGTGTTTCATCGTCAATAAGAATGTCCAAGGTATACAGTAAACCTGAAGTGAAGCATCGGAATCTAAAACTGGACTCACAGGAGAGGTTCAAATCATGGAAAGTTAGAGTGTCAGTCCTCTTATACTTAAGTCGGCATTGTGACTTTTGTATTACTTTCGGATGCAATTTCTGTGTTTCATCGTCAATAAGAAGGTCCAAGGTATACAGTAAACCTGCAGTGAAGCATCGGAATCTAAAACTGGACTCACAGGAGAGGTTAAAATCATAGAAAGTTAGAGTGTCAGTCTTCTTGTACTTCAGTCGGCATTTTGCATTTTGTATTAAATTCGGATGCAATTTCTGTGTTTCATCGTCAATAAGAAGGTCCAAGGGATACAGTAAACCTGAAGTGAAGCATCGGAGACGAAAACTCTACTCACAGGAGAGGTTCAAAACATAGAAAGTGAGAGTATCAGTCCGCTTGTACTAAAGTCGCCATTTTGACTATTGTATTAAATTCGGATGCAGTTTCTGTGTTTCATCGCCAATAAGAAGGTCCAAGGGATACAGTAAGCCTGAAGTTAAGCATCGGAATCTAAAACTGGACTCACAGGAGAGGCTCAAAACACAGAAATTTAGAGTGTCAGTCCTCTTGTACTTAAGTCGGCATTGAGACTTTTGTATTAGATTCGGATGCAATTTCTGTGTTTCATCGTCAATAAGAAGGTCCAAGGCATACAGCAAACCTGAAGTGAAGCATCGGAGTCTAAAACTGGACTCACAGGAAATATTCAAACCATAGAAAGTTAGAGTGTCTGTCCTCTTGTACTTAAGTCGGCATTGTGACTTTTGTATTAAATTCGATTACAATTTGTGGGTTTCATCGTTAATAAGAAGGTCCAAGGGATACAGTAAATGTGAAGTGAAGCATCGGAATCTAGAACTGGACTCACAGGACATGTTCAAAACATAGAAAGTTAGAGTTTCAGTCCTCTCGTACTTAAGTCGGCATTGTGACTTTTGTATTAAATTCGGATGCAACTTCTGTTTTTCATCGTTAATAAGAGGGTCCAAGGGATACAGTAAACCTGAAGTGAATCATCGGAATCTAAAACTGGACTCACAGGAGAGGTTCAAATCATAGAAAGTTAGAGTGTCAGTCCTCTTGTACTTAAGTCGGCATTGTGACTTTTGTATTAAATTCGGATGCAATTTCTGTGTTTCATCGTCAATAAGAAGGTCCAAGGGATACAGTAGACCTGAAGTGAAGCATCGGAATCTAAAACTGGACTCACAGGATATATTCAAACCATAGAAAGTTAGAGTGTCAGTCCTCTTGTACTCAAGTCGGCATTGTGCCTTTTAAATTAAATTCGGATGCAATTTGTATGTTTCATCGTTAATAAGAAGGTCCAAGGGATACAGTAAATCTGAAGTGAAGCATCGGAATCTAAAACTGGACTCAGAGGACAGGTTCAAATCATACAAAGTTAGAGTTTCAGTCCTCTTGTACATAATTCGGCATTGTGACTTTTGTATTAAATTCGGATGCAATTTCTGTGTTTCATCGTTAATAAGAAGGTCCAAGGGATACAGTAACGTGAAGTGAAGCATCGGAATCTAAAACTTTACTCACAGGAGAGGTTCAAATCACAGAAATTTGGAGTGTCAGTCCTCTTGTACTTAAGTCGGCAAAGAGACTTTTGTATTAAATTCGGATGCAATTTCTGTGTTTCATCGTCAATAACAAGGACCAAGGCATACAGTAAACCTGAAGTGAAGCCTCGGAATCTAAAACTGGACACACAGAAGAGGTTCAAATCATAAAAAACTAGAGTGTCAGTCCTCTTGTACTTAATTCGGCATTGTGACTTTTGTATTAAATTCGGATGCAATTTCTGTGTTTCATCGTCAATAAGAAGGTCCAAGGAATACAGTAAACCTGAAGTGAAGTATCGGAATCTAAAACTGGACTCACAGGAGGGATTCAAATAATGGAAAGTTAGAGTGTCAGTTCTCTTGTACTTAAATCCGCATTGTGACTTTTGTATTAAATTCGGATGCATTTTCTGTGTTTCATCGTTAATAAGAAGGTCCAAGGGATACAGTAAACCTGCAGTGAAGCATCGGAATCTAAGACTGGACTCACAGAGAAGGTTCGAAACATAGAAAGTTAGAGTGTCAGTCCTCTTGTACTTAAGTCGGCAATGAGACTTTTGTATTAAATTCGGATGCAATTTCTGTGTTTCATCGTCTATAAGAAGGGCCAAGGTATACAGTAAACCTGAAGTGAACCATCGGAATCTAAAACTGGACTCACAGGAGATATTCAAACCATTGAAAGTTAGAGTGTCAGTCCTCTTGTACTTAAGTCGGCATTCTGACTTTTGTATTAAATTCGGATGCAATTTCTGTGTTTCATCGTCAATAAGACGGTACAAGGGATACAGTAAACCTGAAGTGAAGTATCCGAATCTACAACTGGACACACAGGAGGGGTTCAAATCATAGAAAGTTAGACTGTCAGTTCTCTTGTACTTAAGTCGGCATTGTGACTTTTGTATTAAATTCGGATGCAATTTCTGTGTTTCATCGTGAATAAGAAGGTCCAAGGGATACAGTAATACTGAAGTGAAGCATCGTAATCTAAAACTGGACTCACAGGAGAGGGTCAAATCATAGAAATTTAGAGTGTCAGTCCTCTAGTACTTAAGTCAGCTTTGAGACTTTTGTATTAAATTCGAATGCAATTTCATTGTTTCATCGTCA
This sequence comes from Schistocerca americana, assembly GCF_021461395.2. Taxonomy (NCBI): domain Eukaryota; kingdom Metazoa; phylum Arthropoda; class Insecta; order Orthoptera; family Acrididae; genus Schistocerca; species Schistocerca americana. The sequence goes on along the minus strand of NC_060128.1, from coordinate 78,439,755 downwards.
ATAAGACGGTACAAGGGATACAGTAAACCTGAAGTGAAGTATCCGAATCTACAACTGGACTCACAGGAGGGGTTCAAATCATAGAAAGTTAGAGTGTCAGTTCTCTTGTACTTAATTCGGCATTGTGACTTTTGTATTAAATTCGGATGCAATTTCTGTGTTTCATCGTCAATAAGAAGGTCCAAGGAATACAGTAAACCTGAAGTGAAGTATCGGAATCTAAAACTGGACTCACAGGAGGGATTAAAATAATGGAAAGTTAGAGTGTCAGTTCTCTTGTACTTAAATCGGCATTGTGACTTTTGTATTAAATTCGGATGCATTTTCTGTGTTTCATCGTTAATAAGAAGGTCCAAGGGATACAGTAAACCTGCAGTGAAGCATCGGAATCTAAGACTGGACTCACAGAGAAGGTTCAAAACATAGAAAGATAGAGTGTCAGTCCTCTTGTACTTAAGTCGGCAATGAGACTTTTGTATTAAATTCGGATGCAATTTCTGTGTTTCATCGTCTATAAGAAGGGCCAAGGTATACAGTAAACCTGAAGTGAAGCATCGGAATCTAAAACTGGACTCACAGGAGATATTCAAACCATAGAAAGTTAGAGTGTCAGTCCTCTTGTACTTAAGTCGGCATTGTGACTTTTGTATTACTTTCGGATGCAATTTCTGTGTTTCATCGTCAATAAGAAGGTCCAAGGTATACAGTAAACCTACAGTGAAGCATCGGAATCTAAAACTGGACTCACAGGAGAGGTTAATATCATAGAAAGTTAGAGTGTCAGTATTCTTGTACTTCAGTCGGCATTGTGCCTTTTGTATTAAATTCGGATGCAATATCTGTGTTTCATCGTCAATAAGAAGGTCGAAGGGATACAGTAAACCTGAAGTGAAGCATCGGAATCGAAAACTCTACTCACAGAAGAGGTTCAAATCATAGAAAGTGAGAGTGTCAGTCCGCTTGTACTAAAGTCGCCATTGTGACTATTGTATTAAATTCGGATGCAGTTTCTGTGTTTCATCGCCAATACGAAGGTCCAAGGGATACAGTAAACCTGAAGTTAAGCATCGGAATTTAAAACTGGACTCACAGGAGAGGCTCAAAACACAGAAGTTTAGAGTGTCAGTCCTCTTGTATTTAAGTCGGCATTGAGACTTTTGTATTAAATTCGGACGCAATTTCTGTGTTTCATCGTCAATAAGGAGGTCCAAGGCATACAGTAAACCAGAAATGAAGCATCGGAATCCAAAACTGGACTCACAGGAGATATTCAAACCATAGAAAGTTAGAGTGTCTGTCCTCTTGTATTTAAGTCGGCATTGTGCCTTTTGTATTAAATTCGGATGCAATTTGTGTGTTTCATCGTTAATAAGAAAGTCCAAGGGATACAGTAAATCTGAAGTGAAGCATCGGAATCTAAAACTGGACTCACAGGACAGGTTCAAATCATAGAAAGTTAGAGTGTCAGTCCTCCTGTACTTAAGTCGGCATTGTGACTTTTGTATTAAATTCGGATGCAATTTCTGTGTTTCATCGACAATAAGAATGTCCAAGGAATACAGTAAACCTGAAGTGAAGTATCGGAATCTACAACTGGACTCACAGGAGGGGTTCAAATCACAGAAAGTTAGAGTGTCAGTTCTCTTGTACTTAAGTCGTCATTGTGACTTTTGTATTAAATTCGGATGCAATTTCTGTGTTTCATCGTCAATAAGAAGGTCCAAGGGATACAGCAAACGTGAAGTGAAGCATCGGAATCTAAAACTGGACTGACAGGAGAGGTTCAAATCACAGAAATTTAGAGTGTCAGTCCTCTTGTACTTAAGTCGGCATTGTGACTTTTGTATTAAATTCGGATGCAGTTTCTGTGTTTCATCGTCAATAAGAAGGTCCAAGGGATACAGTAAACCTGAAGTGAAGCATCGTAATCTAAAACTGGACTCTGTGATGTTACAAAATAGAAGTGATGTTGCTATTCAATGGAAAGTTGGAAATTGAGATTTAACTAACTGTTTTATCAATCACAATTGGCGTAAGAATCATGGATTGACCATTGTCATAAAATATTGCATTATGAGATGTGAATAGTTTTTACTTGCAGTTTCGCGTGGCTTGAGGCAGTCACAACTAGCGTGCTGTTGAATAAGAAATTGCGTTATCGTCTTTCTAATTACTTCATGATCGTAGATACGATCATACCCGGTTGTGAAGTTATTGTTATGACAAAACAATTTCCTAAGGGACCAGAAAGTTCTTAAGGGCACAAAAACAACTGTAACATCACACAAAAGAGAAATTCAATATTAAAGCTGATGCAAGAAGACGATAAAACAGTTTTCTTTTTATCAATGTAACACGCACATTGGACTGCTGATCTTGGAGTCTGTAATATTAGCAAAATGCATAATTAAAATGAAAATAATACTGAGGAGATAATAGGAATGAGCACTGCTAGATGATTCAGTATTCCCAGAACAAATATTTATTATAACTAAAACATATATCGTACCTTAAGCTTAATACTACAATGACGGTAGATTTTTTATGTCCGTATCATGTCCATTGAGCGCTCTTTTATATAGCCATTGTCCTCTTGAGTCGCTCGTGCTTCGTCACGGTAAGTTACAACAGTTCTTCTTCCTACACTTCACTCAAAACTTAGACGGAACACGTTTTTATTTATTTAGTAAAAATAATTAGATCAGACCGCCACAAATCTGCGTCCGTCTTACTCGAGAAAAGCAGTAAAAGTCTTCTTAGCGCTCTAGGCTTCATTTGTTCTCCCTCGAACAAAATAGTGAAGGATCGTATATTTTTCTGTCTTTATTGCCGCCCAAAGACGACGAATTACATTATCTAGAAAATTCCACCGTCGCCATGCGACGCCTTATTATATATTAATCATTCTTTATAAACAAGTATTTGCCTTCTGGCTGAATTTGCTGTTTTAATTAAGCCAAAAATAGCGAATATCACATTGCCTCCCATGAGGAGAGAGGGAATGCCGAAGGATTACCTCGATCCTCATGTCCTCATGAGATATTCGTGATTTTTGGTGTGACATTTACATAACGTTACTGGCGTACAAAGTACATAAATTGAAATCACATTTATAAACATATATCAGATATTTATCATTTTTCAAAATAAAGTTTTTCATTCTTTGTTCATCAGTCACTTCATTCCATAATACCAAGACTAACATTTATGTGCATTTTTAAGTTTGGTCCATATTTGCTTATAACAATAAGTGAACGTTCATTTCGCTCTTCAGGGGATAGAATTCAGAAATTACTTTCTCTTGAGCTTAACAACTAATACATGAGTACAGTGAGTGCTTATTTTCACTAAACTAGAGTGGACAATGTTCGAGCATCTGTTGACTCATTGTGGTTCAATTACAGTTTAATAACGTAGCACTACACTTCGTGATGCTTTCACTTTCTGTGTTAGCTGTCTACGGCGTTCATCATGCAGTACATCTGTCCTTTCCATTGTGGTGTCAGGAATTCAAGTGGTTTCCCGGGTTTTTATTTACAATATGAAACAGAAGAAGTGGAAAATTATTAGTATGACTTACAAGCTACTGGATACATTTGTTAAGGATCGGGACTGGTCTGGAGTTTAGGGTCTTCCTATAGTGCACATTCATTTTCTTTGTCCATCAAGAGACAGGATTATAATTCATTTTAGCAGTGTTCAGGAGTGCCGGTATTAATGGCTTTAAGGTCTGAGTAATCTAACAATCTACTTCTCACTCATCTTAACTTCAACACAAGAAAATCGCTTAATTTACATATGAAGATGTAGTCACACAAGTGTACAAATGTCTTTCCTCCAGTATGTACGATGGAAGTCATGGCGGTTAGCAGTTTAAAGTTTGGATTGTTTCGTCACCCACACGTCAGCCACTCACAGCGGCTGCACAGTGTTGCGTGAGCTCCAATACTCAGTATCCGTTCGCGCTAAGGCTGTAACAGAGCTGCTGGTCGTAGATTGCTCCTTTTTTTTGTGAACTTCGTATCACACGAGTGCATCGATACAAACACCTCGCGCGCGTTTTCCATCGGAGGAGCCAGACACTGAAGCTGCCTCCATACTTCTCTGTCAACTGCCTCCCATGAGGCTCACAGGTAAGTGACGACGAATGTTTTAGCTGTCGCTGCACTTAGAACAACACTGAACTTTGCGTTGCACCTGTTGTCGTAGCCTTGACTTCTTTTTACACTTGCAGTACAACACTACCACTAATATACAGTGAACAGTTACTTTTATTATGCACGTCGCACTTTAGTGTGCATCTTCACACAGCATTCGTGCTTAGTTCCTTCGCCGATGGAGTTCATTTACAAAACAATCAATTTTACACGTTTCCTCCACTGGTATAGAAAGACTTATATTCTACTATTTACAAAATATCACTTACGAGCTAATATTTACAATTAATGGTCACTCCTTTTGTTAAGTCCAGTGAACAACTGCTTTATGAATGGACTCTTTATATCTCAAGATTTGTTTTCACTAGTGAACCTAAAAATATTCTTTCAAACTTTCTTTTAAGTGCTCATCTCCTCATTATGAAAACTACAGGTTTCGCAACACTCGTTGCATTTATTCTTTAGTGCACCCAAGATCATTTTCTACTGCCACGCAGCATATCTACTACTTAACGAGTATGCATTTAACGCTGAATTTTTTTTTTTTTTTGCTTGCCAAATTTGTTTTTATATTTGAGGGCAGACTGGATAACAATAGGTCTCCCTCTTCGCTTCATGTACTCAGCAATCGTTCTCTGTTAAAAAAAAAATAGGGTAACGCGTGTCTACTATTTTTTTGCATGAATGGAATTACCGACAGTTCACTGGGTCTACGCAACCGGTCCATAACAAACATTACCAAAGCTAGCGAAGTTCATCACGCTACGTGTCTCATTTCTCATAAGCACTGCTTTGCCCCGAAGCACACGTGCCTTTTACAAGTCGACCCTTGATCTGGGTTAATGAACCAGGATCAAAAGGAACGGGCACAAGGAAAATGGATTTCATAAGAGGAGTGTCTTAGGAGACATTTTTGCAATTAAATCTGCACGTAAATAAAATTATCATAATAAACATAGGCACATATATAAATTTCAACCTCTTTCATTACAGCATGCTTTGCTACTTCTACGTCTTACTCTGGTTATAGTCAGTATTAAGTTTAAATATCACTGCATTGCTTGTTCTTTAGATTAGCCTTCAATTAGGGTATTGAATGGTCGCTAGATTACACTACAGATCTTCTGAAGATCTTTACTTGGACTTATTTATGATACAGGTGGCTTGCTGTGTGGTTATTTAGTACCTCGATTCTATTGAAATCAATTCGTCAGCTAACATTCCTCATATACTCTTTACCTTGGGCTCCGATCACAGGGAAATAGTTTACTTTCATAGCAATTAGTGGCCTCGTGGAGTACTTACGCTACATTATTGATGCTTCATGGTTTGCCTCTATTTGTACTGTATTTCACCTAACTTAGTTTACTACAGCTTATTGTCTCCTTGCGTGAACACATGTGGGTTACCACTTGTTTTTCCATTTAACAGCACGCTTTAACTGAACTTTAAGCTATTTCTTCTACTCCTGTCCACTGTCTGGACTGTTTGAACATGTACCCTTTTTTTTAAGCAGGTAATTTGGGCTTTTACTACAGAACTTCAAGTACTTACATTACTAAAAATAAATCTATAAATATTCTTGTACCTTGAGAGAAGTGCTTATTTACGCATCCTCCTCCATTTCTCACCTTTACATATTTTATTTAGCTCCGGGCAATCACCTCGCAAGCACTTTTTTTCTTATTACTAACTTAAAATTAAATTGAAATTCTTGGTGCAACCTCAATTTCCTGCTTCAGCTTGTTGAAGAAATATCAGTTCATGTCCATCACTATAAACAATTTTTCCATACATAGCATTTAATACTTAAAGTTTACATGTAGTAGCCGTTACCATGTAGTCAGTGCGCTGTTCAACACAATACTTATCATTAACAGTTCACACAAGGAAATTTCCAGTACGCAAGAGGTAAGAAACCAAAACAGATTCTATCTGCAGTTGAGGCTGTGTCTGTAAACCAACTCTCTGTTTCAATGGACCAATCGCTCCCGATATGGAGCAGCCCTGAATCGGCAATGATAAAACTTTTGAAACAGAAGACACCTGTCTGAAGAGACATGGTGACATGACATTGATGTTTGCTCCTGTATCAACAACGGCTGTGAAAGGAATGTTGGCAATAGAAATCTTAATCGAAGCCTGGACCTGTTCATCATAAATGTTGTTAATGTCTTGAGCTTCTTTGTCACGTGCAAGGTCATCTCGTAAGTCGGTCTCATGGTCGTACCGTATCGCATTAACATACTCAGAATCAGAGTATTCGTTAGTGCCCCCACTCAAAATCCGCAGCGACCTCTTGGAGGCTGAAAGGCGCTGCCTCTAATTTTCCGCAGGATGTTTACCCTGTTTGTCATTCATGGCCTTAAGTGTTTGTTCCGTTTCATATTGGTGCTGGTTATGTGGTACAAATGCCGGTGTAGAGGTGTAAAATCCACTGGGTGCATTCACTTGTGAATAAAATACTTGAGAAGGCTGATGTCGCCCGATCTTTTGGTTGCCGGCAAAACCATTTCCTTGTGAAGGAAAGTTCGCATTTGGTACCGTTTGAAAATTGTTCCGCGGTCCTCTATCCTGTGAATAGTTGTTCTTATGTTGTGCTGGGTGGCCTCCGCCTTGCCCATGCCACTTGCTATATTTCGACCTATAACTTTGATTGTACACTGGTCCATTTGAAAAATTACCACTAGTTTGTGGAGAATTTCCATGCTGCTCAGGCGCAGAATTAAAGGGTGGGTTTCCGTACTGATGTTGTACCTGGTGGTTGTAAATTGGGTGGTATCTCTGCTGATTACTGTAATTGGTTTTCTGCTTCCGTTTAAAGTTATTGCCGTTTGCGTTTTGATAACCGCTGGCAGGTTGGCAACAGCGGTCGCAGTAGCTCGCTCTCTCCTTGGGCGCATTGTTGTCCGCGTGCGATGCATTCTGCTGGCTGCCAGGGAAGAATTTGCCGCTGCCAACCTTGGAGCGCACATCCTCGCTAATTAAATCTAAGGAATCCAGCACAGAAAGGAATACATCCGTGTCTTCTTCGGACACATTTACTAATTTCTCTCTAATAGACACAGGGAGTTTGCTTTTGAGAATCATAATTACGTCCTTGGAAGAAATCGGAGAATCCCAGAATTTAATTTTTGCTAGATACTTCTCAAAGTATCGCCGGAGACTTCCATGCTTCTCATTGAAAATTTCCGCACCATACACCTCCTTCCTTAATCTTTGCTGTACCCCATTACTCCAAAATTTTGCCAAGAACATTTTCTCAAACTCTTCATAATTCCTACACGTGTCTACCATTTCCGTTCCCCATAATGCTGCATCACCAGAAATAAAGCCAGTGACGAACTGAATACGCTGTCTGTCTGTCCAGCTCCTGGGAAATATGCCGGAAAAATTCTTTAGGAACACGATGGGGTGTATTTCTCGCTTCTGCGGATGAAAAACAGGAAAAGTGCGATGCTTAATCACACTTTCCTCTTGCATTAAACTCACAATTGTGGGCGGATCATTTAGTTTCCCTACTCGGGACTCAACAGGACTGTTGTTTTGCATGTAATCAGGCGGTGAACAATAAGGAGTTGACTGACATTCGTCACCGTCTAAATAGTTGTTCCCTATAGTTTGCGTATGCGTGTGCGGATTTTCTACCCAGTTTCTCAGCATTCTGACTTCGTCCACTACTTGCTGCTTCCACTCGGGAAGATCCCGTGTAAGTGTCCTCCGAATCTGTCCCAATTCAGAAACTACTGTGTCTCCCGACTTACCAGGAGCAGCTAAGATTTCGTAAGTTACATCCTTGACAGTCTCCCTAAGCTCCTCCCTGACCTTCTTTTCGATAAAAATATCTTTACCCTTTATCCATTCACTGTAGTGTTCCGACAATGCCTCCGCGTGTGCTTTCACGGTGCTCTTAACCTGTTCTTCAATATTGATTGAGTCTATCTGCCTCGACAGATCCTCCACTACACCTTCAATGTCAGATACTGCATTTCTAACTGAGTTTATTTCTTTGGTAGCTGCCTGAATTTTTGTGTTTAATGTTCCAGATACTTCAGCTATTTCACTTTTCACCTGTTTCTGCATTTTCTGAATTTGATCACTGATCTTAGTTTGCACCTCACCCAAATGGGTATTTAATTCAGCCGTAATTTCTTTATGCAGATCTGTTTTGATTGTGCCTAGCTGTGTTTTTAATGATTCGCTTACAGCATCTAATCGGGCGTTAACAGTCTCATTTTGTGTTTTTATAGTCTCATTTTGTGTTTTTACTGATTCGCTTACAGCATCTAATCGGGCGTTAACAGTCTCATTTTGTGTTTTTACTGATTCGCTTACAGCATCTAATCGGGCGTTAACAGTCTCATTTTGTGTTTTTATAGTCTCATTTACTGCGTCAAACTGTTGTTTCAGCATTTCCATTAACGCACCGAGGTCATTTGTAGCTGCAGCGGGAAGAATTTGGACTTTAGGGTCACTTTCCCCTGTTACAGACATGGTTAGTTCAGTTTCCACACGGGAACCTACCGTTCGCGATCGTAAAGGGTATGGAATACTATTAACGTCTTCACTCCCGTCTCCTGTTGTCACCTGTCTCTGTTTACTATCTGCCATTTTCGTTAGTAAATCACGTGCTACGTAAGGCTTTCGTCGTTTGTCAGTGACGTGGTGAGTCCGCTAAGAGCACCACTCTCGCGTGAGCAACAAATGAAATTCTATCTGGCGAGAAGACAAGATGGAACCTAAACGTTTCAGACAAATGAATGAAGATGCTCTTCACTGCAAATTGCACACACTATCCTCCATGTTGAAAATGTAATACAGGTATACTAACAACGGAGAGAAATAATTTCTATTGTCAGACTACGAATAATTTTACTTTGAAAGATAAAATAAAGCAGATTTTCTATAGCGGGAAGGAGATAGAAAGGATGTGGATCGACTTGGAAAAGCAACGTTGCTACTGAAGCACTACACTGCGTATGCAAAATTCTGACTTACTTTTTGATGGCTTGAATACCGCTATGTTGTCTCAGCAAATTCACGTCTCTTTTCTTTTCTTTTCTCTCGGTAATTAAACTGCATTATTGACCGTTATTCTCACAGAGATACGATGTGTACATGAAACGACAGAACATTTATTAACACAAGCACATAGAAAATTTTCCAAGAATTTGATCTAATTTTTGGTCAGGTCCCTGTTCGGGCGCCAAGTGTGATGTTACAAAATAGAAGTGATGTTGCTATTCAATGGAAAGTTGGAAATTGAGATTTAACTAACTGTTTTATCAATCACAATTGGCGTAAGAATCATGGATTGACCATTGTCATAAAATATTGCATTATGAGATGTGAATAGTTTTTACTTGCAGTTTCGCGTGGCTTGAGGCAGTCACAACTAGCGTGCTGTTGAATAAGAAATTGCGTTATCGTCTTTCTAATTACTTCATGATCGTAGATACGATCATACCCGGTTGTGAAGTTATTGTTATGACAAAACAATTTCCTAAGGGACCAGAAAGTTCTTAAGGGCACAAAAACAACTGTAACATCACACAAAAGAGAAATTCAATATTAAAGCTGATGCAAGAAGACGATAAAACAGTTTTCTTTTTATCAATGTAACACGCACATTGGACTGCTGATCTTGGAGTCTGTAATATTAGCAAAATGCATAATTAAAATGAAAATAATACTGAGGAGATAATAGGAATGAGCACTGCTAAATGATTCAGTATTCCCAGAACAAATATTTATTATAACTAAAACATATATCGTACCTTAAGCTTAATACTACAATGACGGTAGATTTTTTATGTCCGTATCATGTCCATTGAGCGCTCTTTTATATAGCCATTGTCCTCTTGAGTCGCTCGTGCTTCGTCACGGTAAGTTACAACAGTTCTTCTTCCTACACTTCACTCAAAACTTAGACGGAACACGTTTTTATTTATTTAGTAAAAATAATTAGATCAGACCGCCACAAATCTGCGTCCGTCTTACTCGAGAAAAACAGTAAAAGTCTTCTTAGCGCTCAAGGCTTCATTTGTTCTCCCTCGAACAAAATAGTGAAGGATCGTATATTTTTCTGTCTTTATTGCCGCCCAAAGACGACGAATTACATTATCTAGAAAATTCCACCGTCGCCATGCGACGCCTTATTATATATTAATCATTCTTTATAAACAAGTATTTGCCTTCTGGCTGAATTTGCTGTTTTAATTAAGCCAAAAATAGCGAATATCACAACTCACAGGAGAGGTTCAAATCATAGAAATTTATAGTGTCAGTCCTCTTGTACTTAAGTCAGCATTGAGACTTTTGTATTACATTCGGATGCAATTTCTATGTTTCATCGTCAATAAGAATGTCCAAGGTATACAGTAAACCTGAAGTGAAGCATCGGAATCTAAAACTGGACTCACAGGAGAGGTTCAAATCATGGAAAGTTAGAGTGTCAGTCCTCTTATACTTAAGTCGGCATTGTGACTTTTGTATTACTTTCGGATGCAATTTCTGTGTTTCATCGTCAATAAGAAGCTCCAAGGCATACAGCAAACCTGAAGTGAAGCATCGGAGTCTAAAACTGGACTCACAGGAGATATTCAAACCATAGAAAGTTAGAGTGTCTGTCCTCTTGTACTTAAGTCGGCATTGTGACTTTTGTATTAAATTCGATTACAATTTGTGGGTTTCATCGTTAATAAGAAGGTCCAAGGGATACAGTAAATGTGAAGTGAAGCATCGGAATCTAGAACTGGACTCACAGGACAGGTTCAAATCATAGAAAGTTAGAGTTTCAGTCCTCTTGTACTTAAGTCGGCATTGTGACTTTTGTATTAAATTCGGATGCAATTTCTGTTTTTCATCGTTAATAAGAGGGTCCAAGGGATACAGTAAACCTGAAGTGAATCATCGGAATCTAAAACTGGACTCACAGGAGAGGTTCAAATCATAGAAAGTTAGAGTGTCAGTCCTCTTGTACTTAAGTCGGCATTGTGACTTTTGTATTAAATTCGGATGCAATTTCTGTGTTTCATCGTCAATAAGAAGGTCCAAGGGATACAGTAGACCTGAAGTGAAGCATCGGAATCTAAAACTGGACTCACAGGAGATATTCAAACCATAGAAAGTTAGAGTGTCAGTCCTCTTGTACTCAAGTCGGCATTGTGCCTTTTAAATTAAATTCGGATGCAATTTGTATGTTTCATCGTTAATAAGAAGGTCCAAGGCATACAGTAAACCTGAAGTGAAGCATCGGAATCTAAAACTGGACACACAGAAGAGGTTCAAATCATAAAAGACTAGAGTGTCAGTCCTCTTGTACTTAATTCGGCATTGTGACTTTTGTATTAAATTCGGATGCAATTTCTGTTTTTCATCGTTAATAAGAGGGTCCAAGGGATACAGTAAACCTGAAGTGAATCATCGGAATCTAAAACTGGACTCACAGGAGAGGTTCAAATCATAGAAAGTTAGAGTGTCAGTCCTCTTGTACTTAAGTCGGCATTGTGACTTTTGTATTAAATTCGGATGCAATTTCTGTGTTTCATCGTCAATAAGAAGGTCCAAGGGATACAGTAGACCTGAAGTGAAGCATCGGAATCTGAAACTGGACTCACAGGAGATATTCAAACCATAGAAAGTTAGAGTGTCAGTCCTCTTGTACTCAAGTCGGCATTGTGCCTTTTAAATTAAATTCGGATGCAATTTGTATGTTTCATCGTTAATAAGAAGGTCCAAGGGATACAGTAAATCTGAAGTGAAGCATCGGAATCTAAAACTGGACTCAGAGGACAGGTTCAAATCATACAAAGTTAGAGTTTCAGTCCTCTTGTACATAATTCGGCATTGTGACTTTTGTATTAAATTCGGATGCAATTTCTGTGTTTCATCGTTAATAAGAAGGTCCAAGGGATGCAGTAACGTGAAGTGAAGCATCGGAATCTAAAACTGGACTCACAGGAGAGGTTCAAATCACAGAAATTTGGAGTGTCAGTCCTCTTGTACTTAAGTCGGCAAAGAGACTTTTGTATTAAATTCGGATGCAATTTCTGTGTTTCATCGTCAATAACAAGGTCCAAGGCATACAGTAAACCTGAAGTGAAGCATCGGAATCTAAAACTGGACACACAGAAGAGGTTCAAATCATAAAAGACTAGAGTGTCAGTCCTCTTGTACTTAATTCGGCATTGTGACTTTTGTATTAAATTCGGATGCAATTTCTGTGTTTCATCGTCAATAAGAAGGTCCAAGGAATACAGTAAACCTGAAGTGAAGTATCGGAATCTAAAACTGGACTCACAGGAGGGATTCAAATAATGGAAAGTTAGAGTGTCAGTTCTCTTGTACTTAAATCGGCATTGTGACTTTTGTATTAAATTCGGATTGAATTTCTGTGTTTCATCGACTATAAGAAGGGCCAAGGTATACAGTAAACCTGAAGTGAAGCATCGGAATCTAAAACTGGACTCACAGGAGATATTCAAACCATAGAAAGTTAGAGTGTCAGTCCTCTTGTACTTAAGTCGGCATTCTGACTTTTGTATTAAATTCAGATGTAATTTCTGTGTTTCATCGTCAATAAGACGGTACAAGGGATACAGTAAACCTGAAGTGAAGTATCCGAATCTACAACTGGACTCACAGGAGGGGTTCAAATCATAGAAAGTTAGAGTGTCAGTTCTCTTGTACTTAAGTCGGCATTGTGACTTTTGTATTAAATTCGGATGCAATTTCTGTGTTTCATCGTGAATAAGAAGGTCCAAGGGATACAGTAAACCTGAAGTGAAGCATCGTAATCTAAAACTGGACTCACAGGAGAGGGTCAAATCATAGAAATTTAGAGTGTCAGTCCTCTTGTACTTAAGTCAGCTTTGAGACTTTCGTATTACATTCGGATGCAATTTCTGTGTTTCATCGTCAATAAGAAGGTCCAAGGGATACAGTAAACCTAAAGTGAAGCATCGGAAATTAAAACTGGACTCACAGGAGAGGTTCAAATCATGGAAAGTTAGAGTGTCAGTATTCTTGTACTTCAGTCGGCATTGTGCCTTTTGTATTAAATTCGGATGCAATTTCTGTGTTTCATCGTCAATAAGAAGGTCCAAGGGATACAGTAAACCAGAAGTGAAGCATCGGAATCGAAAACTCTACTCACAGAAGAGGTTCAAATCATTAAAGTGAGAGTGTCAGTCCGCTTGTACTAAAGTCGCCATTGTGACTATTGTATTAAATTCGGATGCAGTTTCTGTGTTTCATCGCCAATACGAAGGTCCAAGGGATACAGTAAACCTGAAGTTAAGCATCGGAATTTAAAACTGGACTCACAGGAGAGGCTCAAAACACAGAAGTTTAGAGTGTCAGTCCTCTTGTATTTAAGTCGGCATTGAGACTTTTGTATTAAATTCGGATGCAATTTCTGTGTTTCATCGTCACCAAGGAGGTCCAAGGCATACAGTAAACCTGAAATGAAGCATCGGAATCCAAAACTGGACTCACAGGAGATATTCAAACCATAGAAAGTTAGAATGTCTGTCCTCTTGTATTTAAGTCGGCATTGTGCCTTTTGTATTAAATTCGGATGCAATTTGTGTGTTTCATCGTTAATAAGAAAGTCCAAGGGATACAGTAAATCTGAAGTGAAGCATCGGAATCTAAAACTGGACTCACAGGACAGGTTCAAATCATAGAAAGTTAGAGTTTCAGTCCTCTTGTACTTAAGTCGGCATTGTGACTTTTGTATTAAATTGGGGTGCAATTTCTGTGTTTCATCGTTAATAAGAAGGTCCAAGGGATACAGGAAACCTGAAGTGAAACATCGGAATCTAAAACTGGACTCACAGGAGAGGTTCAAATCATAGAAAGTTAGAGTGTCAGTCCTCTTGTACTTAAGTCGGCATTGTGACTTTAGTATTAAATTCGGATGCAATCTGTGTTTCATCGTCAATAAGAAGGTCCAAGGGATACAGTAAACCTGAAGTGAAGTATCCGAATCTACAACTGGACTCACAGGAGGGGCTCAAATCATAGAAAGTTAGAGTGTCAGTTCTCTTGTACTTATGTCGGCATTGTGACTTTTGTATTAAGTTCGGATGCAATTTCTGTGTTTCATCGTCAATAAGAAGGTCCAAGGGATACAGTAAACCTGAAGTGAAGCATCGGAATCTAAAACTGGACTCACAGGAGAGGTTCAAATCATAGAAATTTAGAGTGTCAGTCCTCTTGTACTTATGTCGGCATTGAGACTTTTGTATTAAATTCGGATGCAATTTCCGTGTTTCATCGTCAATAAGAAGGTCCAAGGGATACAGTAGACCTGAAGTGAAGCATCGGAATCTAAAACAGGACTCACAGGAGATATTCAAACCATAGAAAGTTAGAGTGTCAGTCCTCTTGTACTTAAGTCGGCATTGTGCCTTTTGCATTAAATTCGGATGCAATTTGTGTGTTTCATCGTTAATAAGAAGGTCCAAGGGATACAGTAAATATGAAGTGAAGCATCGGAATCTAAAACTGGACTCACAGGACAGGTTCAAATAATACAAAGTTAGAGTTTCAGTCCTCTTGTACTTAAGTCGGCATTGTGACTTTTGTATTAAATTCGGATGCAATTTCTGTGTTTCATCGTTAATAAGAAGGGCCAAGGGATACAGTAAACCTGAAGTGAAGCATCGGAATCTAAAACTGGACTCACAGGAGAGGTTCAAATCATAGAAAGTTAGAGTATCAGTCGTCTTGTACTTAAGTCGGCATTGTGACTATTGTATTAAATTCGGATGCAATTTCTGTGTTTCATCGTCAATAAGAAGGTCCAAGGGATACAGTAAACCTGAAGTGAAGTATCCGAATCTACAACTGGACTCACAGGAGGGGTTCAAATCATAGAAAGTTAGAGTGTCAGTTCTCTTGTACTTAAGTCTGCATTGTGACTTTTGTATTAAATTCGGATGCAATCTCTGTGTTTCATCGTCAATAATAAGGTCCAAGGGATACAGTAAACCTGAAGTGAAGCATCGTAATCTAAACCTGGACTCACAGGATAGGTTCAAATCATAAAAATTTAGAGTGTCAGTCCCCTTGTACTTAAGTCGGCATTGAGACTTTTGTATTAAATTCGGATGCAATTTCTGTGTTTCTTCGTCAATAAGAAGGTCCAAGGAATACAGTAAACCTGAAGTGAAGCATCGGAATCCAAAACTGGACTCACAGGAGAGGTTCAAATCATGGAAAGTTAGAGTGTCAGTCCTCTTGTACTTAAGTCGGCATTGTGACTTTTGTATTAATTTCGGATGCAATTTCTGTGTTTCATCGTCAATAAGAAGGTCCAAGGGATACAGTAAACCTGAAGTGAATCATCGGAATCTAAAACTGGACTCACAGGAGAGGTTAAAATCATAGAAAAGTTAGTGTGCCAGTCTTCTTGTATTTCAGTCGGCATTGTGCATTTTGTATTCAATTCGGATGCAATTTCTGTGTTTCATCGTCAACAAAAAGGTCCAAGGGATACAGTAAACTAGAAGAGAAGCATCGGAATCGAAAACTGGACTCACAGTAGAGGTTCAAATCGTAGAAAGTGAGAGTGTCAGTCCGCTTGTACTTAAGTCGGCATTGTGACTATTGTATTAAATTCGAATGCAGTTTCTGTGTTTTATCGCCAATAAGAAGGTCCAAGGGATACAGTAAACCTGAACTGAAGCATCGGAATCTAAAAGTGGACTCACAGGAGAGGTTCATATCATAGAAAGTTAGAGTGTCAGTCCTCTTGTACTCAAGTCGGCTTTGTGAATTTTGTATTAAATTCGGATGCAATTTCTGTGTTTCATCGTCAATAAGAAGGTCCAAGGGATACAGTAAACCTGAAGTGAAGCATCGGAATTTTAAACTGGACTCACAGGAGAGGTTCAAATCATAGAAAGTGAGAGTGTCAGTCCGCTTGTACTTAAGTCGGCATTGTGAATTTCGTATTAAATTCGGATGCAATTTCTGTGTTTCATCGTCTATAAGAAGATCCAAGGGATACAGTAAACCTGAAGTGAAGCATCGGAATCCAAAATTGGACTCACAGGAGAGGTACAAATCATGGAAAGTTAGAGTGTCAGTCCTCTTGTACTTAAGTCGGCAAATTGACTTTTGTATTAATTTCGGATGCAATTTCTGTGTTTCATCGTCAATAAGAAGGTCCAAGGGATACAGTAAACCTGAAGTGAAGCATCGGAATCTAAAACTGAACTCACAGGAGAGGTTAAAATCATAGAAAGTTAGTGTGCCAGTCTTCTTGTACTTCAGTCGGCATTGTGCCTTTTGTATTGAATTCGGATGCAATTTCTGTGTTTCATCGTCAATAAGAAGGTCCAAGGGATACAGTAAACTTGAAGTGAAGCATCGGAATCGATAACTGGACTCACAGGAGAGGTTCAAATCGTAGTAAGTGAGTGTGTCAGTCCGTTTGTACTTAAGTCAGCATTGTGACTATTGTATTAAATTCGAATGCAATTTCTGTGTTTCATCGTCAATAAGAAGGTCCAAGGGATACAGTAAACCTGAAGTGAAGCATCGGAACCTAAAACAGGACTCACAGGAGAGGTTCCAATCACAGAAAGTTAGAGTGTCAGTCCTCTTGTACTTAAGTCGGCATTGTGACTTTTGTATTAAATTCGGTTGCAATTTCTGTGTTTCATCGCCAATAAGAAGGTCCAAGGGATACAGTAACCTGAAGAGAAGCATGGGAATCGAAAACTGGACTCACAGGAGAGGTTCAAATCACAGAAAGTTAGAGTGTGAGTCCTCTTGTACTTAAGTCGGCATTGTGACTTTTGTATTAAATTGGGATGCAATTTCTGTGCTTCATCGTCAATAAGAAGGTCCAAGGGATACAGTAAACCTGAAGTGAAGCATCGGAACCTAAAACAGGACTCACAGGAGAAGTTCCAATCACAGAAAGTTAGAGTGTCAGTCCTCTTGTACTTAAGTCGGCATTGTGACTTTTGTATTAAATTCGGATGCAATTTCTGTGCCTCATCGTCAATAAGAAGGTCCAAGGGATATAGTAAACCTGAAGTGAATGATCGGAATCTAAAACTAGACTCACAGGAGAGGTTCAAATCATAGAAAGTTAGAGTGTCAGTCCTCTTGTACTTAAGTCGGCATTGTGACTTTTGTATTAAATTCGGATGCAATATCTGTGTTTCATCGTCAATAAGAAGGTCCAAGGGATACAGTAAACCTGAAGTGAAGTATCCGAATCTACAACTGGACTCACAGGAGGGGTTCAAATTATAGAAAGTTAGAGTGTCAGTTCTCTTGTACTTAAGTCGGCATTGTGAATTTTGTATTAAATTCGGATGCAATTTCTGTGTTTCATCGTCAATAAGAAGATCCAAGGGATACAGTAAACCCGAAGTGAAGCATCGGAATCGAAAACAGGACTCACAGGAGAGGTTCAAATCACAGAAAGTTAGAGAGTCAGTCCTCTTGTACTTAAGTCGGCATTGTGCCTTTTGTATTAAATTCGGATGCAATTTCTGTGCCTCATCGTCAATAAGAAGGTCCAAGGGATACAGTAAACCTGAAGTGAATCATCGGAATCTAAAACTGGACTCACAGGAGAGGTTCAAATCATAGAAAGTTAGAGTGTCAGTCCTCTTGTACTTAAGTCGGCATTGTGACTTTTGTATTAAATTCGGATGCAATTTCTGTGTTTCATCGTCAATAAGAAGGTCCAAGGGATACAGTAAACTTGAAGTGAAGCATCGGAATCTAAACTGGACTCACAGGAGAGGTTCAAATCATAGAAAGTGAGAGTGTCAGTCCGCTTGTACTTAAGTCGGCATTGTGACTGTTGTATTAAATTCGAATGCAATTTCTGTGTTTCATCGCCAATAAGAAGGTCCAAGGGATACAGTAAACCTGAAGAGAAGCATGGGAATCGAAAACTGGACTCACAGGAGAGCTTCAAATCACAGAAAGTTAGAGTGTCAGTCCTCTTGTACTTAAGTCGGCATTGTGACTTTTGTATTAAATTCGGATGCAATTTCTGTGCTTCATCGTCAATAAGAAGGTCCAAGGGATACAGTCAACCTGAAGTGAAGCATCGGAATCAAAAACTGGACTCACAGGAGAGGTTCATATCATAGAAAGTTAGAGTGTCAGTCCTCTTGTACTTAAGTCGGCATTGAGACTTTTGTATTAATGTCGGATGCAATTTCTGTGTTACATCGTCAATAAGAAGGTCCAAGTGATACAGTAAACCTGAAGTGAAGCATTGGAATCTAAAACTGGACTCACAGGAGAGGTAAAAATCATAGAAAGTTAGTGTGCCAGTCTTCTTGTACTTCTGTCGGCATTGTGCCTTTTGTATTAAATTCGGATGCAATTTCTGTGTTTCATCGTCAATAACAAGGTCCAAGGGATACAGTAAACTTGAAGTGAAGCATCAGAATCGAAAACTGGACTCACAGGAGAGGTTCAAATCTCAGGAAGTGAGAGTGTCAGTCCGCTTGTACTTAAGTCGGCATTGTGACTATTCCCGAATGAGATTTTCACTCTGCAGCGGAGTGTGCACTGATATGAAACTTCCTGGCAGATTAAAACTGTGTGCCCGACCGAGACTCGCACTCGGGACCATTTCCTTTCGCGGGCAAGTGCTCTACCATCTGAGCTACCGAAGCACGACTCACGTCCGGTACTCACAGCTTTACTTCTGCCAGTACCTCGTCTCCTACCTTCCAAACATCCCCCGGGCTGTGGCTAAGCCATGTCTCCGCAATATCCTATCTTTCAGGAGTGCTAGTTCTGCAAGTTTCGCAGGAGAGCTTCTGTAAAGTTTGGAAGGTAGGAGACGAGGTACTGGCAGAAGTAAAGCTGTGAGTACCGGGCGTGAGTCGTGCTTCGGTAGCTCAGATGGTAGAGCACTTGCCCGCGAAAGGCAAAGGTCCCGAGTTCGAGTCTCGGTCGGGCACACAGTTTTAATCTGCCAGGAAGTTTCATTGTGACTATTGTATTAAATTCGAATGCAATTTCTGTGTTTCATCGCCAATAAGGAGGTCCAAGGGATACAGTAAACCTGAAGAGAAGCATGGGAATCGAAAACTGGACTCACAGGAGAGGTTCAAATCACAGAAAGTTAGAGTGTGAGTCCTCTTGTACTTAAGTCGGCATTGTGACTTTTGTATTAAATTCGGATGCAATTTCTGTGCTTCATTGTCAATAAGAAGGTCCAAGGGATACAGTAAACCTGAAGTGAAGCATCGGATTCTAAAACTGGACTCACAGGAGAGGTTCATATCATAGAAAGTTAGAGTGTTAGTTCTCTTGTACTCAAGTCGGCTTTGTGACTTTTGTATTAAATTCGGATGCAATTTCTGTGTTTCATCGTCAATAAGAAGGTCCAAGGGATACAGTAAACCTGAAGTGAAGCATCGGAATCTAAAACTGGACTCACAGGAGAGGTTCAAATCATAGAAAGTGAGGGTGTCAGTCCTTTGGTACTTAAGTTGGCATTGTGAATTTTGTATTAAATTCGGATGCAATTTCTGTGTTTCATCGTCAATTAGAAGATCCAAGGGATACAGTAAACCTGAAGTGAAGCATCGGAATCGAAAACAGGACTCACAGGAGAGGTTCAAATCACAGAAAGTTAGAGTGTCAGTCCTCTTGTACTGAAGTCGGCATTGTGACTTTTGTATTAAATTCGGATGCAATTTCTGTGCCTCATCGTCAATAAGAAGGTCCAAGGGATACAGTAAACCTGAAGTGAATCATCGGAAACTAAAACTGGACTCACAGGAGAGGGTCAAATCATAGAAAGTTAGAGTGTCAGTCCTCTTGTACTTAAGTCGGCATTGTGACTTTTGTATTAAATTCGGATGCAATTTCTGTGTTTCATCGTCAATAAGAAGGTCCAAGGGATACAGTAAACCAGAAGTGAATCACCGGAATCTAAAACTGGACTCACAGGAGAGGTTCAAATCATAGAAAGTTAGAGTGTCAGTCCTCTTGTACTTAAGTCGGCATTGTGACTTTTGTATTAAATTCGGATGCAATTTCTGTGTTTCATCGTGAATAAGAAGGTCCAAGGGATACAGTAAACCTGAAATAAAGTATCCGAATCTACAACTGGACTCACAGGAGGGTTTCAAGTCATAGAAAGTTAGAGTGTCAGTTCTGTTGTACTTAAGTCGGCATTGTGGCTTTTGTATTAAATTCGGATGCAATTTCTGTGTTTCATCGTCAATAAGAAGGTCCAAGGGATACAGTTAACCTGAAGTGAATCATCGGAATCAAAAACTGGACTCACAGGAGAGGTTCAAATCATAGAAAGTTAGAGTGTCAGTCGTCTTGTACTTAAGTCGGCATTGTGACTTTTGTATTAAATTCGGATGCAATATCTGTGTTTCATCGTCAATAAGAAGGTCCAAGGGATACAGTAAACCTGAAGTGTAGTATCCGAATCTACAACTGGACTCACAGGAGGGGTTCAAATCATAGAAAGTTAGAGTGTCAGTTCTCTTGTACTTAAGTCTGCATTGTGAGTTTTGTATTAAATTCGGATGCAATCTCTGTGTTTCATCGTCAATAAGAAGGTCCAAGGGATACAGTAAACCTGAAGTGAAGCATCGTAATCTTAAACTGGACTCACAGGAGAGGTTCAAATCATAGAAATTTAGAGTGTCAGTCCTCTTGTACCTAAGTCGGCATTGAGACTTTTGTATTAAATTCGGATGCAATTTCTGTGTTTCTTCGTCAATAAGAAGGTCCAAGGGATACAGTAAACTTGAAGTGAAGCATCGGAATCTAAACTGGACTCACAGGAGAGGTTCAAATCATAGAAAGTGAGAGTGTCAGTCCGCTTGTACTTAAGTCGGCATTGTGACTGTTGTATTAAATTCGAATGCAATTTCTGTGTTTCATCGCCAATAAGAAGGTCCAAAAGATACAGTAAACCTGAAGAGAAGCATGGGAATCGAAAACTGGACTCACAGGAGAGGTTCAAAACATAGAAAGTGAGAGTATCAGTCCGCTTGTACTAAAGTCGCCATTTTGACTATTGTATTAAATTCGGATGCAGTTTCTGTGTTTCATCGCCAATAAGAAGGTCCAAGGGATACAGTAAACCTGAAGTTAAGCATCGGAATCTAAAACTGGACTCACAGGAGAGGCTCAAAACACAGAAATTTAGAGTGTCAGTCCTCTTGTACTTAAGTCGGCATTGAGACTTTTGTATTAGATTCGGATGCAATTTCTGTGTTTCATCGTCAATAAGAAGGTCCAAGGCATACAGCAAACCTGAAGTGAAGCATCGGAGTCTAAAACTGGACTCACAGGAAATATTCAAACCATAGAAAGTTAGAGTGTCTGTCCTCTTGTACTTAAGTCGGCATTGTGACTTTTGTATTAAATTCGATTACAATTTGTGGGTTTCATCGTTAATAAGAAGGTCCAAGGGATACAGTAAATGTGAAGTGAAGCATCGGAATCTAGAACTGGACTCACAGGACATGTTCAAATCATAGAAAGTTAGAGTGTCAGTCTTCTTGTACTTCAGTCGGCATTTTGCATTTTGTATTAAATTCGGATGCAATTTCTGTGTTTCATCGTCAATAAGAAGGTCCAAGGCATACAGCAAACCTGAAGTGAAGCATCGGAGTCTAAAACTGGACTCACAGGAGATATTCAAACCATAGAAAGTTAGAGTGTCTGTCCTCTTGTACTTAAGTCGGCATTGTGACTTTTGTATTAAATTCGATTACAATTTGTGGGTTTCATCGTTAATAAGAAGGTCCAAGGGATACAGTAAATGTGAAGTGAAGCATCGGAATCTAGAACTGGACTCACAGGACAGGTTCAAATCATAGAAAGTTAGAGTGTCAGTCCTCTTGTACTTAAGTCGGCATTGTGACTTTTGTATTAAATTCGGATGCAATTTCTGTGTTTCATCGTCAATAAGAAGGTCCAAGGGATACAGTAAACCAGAAGTGAATCACCGGAATCTAAAACTGGACTCACAGGAGAGGTTCAAATCATAGAAAGTTAGAGTGTCAGTCCTCTTGTACTTAAGTCGGCATTGTGACTTTTGTATTAAATTCGGATGCAATTTCTGTGTTTCATCGTGAATAAGAAGGTCCAAGGGATACAGTAAACCTGAAATAAAGTATCCGAATCTACAACTGGACTCACAGGAGGGTTTCAAGTCATAGAAAGTTAGAGTGTCAGTTCTGTTGTACTTAAGTCGGCATTGTGGCTTTTGTATTAAATTCGGATGCAATTTCTGTGTTTCATCGTCAATAAGAAGGTCCAAGGGATACAGCTAACCTGAAGTGAATCATCGGAATCAAAAACTGGACTCACAGGAGAGGTTCAAATCATAGAAAGTTAGAGTGTCAGTCGTCTTGTACTTAAGTCGGCATTGTGACTTTTGTATTAAATTCGGATGCAATATCTGTGTTTCATCGTCAATAAGAAGGTCCAAGGGATACAGTAAACCAGAAGTGTAGTATCCGAATCTACAACTGGACTCACAGGAGGGGTTCAAATCATAGAAAGTTAGAGTGTCAGTTCTCTTGTACTTAAGTCTGCATTGTGAGTTTTGTATTAAATTCGGATGCAATCTCTGTGTTTCATCGTCAATAAGAAGGTCCAAGGGATACAGTAAACCTGAAGTGAAGCATCGTAATCTTAAACTGGACTCACAGGAGAGGTTCAAATCATAGAAATTTAGAGTGTCAGTCCTCTTGTACCTAAGTCGGCATTGAGACTTTTGTATTAAATTCGGATGCAATTTCTGTGTTTCTTCGTCAATAAGAAGGTCCAAGGGATACAGTAAACTTGAAGTGAAGCATCGGAATCTAAACTGGACTCACAGGAGAGGTTCAAATCATAGAAAGTGAGAGTGTCAGTCCGCTTGTACTTAAGTCGGCATTGTGACTGTTGTATTAAATTCGAATGCAATTTCTGTGTTTCATCGCCAATAAGAAGGTCCAAGGGATACAGTAAACCTGAAGAGAAGCATGGGAATCGAAAACTGGACTCACAGGAGAGGTTCAAAACATAGAAAGTGAGAGTATCAGTCCGCTTGTACTAAAGTCGCCATTTTGACTATTGTATTAAATTCGGATGCAGTTTCTGTGTTTCATCGCCAATAAGAAGGTCCAAGGGATACAGTAAACCTGAAGTTAAGCATCGGAATCTAAAACTGGACTCACAGGAGAGGCTCAAAACACAGAAATTTAGAGTGTCAGTCCTCTTGTACTTAAGTCGGCATTGAGACTTTTGTATTAGATTCGGATGCAATTTCTGTGTTTCATCGTCAATAAGAAGGTCCAAGGCATACAGCAAACCTGAAGTGAAGCATCGGAGTCTAAAACTGGACTCACAGGAATATTCAAACCATAGAAAGTTAGAGTGTCTGTCCTCTTGTACTTAAGTCGGCATTGTGACTTTTGTATTAAATTCGATTACAATTTGTGGGTTTCATCGTTAATAAGAAGGTCCAAGGGATACAGTAAATGTGAAGTGAAGCATCGGAATCTAGAACTGGACTCACAGGACATGTTCAAATCATAGAAAGTTAGAGTGTCAGTCTTCTTGTACTTCAGTCGGCATTTTGCATTTTGTATTAAATTCGGATGCAATTTCTGTGTTTCATCGTCAATAAGAAGGTCCAAGGCATACAGCAAACCTGAGGTGAAGCATCGGAGTCTAAAACTGGACTCACAGGAGATATTCAAACCATAGAAAGTTAGAGTGTCTGTCCTCTTGTACTTAAGTCGGCATTGTGACTTTTGTATTAAATTCGATTACAATTTGTGGGTTTCATCGTTAATAAGAAGGTCCAAGGGATACAGTAAATGTGAAGTGAAGCATCGGAATCTAGAACTGGACTCACAGGACAGGTTCAAATCATAGAAAGTTAGAGTGTCAGTCCTCTTGTACTTAAGTCGGCATTGTGACTTTTGTATTAAATTCGGATGCAATTTCTGTGTTTCATCGTCAATAAGAAGGTCCAAGGGATACAGTAGACCTGAAGTGAAGCATCGGAATCTAAAACTGGACTCACAGGAGATATTCAAACCATAGAAAGTTAGAGTGTCAGTCCTCTTGTACTCAAGTCGGCATTGTGCCTTTTAAATTAAATTCGGATGCAATTTGTATGTTTCATCGTTAATAAGAAGGTCCAAGGGATACAGTAAATCTGAAGTGAAGCATCGGAATCTAAAACTGGACTCAGAGGACAGGTTCAAATCATTCAAAGTTAGAGTTTCAGTCCTCTTGTACATAATTCGGCATTGTGACTTTTGTATTAAATTCGGATGCAATTTCTGTGTTTCATCGTTAATAAGAAGGTCCAAGGGATGCAGTAACGTGAAGTGAAGCATCGGAATCTAAAACTGGACTCACAGGAGAGGTTCAAATCACAGAAATTTGGAGTGTCAGTCCTCTTGTACTTAAGTCGGCAAAGAGACTTTTGTATTAAATTCGGATGCTATTTCTGTGTTTCATCGTCAATAACAAGGTCCAAGGCATACAGTAAACCTGAAGTGAAGCATCGGAATCTAAAACTGGACACACAGAAGAGGTTCAAATCATAAAAGACTAGAGTGTCAGTCCTCTTGTACTTAATTCGGCATTGTGACTTTTGTATTAAATTCGGATGCAATTTCTGTGTTTCATCGTCAATAGGAAGGTCCAAGGAATACAGTAAACCTGAAGTGAAGTATCGGAATCTAAAACTGGACTCACAGGAGGGATTCAAATAATGGAAAGTTAGAGTGTCAGTTCTCTTGTACTTAAATCGGCATTGTGACTTTTGTATTAAATTCGGATGCATTTTCTGTGTTTCATCGTAATAAGAAGGTCCAAGGGATACAGTAAACCTGCAGTGAAGCATCGGAATCTAAGACTGGACTCACAGAGAAGGTTCAAAACATAGAAAGTTAGAGTGTCAGTTCTCTTGTACTTAAGTCGGCAATGAGACTTTTGTATTAAATTCGGATTGAATTTCTGTGTTTCATCGTCTATAAGAAGGGCCAAGGTATACCTTAAACCTGAAGTGAAGCATCGGAATCTAAAACTGGACTCACAGGAGATATTCAAACCATAGAAAGTTAGAGTGTCAGTCCTCTTGTACTTAAGTCGGCATTCTGACTTTTGTATTAAATTCGGATGTAATTTCTGTGTTTCATCGTCAATAAGACGGTACAAGGGATACAGTAAACCTGAAGTGAAGTATCCGAATCTACAACTGGACTCACAGGAGGGGTTCAAATCATAGAAAGTTAGAGTGTCAGTTCTCTTGTACTTAAGTCGGCATTGTGACTTTTGTATTAAATTCGGATGCAATTTCTGTGTTTCATCGTGAATAAGAAGGTCCAAGGGATACAGTAAACCTGAAGTGAAGCATCGGAAATTAAAACTGGACTCACAGGAGAGGTTCAAATCATGGAAAGTTAGAGTGTGAGTCCTCTTGTACTTAAGTCGGCATTGTGACTTTTGTATTACTTTCGGATGCAATTTCTGTGTTTCATCGTCAATAAGAAGGTCCAAGGTATACAGTAAACCTACAGTGAAGCATCGGAATCTAAAACTGGTCTCACAGGAGAGGTTAATATCATAGAAAGTTAGAGTGTCAGTATTCTTGTACTTCAGTCGGCATTGTGCCTTTTGTATTAAATTCGGATGCAATTTCTGTGTTTCATCGTCAATAAGAAGGTCCAAGGGATACAGTAAACCTGAAGTGAAGCATCGGAATCGAAAACTCTACTCACAGAAGAGGTTCAAATCATAGAAAGTGAGAGTGTCTGTCCGCTTGTACTAAAGTCGCCATTGTGACTATTGTATTAAATTCGGATGCAGTTTCTGTGTTTCATCGCCAATACGAAGGTCCAAGGGATACAGTAAACCTGAAGTTAAGCATCGGAATTTAAAACTGGACTCACAGGAGAGGCTCAAAACACAGAAGTTTAGAGTGTCAGTCCTCTTGTATTTAAGTCGGCATTGAGACTTTTGTATTAAATTCGGATGCAATTTCTGTGTTTCATCGTCAATAAGGAGGTCCAAGGCATACAGTAAACCTGAAATGAAGCATCGGAATCCAAAACTGGACTCACAGGAGATATTCAAACCATAGAAAGTTAGAGTGTCTGTCCTCTTGTATTTAAGTCGGCATTGTGCCTTTTGTATTAAATTCGGATGCAATTTGTGTGTTTCATCGTTAATAAGAAAGTCCAAGGGATACAGTAAATCTGAAGTGAAGCATCGGAATCTAAAACTGGACTCACAGGACAGGTTCAAATCATAGAAAGTTAGAGTGTCAGTCCTCTTGTACTTAAGTCGGCATTGTGACTTTTGTATTAAATTCGGATGCAATTTCTGTGTTTCATCGACAATAAGAATGTCCAAGGAATACAGTAAACCTGAAGTGAAGTATCGGAATCTACAACTGGACTCACAGGAGGGGTTCAAATAACAGAAAGTTAGAGTGTCAGTTCTCTTGTACTTAAGTCGTCATTGTGACTTTTGTATTAAATTCGGATGCAATTTCTGTGTTTCATCGTCAATAAGAAGGTCCAAGGGATACAGCAAACGTGAAGTGAAGCATCGGAATCAAAAACTGGACTGACAGGAGAGGTTCAAATCACAGAAATTTAGAGTGTGAGTCCTCTTGTACTTAAGTCGGCATTGTGACTTTTGTATTAAATTCGGATGCAGTTTCTGTGTTTCATCGTCAATAAGAAGGTCCAAGGGATACAGTAAACCTGAAGTGAAGCATCGTAATCTAAAACTGGACTCACAGGAGAGGTTCAAATCATAGAAATTTTAAGTGTCAGTCCTCTTGTACTTAAGTCAGCATTGACACTTTTGTATTACATTCGGATGCAATTTCTGTGTTTCATCGTCAATAAGAATGTCCAAGGTATACAGTAAACCTGAAGTGAAGCATCGGAATCTAAAACTGGACTCATAGGAGAGGTTCAAATCATGGAAAGTTAGAGTGTCAGTCCTCTTATACTTAAGTCGGCATTGTGACTTTTGTATTACTTTCGGATGCAATTTCTGTGTTTCATCGTCAATAAGAAGGTCCAAGGTATACAGTAAACCTGCAGTGAAGCATCGGAATCTAAAACTGGACTCACAGGAGGGGTTAAAATCATAGAAAGTTAGAGTGTCAGTCTTCTTGTACTTCAGTCGGGATTTTGCATTTTGTATTAAATTCGGATGCAATTTCTGTGTTTCATCGTCAGTAAGAAGGTCCAAGGGATACAGTAAACCTGAAGTGAAGCATCGGAGACGAAAACTCTACTCACAGGAGAGGTTCAAAACATAGAAAGTGAGAGTGTCAGTCCGCTTGTACTAAAGTCGCCATTTTGAGTATTGTATTAAATTCGGATGCAGTTTCTGTGTTTCATCGCCAATAAGAAGGTCCAAGGGATACAGTAAACCTGAAGTTAAGCATCGGAATCTAAAACTGGACTCACAGGAGAGGCTCAAAACACAGAAATTTAGAGTGTCAGTCCTCTTGTACTTAAGTCGGCATTGAGACTTTTGTATTAAATTCGGATGCAATTTCTGTGTTTCATCGTCAATAAGAAGGTCCAAGGCATACAGCAAACCTGAAGTGAAGCATCGGAGTCTAAAACTGGACTCACAGGAGATATTCAAACCATAGAAAGTTAGAGTGTCTGTCCTCTTGTACTTAAGTCGGCATTGTGACTTTTGTATTAAATTCGATTACAATTTGTGGGTTTCATCGTTAATAAGAAGGTCCAAGGGATACAGTAAATGTGAAGTGAAGCATCGGAATCTAGAACTGGACTCACAGGACAGGTTCAAATCATAGAAAGTTAGAGTTTCAGTCCTCTTGTACTTAAGTCGGCATTGTGACTTTTGTATTAAATTCGGATGCAATTTCTGTTTTTCATCGTTAATAAGAGGGTCCAAGGGATACAGTAAACCTGAAGTGAATCATCGGAATCTAAAACTGGACTCACAGGAGAGGTTCAAATCATAGAAAGTTAGAGTGTCAGTCCTCTTGTACTTAAGTCGGCATTGTGACTTTTGTATTAAATTCGGATGCAATGTCTGTGTTTCATCGTCAATAAGAAGGTCCAAGGGATACAGTAGACCTGAAGTGAAGCATCGGAATCTAAAACTGGACTCACAGGAGATATTCAAACCATAGAAAGTTAGAGTGTCAGTCCTCTTGTACTCAAGTCGGCATTGTGCCTTTTAAATTAAATTCGGATGCAATTTGTATGTTTCATCGTTAATAAGAAGGTCCAAGGGATACAGTAAATCTGAAGTGAAGCATCGGAATCTAAAACTGGACTCAGAGGACAGGTTCAAATCATACAAAGTTAGAGTTTCAGTCCTCTTGTACATAATTCGGCATTGTGACTTTTGTATTAAATTCGGATGCAATTTCTGTGTTTCATCGTTAATAAGAAGGTCCAAGGGATGCAGTAACGTGAAGTGAAGCATCGGAAACTAAAACTGGACTCACAAGAGAGGTTCAAATCACAGAAATTTGGAGTGTCAGTCCTCTTGTACTTAAGTCGGCAAAGAGACTTTTGTATTAAATTCGGATGCAATTTCTGTGTTTCATCGTCAATAACAAGGTCCAAGGCATACAGTAAACCTGAAGTGAAGCATCGGAATCTAAAACTGTACAGACAGAAGAGGTTCAAATCATAAAAAACTAGAGTGTCAGTCCTCTTGTACTTAATTTGGCATTGTGACTTTTGTATTAAATTCGGATGCAATTTCTGTGTTTCATCGTCAATAAGAAGGTCCAAGGAATACAGTAAACCTGAAGTGAAGTATCGGAATCTAAAACTGGACTCACAGGAGGGATTCAAATAATGGAAAGTTAGAGTGTCAGTTCTCTTGTACGTAAATCGGCATTGTGACTTTTGTATTAAATTCGGATGCATTTTCTGTGTTTCATCGTTAATAAGAAGGTCCAAGGGATACAGTAAACCTGCAGTGAAGCATCGGAATCTAAGACTGGACTCACAGAGAAGGTTCAAAACATAGAAAGTTAGAGTGTCAGTTCTCTTGTACTTAAGTCGGCAATGAGACTTTTGTATTAAATTCGGATGCAATTTCTGTGTTTCATCGTCTATAAGAAGGGCCAAGGTATACAGTAAACCTGAAGTGAAGCATCGGAATCTAAAACTGGGCTCACAGGAGATATTCAAACCATAGAAAGTTAGGGTGTCAGTCCTCTTGTACTTAAGTCGGCATTCTGACTTTTGTATTAAATTCGGATGTAATTTCTGTGTTTCATCGTCAATAAGACGGTACAAGGGATACAGTAAACCTGAAGTGAAGTATCCGAATCTACAACTGGACTCACAGGAGGGGTTCAAATCATAGAAAGTTAGAGTGTCAGTTCTCTTGTACTTAAGTCGGCATTGTGACTTTTGTATTAAATTCGGATGCAATTTCTGTGTTTCATCGTCAATAAGATGGTCCAAGGGATACAGTAAACCTGAAGTGAAGCATCGTAATCTAAACCTGGACTCACAGGATAGGTTCAAATCATAGAAATTTAGAGTGTCAGTCCCCTTGTACTTAAGTCGGCATTGAGACTTTTGTATTAAATTCGGATGCAATTTCTGTGTTTCTTCGTCAATAAGAAGGTCCAAGGAATACAGTAAACCTGAAGTGAAGCATCGGAATCCAAAACTGGACTCACAGGAGAGGTTCAAATCATGGAAAGTTAGAGTGTCAGTCCTCTTGTACTTAAGTCGGCATTGTCACTTTTGTATTAATTTCGGATGCAATTTCTGTGTTTCATCGTCAATAAGAAGGTCCAAGGGATACAGTAAACCTGAAGTGAATCATCGGAATCTAAAACTGGACTCACAGGAGAGGTTAAAATCATAGAAAGTTAGTGTGCCAGTCTTCTTGTATTTCAGTCGGCATTGTGCATTTTGTATTCAATTCGGATGCAATTTCTGTGTTTCATCGTCAACAAGAAGGTCCAAGGGATACAGTGAACTTGAAGTGAAGCATCGGAATCGAAAACTGGACTCACAGTAGAGGTTCAAATCATAGAAAGTGAGAGTGTCAGTCCGCTTGTACTTAAGTCGGCATTGTGACTATTGTATTAAATTCGAATGCAGTTTCTGTGTTTTATCGCCAATAAGAAGGTCCAAGGGATACAGTAAACCTGAACTGAAGCATCGGAATCTAAAACTGGACTCACAGGAGAGGTTCATATCATAGAAAGTTAGAGTGTCAGTCCTCTTGTACTCAAGTCGGCTTTGTGAATTTTGTATTAAATTCGGATGCAATTTCTGTGTTTCATCGTCAATAAGAAGGTCCAAGGGATACAGTAAACCTGAAGTGAAGCATCGGAATTTTAAACTGGACTCACAGGAGAGGTTCAAATCATAGAAAGTGAGAGTGTCAGTCCGCTTGTACTTAAGTCGGCATTGTGAATTTCGTATTAAATTCGGATGCAATTTCTGTGTTTCATCGTCTATAAGAAGATCCAAGGGATACAGTAAACCTGAAGTGAAGCATCGGAATCTAAAACTGAACTCACAGGAGAGGTTAAAATCATAGAAAGTTAGGGTGCCAGTCTTCTTGTACTTCAGTCGGCATTGTGCCTTTTGTATTAAATTCGGATGCAATTTCTGTGTTTCATCGTCAATAAGAAGGTCCAAGGGATACAGTAAACTTGAAGTGAAGCATCGGAATCGATAACTGGACTCACAGGAGAGGCTCAATTCGTAGTAAGTGAGAGTGTCAGTCCGCTTGTACTTAAGTCAGCATTGTGACTATTGTACTAAATTCGAATGCAATTTCTGTGTTTCATCGTCAATAAGAAGGTCCAAGGGATACAGTAAACCTGAAGTGAAGCATCGGAACCTAAAACAGGACTCACAGGAGAGGTTCCAATCACAGAAAGTTAGAGTGTCAGTCCTCTTGTACTTAAGTCGGCATTGTGACTTTTGTATTAAATTCGGATGCAATTTCTGTGTTTCATCGCCAATAAGCAGGTCCAAGGGATACAGTAAACCTGAAGTGAAGCATCGTAATCTAAAACTGGACTCACAGGAGAGGTTCAAATCATTGAAATTTAGAGTGTCAGTCCTCTTGTACTTAAGTCGGCATTGAGACTTTTGTATTAAATTCGGATGAAATTTCTTTGTTTCTTCGTCAATAAGAAGGTCCAAGGGATACAGTAAACCTGAAGTGAAGCATCGGAATCCAAAATTGGACTCACAGGAGAGGTACAAATCATGGAAAGGTAGAGTGTCAGTCCTCTTGTACTTAAGTCGGCATTGTGACTTTTGTATTAATTTCGGATGCAATTTCTGTGTTTCATCGTCAATAAGAAGGTCCAAGGGATACAGTAAACCTGAAGTGAAGCATCGGAATCTAAAACTGAACTCACAGGAGAGGTTAAAATCATAGAAAGTTAGGGTGCCAGTCTTCTTGTACTTCAGTCGGCATTGTGCCTTTTGTATTGAATTCGGATGCAATTTCTGTGTTTCATCGTCAATAAGAAGGTCCAAGGGATACAGTAAACTTGAAGTGAAGCATCGGAATCGATAACTGGACTCACAGGAGAGGTTCAAATCGTAGTAAGTGAGTGTGTCAGTCCGCTTGTACTTAAGTCAGCATTGTGACTATTGTATTAAATTCGAATGCAATTTCTGTGTTTCATCGTCAATAAGAAGGTCCAAGGGATACAGTAAACCTGAAGTGAAGCATCGGAACCTAAAACAGGACTCACAGGAGAGGTTCTAATCACAGAAAGTTAGAGTGTCAGTCCTCTTGTACTTAAGTCGGCATTGTGACTTTTGTATTAAATTCGGTTGCAATTTCTGTGTTTCATCGCCAATAAGAAGGTCCAAGGGATACAGTAACCTGAAGAGAAGCTTGGGAATCGAAAACTGGACTCACAGGAGAGGTTCAAATCACAGAAAGTTAGAGTGTGAGTCCTCTTGTACTTAAGTCGGCATTGTGACTTTAGTATTAAATTGGGATGCAATTTCTGTGCTTCATCGTCAATAAGAAGGTCCAAGGGATACAGTAAACCTGAAGTGAAGCATCGGAACCTAAAACAGGACTCACAGGAGAGGTTCCAATCACAGAAAGTTAGAGTGTCAGTCCTCTTGTACTTAAGTCGGCATTGTGACTTTTGTATTAAATTCGGATGCAATTTCTGTGTTTCATCGTCAATAAGAAGGTCCAAGGGATACAGTAAACCTGAAGTGAAGTATCCGAATCTACAACTGGACTCACAGGAGGGGTTCAAATTATAGAAAGTTAGAGTGTCAGTTCTCTTGTACTTAAGTCGGCATTGTGAATTTTGTATTAAATTCGGATGCAATTTCTGTGTTTCATCGTCAATAAGAAGATCCAAGGGATACAGTAAACCCGAAGTGAAGCATCGGAATCGAAAACAGGACTCACAGGAGAGGTTCAAATCACAGAAAGTTAGAGTGTCAGTCCTCTTGTACTTAAGTCGGCATTGTGCCTTTTGTATTAAATTCGGATGCAATTTCTGTGCCTCATCGTCAATAAGAAGGTCCAAGGGATACAGTAAACCTGAAGTGAATCATCGGAATCTAAAACTGGACTCACAGGAGAGGTTCAAATCATAGAAAGTTAGAGTGTCAGTCCTCTTGTACTTAAGTCGGCATTGTGACTTTTGTATTAAATTCGGATGCAATTTCTGTGTTTCATCGTCAATAAGAAGGTCCAAGGGATACAGTAAACTTGAAGTGAAGCATCGGAATCTAAACTGGACTCACAGGAGAGGTTCAAATCATAGAAAGTGAGAGTGTCAGTCCGCTTGTACTTAAGTCGGCATTGTGACTGTAGTATTAAATTCGAATGCAATTTCTGTGTTTCATCGCCAATAAGAAGGTCCAAGGGATACAGTAAACCTGAAGAGAAGCATGGGAATCGAAAACTGGACTCACAGGAGAGCTTCAAATCACAGAAAGTTAGAGTGTCAGTCCTGTTGTACTTAAGTCGGCATTGTGACTTTTGTATTAAATTCGGATGCAATTTCTGTGCTTCATCGTCAATAAGAAGGTCCAAGGGATACAGTCAACCTGAAGTGAAGCATCGGAATCAAAAACTGGACTCACAGGAGAGGTTCATATCATAGAAAGTTAGAGTGTCAGTCCTCTTGTACTTAAGTCGGCATTGAGACTTTTGTATTAATTTCGGATGCAATTTCTGTGTTTCATCGTCAATAAGAAGGTCCAAATGATACAGTAAACCTGAAGTGAAGCATTGGAATCTAAAACTGGACTCACAGGAGAGGTAAAAATCATAGAAAGTTAGTGTGCCAGTCTTCTTGTACTTCTGTCGGCATTGTGCCTTTTGTATTAAATTCGGATGCAATTTCTGTGTTTCATCGTCAATAACAAGGTCCAAGGGATACAGTAAACTTGAAGTGAAGCATCAGAATCGAAAACTGGACTCACAGGAGGGGTTCAAATCTCAGGAAGTGAGAGTGTCAGTCCGCTTGTACTTAAGTCGGCATTGTGACTATTCCCGAATGAGATTTTCACTCTGCAGCGGAGTGTGCACTGATATGAAACTTCCTGGCAGATTAAAACTGTGTGCCCGACCGAGACTCGCACTCGGGACCTTTTCCTTTCGCGGGCAAGTGCTCTACCATCTGAGCTACCGAAGCACGACTCACGCCCGGTACTCACAGCTTTACTTCTGCCAGTACCTCGTCTCCTACCTTCCAAACATCCCCCGGGCTGTGGCTAAGCCATGTCTCCGCAATATCCTATCTTTCAGGAGTGCTAGTTCTGCAAGTTTCGCAGGAGAGCTTCTGTAAAGTTTGGAAGGTAGGAGACGAGGTACTGGCAGAAGTAAAGCTGTGAGTACCGGGCGTGAGTCGTGCTTCGGTAGCTCAGATGGTAGAGCACTTGCCCGCGAAAGGCAAAGGTCCCGAGTTCGAGTCTCGGTCGGGCACACAGTTTTAATCTGTCAGGAAGTTTCATTGTGACTATTGTATTAAATTCGAATGCAATTTCTGTGTTTCATCGCCAATAAGGAGGTCCAAGGGATACAGTAAACCTGAAGAGATGCATGGGAATCGAAAACTGGACTCACAGGAGAGGTTCAAATCACAGAAAGTTAGAGTGTGAGTCCTCTTGTACTTAAGTCGGCATTGTGACTTTTGTATTGAATTCGGATGCAATTTCTGTGCTTCATTGTCAATAAGAAGGTCCAAGGGATACAGTAAACCTGAAGTGAAGCATCGGATTCTAAAACTGGACTCACAGGAGAGGTTCATATCATAGAAAGTTAGAGTGTTAGTTCTCTTGTACTCAAGTCGGCGTTGTGACTTTTGTATTAAATTCGGATGCAATTTCTGTGTTTCATCGTCAATAAGAAGGTCCAAGGGATACAGTAAACCTGAAGTGAAGCATCGGAATCTAAAACTGGACTCACAGGAGAGGTTCAAATCATAGAAAGTGAGGGTGTCAGTCCTTTGGTACTTAAGTTGGCATTGTGAATTTTGTATTAAATTCGGATGCAATTTCTGTGTTTCATCGTCAATTAGAAGATCCAAGGGATACAGTAAACCTGAAGTGAAGCATCGGAATCGAAAACAGGACTCACAGGAGAGGTTAAAATCACAGAAAGTTAGAGTGTCAGTCCTCTTGTACTGAAGTCGGCATTGTGACTTTTGTATTAAATTCGGATGCAATTTCTGTGCCTCATCGTCAATAAGAAGGTCCAAGGGATACAGTAAACCTGAAGTGAATCATCGGAAACTAAAACTGGACTCACAGGAGAGGTTCAAATCATAGAAAGTTAGAGTGTCAGTCCTCTTGTACTTAAGTCGGCATTGTGACTTTTGTATTAAATTCGGATGCAATTTCTGTGTTTCATCGTCAATAAGAAGGTCCAAGGGATACAGTAAACCAGAAGTGAATCACCGGAATCTAAAACTGGACTCACAGGAGAGGTTCAAATCATAGAAAGTTAGAGTGTCAGTCCTCTTGTACTTAAGTCGGCATTGTGACTTTTGTATTAAATTCGGATGCAATTTCTGTGTTTCATCGTGAATAAGAAGGTCCAAGGGATACAGTAAACCTGAAATAAAGTATCCGAATCTACAACTGGACTCACAGGAGGGTTTCAAGTCATAGAAAGTTAGAGTGTCAGTTCTGTTGTACTTAAGTCGGCATTGTGGCTTTTGTATTAAATTCGGATGCAATTTCTGTGTTTCATCATCAATAAGAAGGTCCAAGGGATACAGTTAACCTGAAGTGAATCATCGGAATCTAAAACTGGACTCACAGGAGAGGTTCAAATCATAGAAAGTTAGAGTGTCAGTCGTCTTGTACTTAAGTCGGCATTGTGACTTTTGTATTAAATTCGGATGCAATATCTGTGTTTCATCGTCAATAAGAAGGTCCAAGGGATACAGTAAACCTGAAGTGAAGTATCCGAATCTACAACTGGACTCACAGGAGGGGTTCAAATCATAGAAAGTTAGAGTGTCAGTTCTCTTGTACTTAAGTCTGCATTGTGAGTTTTGTATTAAATTCGGATGCAATCTCTGTGTTTCATCGTCAATAAGAAGGTCCAAGGGATACAGTAAACCTGAAGTGAAGCATCGTAATCTTAAACTGGACTCACAGGAGAGGTTCAAATCATAGAAATTTAGAGTGTCAGTCCTCTTGTACCTAAGTCGGCATTGAGACTTTTGTATTAAATTCGGATGCAATTTCTGTGTTTCTTCGTCAATAAGAAGGTCCAAGGGATACAGTAAACTTGAAGTGAAGCATCGGAATCTAAACTGGACTCACAGGAGAGGTTCAAATCATAGAAAGTGAGAGTGTCAGTCCGCTTGTACTTAAGTCGGCATTGTGACTGTTGTATTAAATTCGAATGCAATTTCTGTGTTTCATCGCCAATAAGAAGGTCCAAGGGATACAGTAAACCTGAAGAGAAGCATGGGAATCGAAAACTGGACTCACAGGAGAGGTAAAAATCACAGAAAGTTAGAGTGTCAGTCCTCTTGTACTTAAGTCGGCATTGTGACTTTTGTATTAAATTCGGATGCAATTTCTGTGCTTCATCGTCAATAAGAAGGTCCAAGGGATACAGTCAACCTGAAGTGAAGCATCGGAATCAAAAACTGGACTCACAGGAGAGGTTCATATCATAGAAAGTTAGAGTGTCTGTCCTCTTGTACTTAAGTCGGCATTGAGACTTTTGTATTAATTTCGGATGCAATTTCTGTGTTTCATCGTCAATAAGAAGGTCCAAGTGATACAGTAAACCTGAAGTGAAGCATTGGAATCTAAAACTGGACTCACAGGAGAGGTAAAAATCATAGAAAGTTAGTGTGCCAGTCTTCTTGTACTTCTGTCGGCATTGTGCCTTTTGTATTAAATTCGGATGCATTTTCTGTGTTTCATCGTCAATAACAAGGTCCAAGGGATACAGTAAACTTGAAGTGAAGCATCAGAACCGAAAACTGGACTCACAGGAGAGGTTCAAATCTCAGGAAGTGAGAGTGTCAGTCCGCTTGTACTTAAGTCGGCATTGTGACTATTCCCGAATGAGATTTTCACTCTGCAGCGGAGTGTGCGCTGATATGAAACTTCCTGGCAGATTAAAACTGTGTGCCCGACCGAGACTCGCACTCGGGACCTTTGCCTTTCGCGGGCAAGTGCTCTACCATCTGAACTACCGAAGCACGACTCACGCCCGGTACTCACAGCTTTACTTCTGCCAGTACCTCGTCTCCTACCTTCCAAACATCCCCCGGGCTGTGGCTAAGCCATGTCTCCGCAATATCCTTTCTTTCAGGAGTGCTAGTTCTGCAAGTTTCGCAGGAGAGCTTCTGTAAAGTTTGGAAGGTAGGAGACGAGGTACTGGCAGAAGTAAAGCTGTGAGTACCGGGCGTGAGTCGTGCTTCGGTAGCTCAGATGGTAGAGCACTTGCCCGCGAAAGGCAAAGGTCCCGAGTTCGAGTCTCGGTCGGGCACACAGTTTTAATCTGCCAGGAAGTTTCATTGTGACTATTGTATTAAATTCGAATGCAATTTCTGTGTTTCATCGCCAATAAGAAGGTCCAAGGGATACAGTAAACCTGAAGAGATGCATGGGAATCGAAAACTGGACTCACAGGAGAGGTTCAAATCACAGAAAGTTAGAGTGTGAGTCCTCTTGTACTTAAGTCGGCATTGTGACTTTTGCATTAAATTCGGATGCAATTTCTGTGCTTCATTGTCAATAAGAAGGTCCAAGGGATACAGTAAACCTGAAGTGAAGCATCGGATTCTAAAACTGGACTCACAGGAGAGGTTCATATCATAGAAAGTTAGAGTGTTAGTTCTCTTGTACTCAAATCGGCTTTGTGACTTTTGTATTAAATTCGGATGCAATTTCTGTGTTTCATCGTCAATAAGAAGGTCCAAGGGATACAGTAAACCTGAAGTGAAGCATCGGAATCTAAAACTGGACTCACAGGAGAGGTTCAAATCATAGAAAGTGAGGGTGTCAGTCCTTTGGTACTTAAGTTGGCATTGTGAATTTTGTATTAAATTCGGATGCAATTTCAGTGTTTCATCGTCAATTAGAAGATCCAAGGGATACAGTAAACCTGAAGTGAAGCATCGGAATCGAAAACAGGACTCACAGGAGAGGTTAAAATCACAGAAAGTTAGAGTGTCAGTCCTCTTGTACTGAAGTCGGCATTGTGACTTTTGTATTAAATTCGGATGCAATTTCTGTGCCTCATCGTCAATAAGAAGGTCCAAGGGATACAGTAAACCTGAAGTGAATCATCGGAAACTAAAACTGGACTCACAGGAGAGGTTCAAATCATAGAAAGTTAGAGTGTCAGTCCTCGTGTACTTAAGTCGGCATTGTGACTTTTGTATTAAATTCGGATGCAATTTCTGTGTTTCATCGTCAATACGAAGGTCCAAGGGATACAGTAAACCAGAAGTGAATCACCGGAATCTAAAACTGGACTCACAGGAGAGGTTCAAGTCATAGAAAGTTAGAGTGTCAGTCCTCTTGTACTTAAGTCGGCATTGTGACTTTTGTATTAAATTCGGATGCAATTTCTGTGTTTCATCGTGAATAAGAAGGTCCAAGGGATACAGTAAACCTGAAGTAAAGTATCCGAATCTACAACTGGACTCACAGGAGGGTTTCAAGTCATAGAAAGTTAGAGTGTCAGTTCTCTTGTACTTAAGTCGGCATTGTGGCTTTTGTATTAAATTCGGATGCAATTTCTGTGTTTCATCGTCAATAAGAAGGTCCAAGGGATACAGTTAACCTGAAGTGAATCATCGGAATCTAAAACTGGACTCACAGGAGAGGTTCAAATCATAGAAAGTTAGAGTGTCAGTCGTCTTGTACTTAAGTCGGCATTGTGACTTTTGTATTAAATTCGGATGCAATATCTGTGTTTTATCGTCAATAAGAAGGTCCAAGGGATACAGTAAACCTGAAGTGAAGTATCCGAATCGACAACTGGACTCACAGGAGGGGTTCAAATCATAGAAAGTTAGAGTGTCAGTTCTCTTGTACTTAAGTCTGCATTGTGAGTTTTGTATTAAATTCAGATGCAATCTCTGTGTTTCATCGTCAATAAGAAGGTCCAAGGGATACAGTAAACCTGAAGTGAAGCATCGTAATCTTAAACTGGACTCACAGGAGAGGTTCAAAACATAGAAATTTAGAGTGTCAGTCCTCTTGTACCTAAGTCGGCATTGAGACTTTTGTATTAAATTCGGATGCAATTTCTGTGTTTCTTCGTCAATAAGAAGGTCCAAGGGATACAGTAAACCTGAAGTGAAGCATTGGAATCCAAAACTGGACTCACAGGAGAGGTTCAAATCATGGAAAGTTAGAGTGTCAGTCCTGTTGTACTTAAGTCGGCATTGTGACTTTTGTATTAATTTCGGATGCAATTTCTGTGTTTCATCGTCAATAAGAAGGACCAAGGGATACAGTAAACCTGAAGTGAAGCATCGGAATCTAAAACTGGACTCACAGGAGAGGTTAAAATCATAGAAAGTTAGTGTGCCAGTCTTCTTGTACTTCAGTCGGCATTGTGCCTTTTGTATTAAATTCGGATGCAATTTCTGTGTTTCAACGTCAATAAGAAGGTCCAAGGGATACAGTAATCTTGAAGTGAAGCATCGGAATCGAATACTGGACACATGGGAGAGGTTCAAATCATAGAAAGTGAAAGTGTCAGTCCGCTTGTACTCAAGTCTGCATTGTGACTATTGTATTATATTCGAATGCAATTTCTGTGTTTCATCGCCAATAAGAAGGTCGAAGGGATACAGTAAACCTGAAGAGAAGCATGGAAATCGAAAACTGGACACAAAGGAGAGGTTCAAATCACAGAAAGTTAGAGTGTGAGTCGTCTTGTACTTAAGTCGGCATTGTGACTTTTGTATTAAATTCGGATGCAATTTCTGTGCTTCATCGTCAATAAGAAGGTCTAAGGGATACAGTAAACCTGAAGTGAAGCATCGGAATCTAAAACTGGACTCACAGGAGAGGTTCATATCATAGAAAGTTAGAGTGTCAGTCCTCTTGTACTCAAGTCGGCTTTGTGACTTTAGCATTAAATTCGGATGCAAATTCTGTGTTTCATCGTCAATAAAAAGGTCCAAGGGATACAGTAAACCTGAAGTGTAGCATCGGAATCTAAAACTGGACTCACAGGAGAGGTTCAAATCATAGAAAGTGAGAGTGTCAGTCCGCTTGTACTTAAGTCGGCGTTGTGAATTTTGCATTAAATTCGGATGCAATTTCTGTGCTTCATTGTCAATAAGAAGGTCCAAGGGATACAGTAAACCTGAAGTGAAGCATCGGATTCTAAAACTGGACTCACAGGAGAGGTTCATATCATAGAAAGTTAGAGTGTTAGTTCTCTTGTACTCAAGTCGGCTTTGTGACTTTTGTATTAAATTCGGATGCAATTTCTGTGTTTCATCGTCAATAAGAAGGTCCAAGGGATACAGTAAACCTGAAGTGAAGCATCGGAATCTAAAACTGGACTCACAGGAGAGGTTCAAATCATAGAAAGTGAGGGTGTCAGTCCTTTGGTACTTAAGTTGGCATTGTGAATTTTGTATTAAATTCGGATGCAATTTCAGTGTTTCATCGTCAATTAGAAGATCCAAGGGATACAGTAAACCTGAAGTGAAGCATCGGAATCGAAAACAGGACTCACAGGAGAGGTTAAAATCACAGAAAGTTAGAGTGTCAGTCCTCTTGTACTGAAGTCGGCATTGTGACTTTTGTATTAAATTCGGATGCAATTTCTGTGCCTCATCGTCAATAAGAAGGTCCAAGGGATACAGTAAACCTGAAGTGAATCATCGGAAACTAAAACTGGACTCACAGGGGAGGTTCAAATCATAGAAAGTTAGAGTGTCAGTCCTCGTGTACTTAAGTCGGCATTGTGACTTTTGTATTAAATTCGGATGCAATTTCTGTGTTTCATCGTCAATAAGAAGGTCCAAGGGATACAGTAAACCAGAAGTGAATCACCGGAATCTAAAACTGGACTCACAGGAGAGGTTCAAATCATAGAAAGTTAGAGTGTCAGTCCTCTTGTACTTAAGTCGGCATTGTGACTTTTGTATTAAATTCGGATGCAATTTCTGTGTTTCATCGTGAATAAGAAGGTCCAAGGGATACAGTAAACCTGAAGTAAAGTATCCGAATCTACAACTGGACTCACAGGAGGGTTTCAAGTCATAGAAAGTTAGAGTGTCAGTTCTCTTGTACTTATGTCGGCATTGTGGCTTTTGTATTAAAATCGGTTGCAATTTCTGTGTTTCATCGTCAATAAGAAGGTCCAAGGGATACAGTTAACCTGAAGTGAATCATCGGAATCTAAAACTGGACTCACAGGAGAGGTTCAAATCATAGAAAGTTAGAGTGTCAGTCGTCTTGTACTTAAGTCGGCATTGTGACTTTTGTATTAAATTCGGATGCAATATCTGTGTTTTATCGTCAATAAGAAGGTCCAAGGGATACAGTAAACCTGAAGTGAAGTATCCGAATCGACAACTGGACTCACAGGAGGGGTTCAAATCATAGAAAGTTAGAGTGTCAGTTCTCTTGTACTTAAGTCTGCATTGTGAGTTTTGTATTAAATTCGGATGCAATCTCTGTGTTTCATCGTCAATAAGAAGGTCCAAGGGATACAGTAAACCTGAAGTGAAGCATCGTAATCTTAAACAGGACTCACAGGAGAGGTTCAAAACATAGAAATTTAGAGTGTCAGTCCTCTTGTACCTAAGTCGGCATTGAGACTTTTGTATTAAATTCGGATGCAATTTCTGTGTTTCTTCGTCAATAAGAAGGTCCAAGGGATACAGTAAACCTGAAGTGAAGCATTGGAATCCAAAACTGGACTCACAGGAGAGGTTCAAATCATGGAAAGTTAGAGTGTCAGTCCTGTTGTACTTAAGTCGGCATTGTGACTTTTGTATTAATTTCGGATGCAATTTCTGTGTTTCATCGTCAATAAGAAGGACCAAGGGATACAGTAAACCTGAAGTGAAGCATCGGAATCTAAAACTGGACTCACAGGAGAGGTTAAAATCATAGAAAGTTAGTGTGCCAGTCTTCTTGTACTTCAGTCGGCATTGTGCCTTTTGTATTAAATTCGGATGCAATTTCTGTGTTTCATC
Organism: Schistocerca americana; assembly: GCF_021461395.2. NCBI lineage: Eukaryota > Metazoa > Arthropoda > Insecta > Orthoptera > Acrididae > Schistocerca > Schistocerca americana. Next base: position 78,397,917 of record NC_060128.1, on the reverse strand, counting down.
GTCAATAAGAAGGTCCAAGGGATACAGTAATCTTGAAGAGAAGCATCGGAATCGAATACTGGACACATGGGAGAGGTTCAAATCATAGAAAGTGAGAGTGTCAGTCCGCTTGTACTCAAGTCTGCATTGTGACTATTGTATTATATTCGAATGCTATTTCTGTGTTTCATCGCCAATAAGAAGGTCGAAGGGATACAGTAAACCTGAAGAGAAGCATGGAAATCGAAAACTGGACACAAAGGAGAGGTTCAAATCACAGAAAGTTAGAGTGTGAGTCCTCTTGTACTTAAGTCGGCATTGTGACTTTTGTATTAAATTCGGATGCAATTTCTGTGCTTCATCGTCAATAAGAAGGTCTAAGGGATACGGTAAACCTGAAGTGAAGCATCGGAATCTAAAACTGGACTCACAGGAGAGGTTCATATCATAGAAAGTTAGAGTGTCAGTCCTCTTGTACTCAAGTCGGCTTTGTGACTTTAGCATTAAATTCGGATGCAAATTCTGTGTTTCATCGTCAATAAAAAGGTCCAAGGGATACAGTAAACCTGAAGTGAAGCATCGGAATCTAAAACTGGACTCACAGGAGAGGTTCAAATCATAGAAAGTGAGAGTGTCAGTCCGCTTGTACTTAAGTCGGCGTTGTGAATTTTGTATTAAATTCGGATGCAATTTCTGTGTTTCATCGTCAATAAGAAGATCCAAGAGATACAGTAAACCAGAAGTGAAGCATCGGAATCGAAAAAAGGACTCACAGGAGAGGTTCAAATCACAGAATGTTAGAGTGTCAGTCCTCTTGTACTTAAGTCGGCATTGTGACTTTTGTATTAAATTCGGATGCAATTTCTGTGCCCATCGTCGATAAGAAGGTCCAAGGGATACAGTTAACCAGAAGTGAATCATCGGCATCTAAAACTGGACTCACAGGAGAGGTTCAAATCATAGAAAGTTAGAGTGTCAGACCTCTTGTACTTAAGTCGGCATTGTGACTTTTGTATTAAATTCGGATGCAATTTCTGTGTTTCCTCGTCAATAAGAAGGTCCAAGGGATACAGTAAACCTGAAGTGAAGTATCCGAATCTACAACTGGACTCACAGGAGGGGTTCAAATCATAGAAAGTTATAGTGTCAGTTCTCTTGTACTTAAGTCGGCATTGTGACTTTTGTATTAAATTCGGATGCAATTTCTGTGTTTCATAGTCAATAAGAAGGTCCAAGGGATACAGTAAACCTGCAGTGAAGCATCGTAATCTAAAACTGACTCACGGGAGAGGTTCAATCATATAAAGTTAGAGTGTTTGTATACTTGTACTTCAGTCGGCATTGTGCCTTTTGTATTAAATTCGGATGCAATTTCTGTGTTTCATCGTAAATAAGAAGGTACAAGGGATACAGTAAACCTGAAGTGAAACATCGGAATCTAAAACTGGACTCACAGGAGAGGTTCGAATCATAGAAAGTTAGAGTGTCAGTCCGCTTGTACTAAAGTCGCCATTGTGACTATTGTATTAAATTCGGATGCAAATTCTGTGTTTCATCGCCAATAAGAAGGTGCAGGGGATACAGTAAACCTGAAGTGAAGCATCGGAATCTAAAACTGGACTCACGGGAGAGGCTCAAAACACAGAAATTTAGAGTGTCAGTCCTCTTGTACTTAAGTCGGCATTGAAACTTTTGTATTAAATTCGGATGCAATTGCTGTGTTTCTTCGTCAATAAGAAGGTCCAAGGGATACAGTATACGTGAAGTGAAGCATCGGAATCCAAAACTGGACTCACGGGAGAGGTTCAAATCACGGAAAGTTAGAGTGTCAGTCCTCTTGTACTTAAGCCGGCATTGTGACTTTTGTATTAATTTCGGATGCAATTTCTGTGTTTCATCGTCAATAAGAAGGTCCAAGGGATACAGTAAACCAGAAGTGAATCACCGGAATCTAAAACTGGACTCACAGGAGAGGTTCAAATCATAGAAAGTTAGAGTGTCAGTCCTCTTGTACTTAAGTCGGCATTGTGACTTTTGTATTAAATTCGGATGCAATTTCTGTGTTTCATCGTCAATAAGAAGGTGCAAGGGATATAGTAAACCTGAAGTAAAGTATCCGAATCTACAACTGGACTCACAGGAGGGGTTCAAGTCATAGAAAGTTAGAGTGTCAGTCGTCTTGTACTTAAGTCGGCATTGTGACTTTTGTGTTAAATTCGGATGCAATATCTGTGTTTCATCGTCAATAAGAAGGTCCAAGGGATACAGTAAACCTGAAGTGAAGTATCCGAATCTACAACTGGACTCACAGGAGGGGTTCAAATCATAGAAAGTTAGAGTGTCAGTTCTCTTGTACTTAAGTCTGCATTGTGAGTTTTGTATTAAATTCGGATGCAATCTCTGTGTTTCATCATCAATAAGAAGGTCCAAGGGATACAGTAAACCTGAAGTGAAGCATCGTAATCTTAAACTGGACTCACAGGAGAGGTTCAAATCATAGAAATTTAGAGTGTCAGTCCTCTTGTACCTAAGTCGGCATTGAGACTTTTCTATTAAATTCGGATGCAATTTCTGTGTTTCTTCGTCAATAAGAAGGTCCAAGGGATACAGTAAACCTGAAGTGAAGCATCGGAATCCAAAACTGGACTCACAGGAGAGGTTCAAATCACGGAAAGTTAGAGTGTCAGTCCTGTTGTACTTAAGTCGGCATTGTGACTTTTGTATTAATTTCGGATGCAATTTCTGTGTTTCATCGTCAATAAGAAGGACCAAGGGATACAGTAAACCTGAAGTGAAGCATCGGAATCTAAAACTGGACTCACAGGAGAGGTTAAAATCATAGAAAGTTAGTGTGCCAGTCTTCTTGTACTTCAGTCGGCATTGTGCCTTTTGTATTAAATTCGGATGCAATTTCTGTGTTTCATCGTCAATAAGAAGGTCCAAAGGATACAGTAATCTTGAAGTGAAGCATCGGAATCGAATACTGGACACATAGGAGAGGTTCAAATCATAGAAAGTGAGAGTGTCAGTCCGCTCTTACTCAAGTCTGCATTGTGACTATTGTATTATATTCGAATGCAATTTCTGTGTTTCATCGCCAATAAGAAGGTCCAAGGGATACAGTAAACCTGAGGAGAAGCATGGGAATCGGAAACTGGACATACAGGAGAGGTTCAAATCACAGAAATTAGAGTGTGAGTCCTCTTGTACTTAAGTCGGCATTGTGACTTTTGTATTAAATTCGGATGCAATTTCTGTGCTTCATCGTCAATAAGAGGGTCTAAGGGATACAGTAAACCTGAAGTGAAGCATCGGAATCTGAAACTGGACTCACAGGAGAGGTTCATATCATAGAAATTTAGAGTGTCAGTCCTCTTGTACTCAAGTCGGCTTTGTGACTTTTGTATTAAATTCGGATGCAATTTCTGTGTTTCATCGTCAATAAGAAGGTCCAAGGGATACAGTAAACCTGTAGTGAAGAATCGGAATCTAAAACAGGACTCACAGGAGAGGTTCAAATCATAGAAAGTGAGAGTGTCAGTCCGCTTGTACTTAAGTCGGCATTGTGAATTTTGTATTAAATTCGGATGCAATTTCTGTGTTTCATCGTCAATAAGAAGATCCAAGAGATACAGTAAACCAGAAGTGAAGCATCGTAATCGAAAAAAGGACTCACAGGAGAGGTTCAAATCACAGAAAGTTAGAGTGTCAGTCCTCTTGTACTTAAGTCGGCATTGTGACTTTTGTATTAAATTCGGATGCAATTTCTGTGCCCATCGTCGATTAGAAGGTCCAAGGGATACAATTAACCTGAAGTGAATCTTCGGAATCGAAAACTCTACTCACAGGAGAGGTTCGAATCATAGAAAGTGAGAGTGTCAGTCCGCTTGTACTAAAGTCGCCATTGTGACTATTGTATTAAATTCGAATGCAATTTCTGTGTTTCATCGCCTATAAGAAGGTCCAAGGGATACAGTAAACCTGAAGTGAAGCATCGGAATCAAAAACTGGACTCACAGGAGAGGTTCAAATCAAAGAAAGTGAGAGTGTCAGTCCGTTTGCACTTAAGTCGGCATTGTGAATTTTGTATTAAATTCGGATGCAATTTCTGTGTTTCATCGTCAATAAGAAGGTCCAAGGGATACAGAAAAACCTCAAGTGAAGTATCCGAATCTACAACTGGACTCACAGGAGGGGTTCAAATCGTAGAAAGTTAGAGCGTCAGTCCTCTTGTACTTAAGTCGGCATTGTGACTTTTATTTTAAATTCGGATGCAATTTCTGTGCCTCATCGTCAATAAGAAGGTCCAAGGGATACAGTAAACCTGAAGAGAATCATCGGAATCTAAAACTGGACTCACAGGAGAGGTTGAAATCATAGAAAGTTAGAGTGTCAGTCCTCTTGTACTTAAGTCGGCATTGTGACTTTTGTATTAAATTCGGATGCCATTTCTATGTTTCATCGTCAATAAGAAGGTCCAAGGGATACAGTAAACCTGAAGTGAAGTATCCGAATCTACAACTGGACCCACAGGAGGGATTCAAATCATAGAAATTTAGAGTGTCAGTCCTCTTGTACTTATGTCGGCAATGTGACTTTTGTATTAAATTCGGATGCAATTTCTGTGTTTCATCGTCAATAAGAAAGTCCAAGGGATACAGTTAACCTGAATTGAATCATCGGAATCTAAAACTGGACCTCCAGGAGAGGTTCAAATCATAGAAAGTTAGAGTGTCAGTCGTCTTGTACTTAATTCGGCATTGTGACTTTTGTATTAAATTCGGATGCAATTTCTGTTTTTCATCGTCAATAAGAAGGTCCAAGGGATACAGTAAACCTGAAGTGAAGTATCCGAATCTACAACTGGACTCACAGGAGGGGTTCAAATCATAGAAAGTTATAGTATCAGTTCTCTTGTACTTAAGTCGGCATTGTGACTTTTGTATTAAATTCGGATGCAATATCTGTGTTTCATCGTCAATAAGAAGGTCCAAGGGATACAGTAAACCTGAAGTGAAGTATCCGAATCTACAACTGGACTCACAGGAGGGGTTCAAATCATAGAAAGTTAGAGAGTCAGTTCTCTTGTACTTAAGTCTGCATTGTGAGTTTTGTATTAAATTCGGATGCAATCTCTGTGTTTCATCGTCAATAAGAAGGTCCAAGGGATACAGTAAACCTGAAGTGAAGCATCGTAATCTTAAACTGGACTCACAGGAGAGGTTCAAATAATAGAAATTTAGAGTGTCAGTCCTCTTGTACCTAAGTCGGCATTGAGACTTTTGTATTAAATTCGGATGCAATTTCTGTGTTTTTTCGTCAATAAGAAGGTCCAAGGGATACAGTAAACCTGAAGTGTAGCATCGGAAACAAAAACTGGACTCACAGGAGAGGTTCAAATCATGGAAAGTTAGAGTGTCAGTCCTGTTGTACTTAAGTCGGCATTGTGACTTTTGTATTAGTTTCGGATGCAATTTCTGTGTTTCATCGTCAATAAGAAGGACCAAGGGATACAGTAAACCTGAAGTGAAGCATCGGAATCTAAAACTGGACTCACAGGAGAGGTTAAAATCATAGAAAGTTAGTGTGCCAGTCTTCTTGTACTTCAGTCGTCATTGTGCCTTTTGTATTAAATTCGGATACAATTTCTGTGTTTCATCGTCAATAAGAAGGTCCAAGGGATGCAGTAATCTTGAAGTGAAGCATCGGAATCGAATACTGGACACATAGGAGAGGTTCAAATCATAGAAAGTGAGAGTATCAGTCCGCTTGTACTCAAGTCTGCATTGTGACTATTGTATTATATTCGAATGCAATTTCTGTGTTTCATCGCCAATAAGAAGGTCCAAGGGATACAGTAAACCTGAAGAGAAGCAAGGGAATCGAAAACTGGACACACAGGAGAGGTTCAAATCACAGAAAGTTAGAGTGTGACTCCTCTTGGACTTAAGTCGGCATTGTGACTTTTGTATTAAATTCGGATGCATTTTCTGTGCTTCATCGTCAATACGAAGGTCTAAGGGATACAGTAAACCTGAAGTGAAGCATCGGAATCTAAAACTGGACTCACAGGAGAGGTTCATATCATAGAAAGTTAGAGTGTCAGTCCTCTTGTACTCAAGTAGGCTTTGTGACTTTTGTATTAAAATCGGATGCAATTTCTGTGTTTCATCGTCAATAAGAAGGTCCAAGGGATACAGTAAACCTGAAGTGAAGCATCGGAATCTAAAACTGGACTCACAGGAGAGGTTCAAATCATAGAAAGTGAGAGTGTCAGTCCGCTTGTACTTAAGTCGGCATTGTGAATTTTGTATTAAGTTCGGATGCAATTTCTGTGTTTCATCGCCAATAAGAAGATCCAAGAGATACAGTAAACCAGAAGTGAAGCATCGGAATCGAAAAAAGGTTTCACAGGAGAGGTTCAAATCACAGAAAGTTAGAGTGTCAGTCCTCTTGTACTTAAGTCGGCATTGTGACTTTTGTATTAAATTCGGATGCAATTTCTGTGCCCATCGTCGATAAGAAGGTCCAAGGGATACAGTTAACCTGAAGTGAATCTTCGGAATCGAAAACTCTACTCACAGGAGAGGTTCGAATCATAGAAAGTGAGAGTGTCAGTCCGCTTGTACTAAAGTCGCCATTGTGACTATTGTATTAAATTCGGATGTAAATTCTGTGTTTCATCGCCAATAAGAAGGTGCAAGGGATACAGTAAACCTGAAGTGAAGCATCGGAATCTAAAACTGGACTCACGGAAGAGGCTCAAAACACAGAAATTTAGAGTGTCAGTCCTCTTGTACTTAAGTCGGCATTGAAACTTTTGTATTAAATTCGGATGCAATTTCTGTGTTTCATCGTCAATAAGAAGGTCCAAGGGATACAGTAAACTTGAAGTGAAGCATCGGAATCGAAAACTGGACTCACAGGAGATGTTCATATCATAGAAAGTGAGAGTGTCAGTCCTCTTGTACTTATGTCGGCATTGTGACTATTGTATTAAATTCGAATGCAATTTCTGTGTTTCATCGCCAATAAGAAGGTCCAAGGGATACAGTAAACCTGAAGTGAAGCATCGGAATCTAAAAGTGGACTCACAGGAGAGGTTCAAATCAAAGAAAGTGAGAGTGTCAGTCCGTTTGCACTTAAGTCGGCATTGTGAATTTTGTATTAAATTCGGATGCAATTTCTGTGTTTCATCGTCAATAAGAAGGTCCAAGGGATACAGAAAAACCTCAAGTGAAGTATCCGAATCTACAACTGGACTCACAGGAGGGGTTCAAATCGTAGAAAGTTAGAGCGTCAGTCCTCTTGTACTTAAGTCGGCATTGTGACTTTTATTTTAAATTCGGATGCAATTTCTGTGCCTCATCGTCAATAAGAAGGTCCAAGGGATACAGTAAACCTGAAGAGAATCATCGGAATCTAAAACTGGACTCACAGGAGAGGTTGAAATCATAGAAAGTTAGAGTGTCAGTCCTCTTGTACTTAAGTCGGCATTGTGACTTTTGTATTAAATTCGGATGCCATTTCTATGTTTCATCGTCAATAAGAAGGTCCAAGGGATACAGTAAACCTGAAGTGAAGTATCCGAATCTACAACTGGACCCACAGGAGGGATTCAAATCATAGAAATTTAGAGTGTCAGTTCTCTTGTACTTATGTCGGCAATGTGACTTTTGTATTAAATTCGGATGCAATTTCTGTGTTTCATCGTCAATAAGAAAGTCCAAGGGATACAGTTAACCTGAATTGAATCATCGGAATCTAAAACTGGACCTCCAGGAGAGGTTCAAATCATAGAAAGTTAGAGTGTCAGTCGTCTTGTACTTAATTCGGCATTGTGACTTTTGTATTAAATTCGGATGCAATTTCTCTTTTTCATCGTCAATAAGAAGGTCCAAGGGATACAGTAAACCTGAAGTGAAGTATCCGAATCTACAACTGGACTCACAGGAGGGGTTCAAATCATAGAAAGTTATAGTATCAGTTCTCTTGTACTTAAGTCGGCATTGTGACTTTTGTATTAAATTCGGATGCAATATCTGTGTTTCATCGTCAATAAGAAGGTCCAAGGGATACAGTAAACCTGAAGTGAAGTATCCGAATCTACAACTGGACTCACAGGAGGGGTTCAAATCATAGAAAGTTAGAGAGTCAGTTCTCTTGTACTTAAGTCTGCATTGTGAGTTTTGTATTAAATTCGGATGCAATCTCTGTGTTTCATCGTCAATAAGAAGGTCCAAGGGATACAGTAAACCTGAAGTGAAGCATCGTAATCTTAAACTGGACTCACAGGAGAGGTTCAAATAATAGAAATTTAGAGTGTCAGTCCTCTTGTACCTAAGTCGGCATTGAGACTTTTGTATTAAATTCGGATGCAATTTCTGTGTTTTTTCGTCAATAAGAAGGTCCAAGGGATACAGTAAACCTGAAGTGTAGCATCGGAAACAAAAACTGGACTCACAGGAGAGGTTCAAATCATGGAAAGTTAGAGTGTCAGTCCTGTTGTACTTAAGTCGGCATTGTGACTTTTGTATTAGTTTCGGATGCAATTTCTGTGTTTCATCGTCAATAAGAAGGACCAAGGGATACAGTAAACCTGAAGTGAAGCATCGGAATCTAAAACTGGACTCACAGGAGAGGTTAAAATCATAGAAAGTTAGTGTGCCAGTCTTCTTGTACTTCAGTCGGCATTGTGCCTTTTGTATTAAATTCGGATACAATTTCTGTGTTTCATCGTCAATAAGAAGGTCCAAGGGATGCAGTAATCTTGAAGTGAAGCATCGGAATCGAATACTGGACACATAGGAGAGGTTCAAATCATAGAAAGTGAGAGTATCAGTCCGCTTGTACTCAAGTCTGCATTGTGACTATTGTATTATATTCGAATGCAATTTCTGTGTTTCATCGCCAATAAGAAGGTCCAAGGGATACAGTAAACCTGAAGAGAAGCAAGGGAATCGAAAACTGGACACACAGGAGAGGTTCAAATCACAGAAAGTTAGAGTGTGACTCCTCTTGGACTTAAGTCGGCATTGTGACTTTTGTATTAAATTCGGATGCATTTTCTGTGCTTCATCGTCAATACGAAGGTCTAAGGGATACAGTAAACCTGAAGTGAAGCATCGGAATCTAAAACTGGACTCACAGGAGAGGTTCATATCATAGAAAGTTAGAGTGTCAGTCCTCTTGTACTCAAGTAGGCTTTGTGACTTTTGTATTAAAATCGGATGCAATTTCTGTGTTTCATCGTCAATAAGAAGGTCCAAGGGATACAGTAAACCTGAAGTGAAGCATCGGAATCTAAAACTGGACTCACAGGAGAGGTTCAAATCATAGAAAGTGAGAGTGTCAGTCCGCTTGTACTTAAGTCGGCATTGTGAATTTTGTATTAAGTTCGGATGCAATTTCTGTGTTTCATCGCCAATAAGAAGATCCAAGAGATACAGTAAACCAGAAGTGAAGCATCGGAATCGAAAAAAGGTTTCACAGGAGAGGTTCAAATCACAGAAAGTTAGAGTGTCAGTCCTCTTGTACTTAAGTCGGCATTGTGACTTTTGTATTAAATTCGGATGCAATTTCTGTGCCCATCGTCGATAAGAAGGTCCAAGGGATACAGTTAACCTGAAGTGAATCTTCGGAATCGAAAACTCTACTCACAGGAGAGGTTCGAATCATAGAAAGTGAGAGTGTCAGTCCGCTTGTACTAAAGTCGCCATTGTGACTATTGTATTAAATTCGGATGTAAATTCTGTGTTTCATCGCCAGTAAGAAGGTGCAAGGGATACAGTAAACCTGAAGTGAAGCATCGGAATCTAAAACTGGACTCACGGAAGAGGCTCAAAACACAGAAATTTAGAGTGTCAGTCCTCTTGTACTTAAGTCGGCATTGAAACTTTTGTATTAAATTCGGATGCAATTTCTGTGTTTCATCGTCAATAAGAAGGTCCAAGGGATACAGTAAACTTGAAGTGAAGCATCGGAATCGAAAACTGGACTCACAGGAGATGTTCATATCATAGAAAGTGAGAGTGTCAGTCCTCTTGTACTTATGTCGGCATTGTGACTATTGTATTAAATTCGAATGCAATTTCTGTGTTTCATCGCCAATAAGAAGGTCCAAGGGATACAGTAAACCTGAAGTGAAGCATCGGAATCTAAAAGTGGACTCACAGGAGAGGTTCAAATCAAAGAAAGTGAGATTGTCAGTCCGTTTGCACTTAAGTCGGCATTGTGAATTTTGTATTAAATTCGGATGCAATTTCTGTGTTTCATCGTCAATAAGAAGGTCCAAGGGATACAGTAATCCTGAAGTGAAGTATCCGAATCTATAACTGGACTCACAGGAAGGGTTCAAATCGTAGAAAGTTAGAGTGTCAGTTCTCTAGTACTTAAGTCGGCATTGTGACTTTTGTATTAAAATCGGATGCAATTTCTGTGTCTCATCGTCAATAAGAAGGTCCAAGGGATACATTAAACCTGCAGTGAAGCATCGTAATCTAAAAGTGGACTCACAGGAGAGGTTCAAATCATAGAAAGTTAGAGGGTCACTCCTCTTGTACTTAAGTCGGCATTGTGAATTCTGTATTAAATTCGGATGCAATTTCTGTGTTTCATCGTCAATAAGAAGATCCAAGGGATACAGTAAACCTGAAGTGAAGCATCGGAATCGAAAACAGGACTCACAGGAGAGGTTCAAATCACAGAAAGTTAGAGCGTCAGTCCTCTTGTACTTAAGTCGGCATTGTGACTTTTGTTTTAAATTCGGATGCAATTTCTGTGCCTCATCGTCAATAAGAAGGTCCAAAGGATACAGTAAACCTGAAGAGAATCATCGGAATCTAAAACTGGACTCACAGGAGAGGTTGAAATCATAGAAAGTTAGAGTGTCAGTCCTCTTGTACTTAAGTCGGCATTGTGACTTTTGTATTAAATTCGGATGCAATTTCTATGTTTCATCGTCAATAAGAAGGTCCAAGGGATACAGTAAACCTGAAGTGATGTATCCGAATCTACAACCTGGACCCACAGGAGGGATTCAAATCATAGAAATTTAGAGTGTCAGTTCTCTTGTTTTTATGTCGGCATTGTGACTTTTGTATTAAATTCGGATGCAATTTCTGTGTTTCATCGTCAATAAGAAAGTCCAAGGGATACAGTTAACCTGAAGTGAATCATCGGAATCTAAAACTGGACTCACAGGAGAGGTTCAAATCATAGAAAGTTAGAGTGTCAGTCGTCTTGTACTTAAGTCGGCATTGTGACTTTTGTATTAAATTCGGATGCAATTTCTGTGTTTCATCGTTAATAAGAAGGTCCAAGGGATACAGTAAACCTGAAGTGAAGTATCCGAATCTACAACTGGACTCACAGGAGGGGTTCAAATCATAGAAAGTTAGAGTGTCTGTTCTCTTGTACTTAAGTCTGCATTGTGACTCTTGTATTAAATTCGGATGCAATCTCTGTGTTTCATCGTCAATAAGAATGTCCAAGGGATACAGTAAACCTGAAGTGAAGCATCGTAAGCCAAAACGGGACTCACAGGAGAGGTTCAAATCATAGAAATTTAGAGTGTCAGTCCTCTTGTACTTAAGTCGGCATTGAGACTTTTTTATTAAATTCGGATGCAATTTCTGTGTTTCTTCGTCAATAAGAAGGTCCTAGGGATACAGTATACCTGAAGTGAAGAATCGGAATCCAAAACTGGACTCACAGGAGAGGTTCAAATCATGGAATATTAGAGTGTCAGTCCTCTTGTACTTAAGTCGGCATTGTGACTTTTGTATTAATTTCGGACGCAATTTCTGTGTTTCATCGTCAATAAGAAGGTCCAAGGGATACAGTAAACCTGAAGTGAAGCATCGGAATCTAAAACTGGACTCACAGGAGAGGTTAAAATCATAGAAAGTTAATGTGCCAGTCTTCTTGTACTTCAGTCGGCATTGTGCCTTTTGTATTAAATTCGGATGAAATATCTGTGTTTCACCGTCAATAAGAAGGTCCAAGGGATACAGTAAACTTGAAGTGAAGCATAGGAATCGAAAACTGGACTCACAGGAGAGGTTCAAATCATAGAAAGTGAGAGTGTCAGTCAGCTTGTACTTAAGTCGTCATTGTGACTATTGTATTAAATTCGAATCCAATTTCTGTGTTTCATCGCCAATAAGAAGGTGCAAGGGATACAGTAATCCTGAAGAGAAGCATGGGAATCGAAAACTGGACTCACAGGAGAGTTTCAAATCACAGAAAGTTAGAGTGTGAGTCCTCTTGTACCTAAGTCGGCATTGTGAATTTTGTATTAAATTCGGATGCAATTTCTGTGGTTCATCGTCAATAAGAAGGTCCAAGGGATACAGTAAACCTGAAGTGAATCATCGGCATCTAAAACTGGACTCATAGGAGAGGTTCAAATCATAGAAAGTTATAGTGTCAGACCTCTTGTACTTAAGTCGGCATTGTGACTTTTGTATTAAATTCGGATGCAATATCTGTGTTTCATCGTCAATAAGAAGGTCCAAGGGATACAGTAAAGCTGAAGTGAAGCATCGGAATCGAAAACTCTACTCACAGGAGAGGTTCGAATCATAGAAAGTGAGAGTGTCAGTCCGCTTGCACTAAAGTCGCCATTGTGACTATTGTATTAAACTCGGATGCAAATTCTGTGTTTCATCGCCAATAAGAAGGTGCAAGGGATACAGTAAACCTGAAGTGAGGCATCGGAATCTAAAACTAGACTCACAAGAGAGGTTAAAATCATAGAAAGTTAGTGTGCCAGTCTTCTTGTACTTCAGTCGGCATTGTGCCTTTTGTATTAAATTCGGATGCAATTTCTGTGTTTCATCGTCAATAAGAAGGTCCAAGGGATACAGTAAACTTGAAGTGAAGCATCGGAATCGAAAACTGGACTCACAGGAGAGGTTCAAATCATAGAAAGTGAGAGTGTCGGTCCGCTTGTACTTAAGTCGGCATTGTGACTATTGTATTAAATTCGAATGCAATTTCTGCGTTTCATCGCCAATAAGAATGTCCAAGTGATACAGTAAACCTGAAGAGAAGCATCCTAATCGATACTGGACTCACAGGAGAGGTTCAAATCACAGAAAGTTAGAGTGTGAGTCCTCTTGTACTTACGTCGGCATTGTGACTTTTGTATTAAATTCGGATGCAATTTCTGTGCTTCATCGTCAATAAGAAGGTCCATTTGATACAGTAAACCTGAAGTGAAGCATCGGAATCTGAAACTGGACTCACAGGAGAGGTTCATATTATAGAAACTTAGAGTGTCAGTCCGATTGTACTCAAGTCGGCATTGTGAATTTTGAATTAAATTCGGATGCAATTTCTGTGTTTCATCGTCAATAAGAAGGTCCAAGGGATACAGTAAACCTGAAGTGAAGTATCCGAATCTACAACTGGACTCACAGGAGGGGTTGAAATCATAGAAAGTTAGTGTGTCAGTTCTCTTGTACTGAAGTTGGCATTGTGACTTTTGTATTAAATTCGGATGCAATTTCTGTGTTTCATCGTCATTAAGAAGGTCCAAGGGATACAGTAAACCTGCAGTGAAGCATCGTAATCTAAAACTGGACTCACAGGAGAGGTTCAAATCATAGAAAGTTAGAGTGTCAGTCTTCTTGTACTTCAGTCGGCATTGTGCCTTTTGTATTAAATTCGGATGCAATTTCTGTGTATCATCGTCCATAAGAAGGTCCAAGGCATACAGTAAACCTTAAGTGTAGCATCGGAATCTAAAACTGGTCTCACACGAGATATTCAAATCATAGAAAGTTAGAGGGTCACTCCTCTTGTACTTAAGTCAGCATTGTGAATTTTGTATTAAATTCGGATGCAATTTCTGTGTTTCTTCGTCAATAAGAAGAACCAAGGGATAGAGTAAACCTGAAGTGAAGCATCGGAATCGAAAACAGGACTCACAGGAGAGGTTCAAATCACAGAAAGTTAGAGCGTCAGTCCTCTTGTACTTAAGTCGGCATTGTGACTTTTGTATTAAATTCGGATGCAATTTCTGTGCCTCATCGTCAATAAGAAGGTCCAAGGGATGCAGTAAACCTGAAGAGAATCATCGGAATCTAAAACTGGACTCACAGGAGAGGTTCAAATCATAGAAAGTTAGAGTGTCAGTCGTCTTGTACTTAAGTCGGCATTGTGACTTTTGTATTAAATTCGGATGCAATTTCTGTGTTTCATCGTCAATAAGAAGGTCCAAGGGATATAGTAAACCTGAAGTGAAGTATCCGAATCAACAACTGGACTCACAGGAGGGGTTCAAATCATAGACAGGTAGAGTGTCAGTTCTCTTGTACTTAAGTCTGCATTGTGACTCTTGTATTAAATTCGGATGCAATCTCTGTGTTTCATCGTCAATAAAAATGTCCAAGGGATACAGTAAACCTGAAGTGAAGCATCGGAATCTAAAACTGGACTCACAGGGGAGGTTAAAATCATAGAAAGTTAATGTGCCAGTCTTCTTGTACTTCAGTCGGCATTGTGCCTTTTGTATTAAATTCGGATGCAATATCTGTGTTTCATCGTCAATAAGAAGGTCCAAGGGATACAGTAAACTTGAAGTGAAGCATCGGAATCGAAAACTGGACTCACAGGAGAGGTTCAAATCATAGAAAGTGAGAGTGTCAGTCCGCTTGTACTTAAGTCGTCACTGTGACTATTGTATTAAATTCGAATCCAATTTCTGTGTTTCATCGCCAATAAGAAGGTCCAAGGGATACAGTAAACCTGAAGAGAAGCATTGGAATCGAAAACTGGACTCACATGAGAGTTTCAAATCACAGAAAGTTAGAGTGTGAGTCCTCTAGTACTTAAGTCGGCATGTTGACTTTTGTATTAAATTCGGATGCAATTTCTGTGTTTCATCGTCAATAAGAAGATCCAAGGGATACAGTAAACCTGAAGTGAATCATCGGCATCTAAAACTGGACTCACAGGAGAGGTTCAAATCATAGAAAGTTAGAGTGTCAGACCTCTTGTACTTAAGTCGGCATTGTGACTTTTGTATTAAATTCGGATGCAATATCTGTTTTTCATCGTCAATAACAGGGTCCAAGGGATACAGTAAACCCGAAGTGAAGTATCCGAATCTACAACTGGACACACAGGAGGGGTTCAAATCATAGAAAGTTATAGTGTCAGTTCTCTTGTACTTAAGTCGGCATTGTTACTTTTGTATTAAATTCGGATGCAATTTCTGTGTTTCATAGTCTTTAAGAAGGTCCAAGGGATACAGTAAACCTGCAGTGAAGCATCGGAATCTAAAACTGGACTCACGGGAGAGGTTCAAATCAAATAAAGTTAGAATGTCCGTATTCTTGTACTTCAGTCGGCATTGTGCCTTTTGTATTAAATTCGGATGCAATTTCTGTGTTTCATCGTAAATAAGAAGGTCCAAGGGATACAGTAAACCTGAAGTGAAGCATCGGAATCGAAAACTCTACTCACAGGAGAGGTTCGAATCATAGAAAGTGAGAGTGTCAGTCCGCTTGTACTAAAGTCGCCATTGTGACTATTGTATTAAATTCGGATGCAAATTCTGTGTTTCATCGCCAATAAGAAGGTGCAAGGGATACAGTAAACCTGAAGTGAAGCATCGGAATCTAAAACTGGACTCACAGGAGAGGTTAAAATCATAGTAAGTTAGTGTGCCAGTCTTCTTGTACTTCAGTCGGCATTGTGCCTTTTGTATTAAATTCGGATGCAATTTCTGTGTTTCATCGTCAATAAGAAGGTCCAGGGGATACAGTAAACTTGAAGTGAAGCATCGGAATCGAAAACTGGACTCACAGGAGAGGTTCAAATGATAGAAAGTGAGAGTGTCGGTCCGCTTGTACTTAAGTCGGCATTGTGACTATTGTATTAAATTCGAATGCAATTTCTGCGTTTCATCGCCAATAAGAAGGTCCAAGGGATACAGTAAACCTGAAGAGAAGCATCCTAATCGATACTGGACTCACAGGAGAGGTTCAAATCACAGAAAGTTAGAGTGTGAGTCCTCTTGTACTTAAGTCGGCATTGTGACTTCTGTATTAAATTCGGATGCAATTTCTGTGCTTCATCGTCAATAAGAAGGTCCATTTGATACAGTAAACCTGAAGTGAAGCATCGGAATCTGAAACTGGACTCACAGGAGAGGTTCATATCATAGAAAGTTAGAGTGTCAGTCCTATTTTACTCAAGTCGACTTTGTGACTTTTGTATTAAATTCGGATTCAATTTCTGTGTTTCATCGTCAATAAGAAGGTCCAAGGGATACAGTAAACCTGAAGTGAAGCATCGGAATCTAAAACCGGACTCACAGGAGAGGTTCAAATCATAGAAAGTGAGAGTGTCAGTCCGTTTGCACTTAAGTCGGCATTGTGAATTTTGTATTAAAATCGGATGCAATTTCTGTGTTTCATCGTCAATAAGAAGGTCCAAGGGATACAGTAAACCTGAAGTGAAGTATCCGAATCTACAACTGGACTCACAGTAGGGGTTCAAATCATAGAAAGTTAGAGTGTCAGTTCTCTTGTACTTAAGTCGGCATTGTGACTTTTGTATTAAATTCGGATGCAATTTCTGTGTTTCATCGTCATTTAGAAGGTCCAAGGGATACAGTAAACCAGCAGTGAAGCATCGTAATCTAAAACTGGACTCACAGGAGAGGTTTAAATCATAGAAAGTTAGAGTGTCATTCTTCTTGTACTTCAGTCGGCATTGTGCCTTTTGTATTAAATTCGGATGCAATTTCTGTGTATAATCGTCAATAAGAAGGTCCAAGGCATACAGTAAACCTTAAGTGTAGCATCGGAATCTAAAACTGGTCTCACAGGAGATATTCAAATCATAGAAAGTTAGAGGGTCACTCCTCTTGTACTTAAGTCGGCATTGTGAACTTTGTATTAAATTCGGATGCAATTTCTGTGTTTCATCGTCAATAAGAAGATCCAAGGGATACAGTAAACCTGAAGTGAAGCATCGGAATCGATAACAGGACTCACAGGAGAGGTTCAAATCACAGAAAGTTAGAGCGTCAGTCCTCTTGTACTTAAGTCGGCATTGTGACTTTTGAATTAAATTCGGATGCAATTTCTGTGCCTCATCGTCAATAAGAAGGTCCAAGGGATACAGTATACCTGAAGAGAATCATCGGAATCTAAAACTGGACTCACAGGAGAGGTTCAATTCATAGAAAGTTAGAGTGTCAGTCCTCTTGTACTTAAGTCGGCATTGTGACTTTTGTATTAAATTCGGATGCAATTTCTGTGTTTCATCGTCAATAAGAAAGTCCAAGGGATACAGTTAACCTGAAGTGAATCATCGGAATCTAAAACTGGACTCACAGGAGAGGTTCAAATCATAGAAAGTTAGAGTGTCAGTCGTCTTGTACTTAAGTCGGCATTGTGACTTTTGTATTAAATTCGGATGCAATTTCTGTGTTTCATCGTCAATAAGAAGGTCCAAGGGATACAGTAAACCTGAAGTGAAGTATCCGAATCTACAACTGGACTCACAGGAGGGGTTCAAATCATAGAAAGGTAGAGTGTCAGTTCTCTTGTACGTAAGTCTGCATTGTGACTCTTGTATTAAATTCGGATGCAATCTCTGTGTTTCATCGTCAATAAGAATGTCCAAGGGATACAGTAAACCTGAAGTGAAGCATCGTAATCCAAAACTGGACTCACAGGAGAGGTTCAAATCATGGAAAGTTAGAGTGTCAGTCCTCTTGTACTTAAGTCGGCATTGTGACTTTTGTATTAATTTCGGATGCATTTTCTATGTTTCATCGTCAATAAGAAGGTCCAAGGGATACAGTAAACTTGAAGTGAAGCATCGGAATCTAAAATTGGACTCACAGGAGAGGTTAAAATCATAGAAAGTTAATGTGCGAGTCTTCTTGTACTTCAGTCGGCATTGTGCATTTTGTATTAAATTCGGATGCAATTTCTGTGTTTCATCGTCAATAAGAAGATCCAAGGGATACAGTAAACCTGAAGTGAAGCATCGAAATCGAAAACAGGACTCACAGGAGAGGTTCAAATCACAGAAAGTTAGAGCGTCAGTCCTCTTGTACTTAAGTCGGCATTGTGACTTTTGTATTAAATTCGGATGCAATTTCTGTGTTTCATCGTCAATAGGAAGGTCCAAGGGATACAGTAAACCTGAAGTGAAGCATCGGAATCTAAAACTGGACTCACAGGAGAGGTTAAAATCATAGAAAGTTAGTGTGCCAGTCTTCTTGTACTTCAGTCGGCATTGTGACTTTTGTATTAAATTCGGATGCAATTTCTGTGTTTCATCGTGAATACGAAGGTCCAAGGGATACAGTAAACTTGAAGTGAAGCATCGGAATCGAAAACTGGACTTACAGGAGAGGTTCAAATCATAGAAAGTAAGAGTGTCAGTCCGCTTGTACTTAAGTCGGCATTGTGACTATTGTATTAAATTCGAATGCAATTTCTGTGTTTCATCGCGAGTAAGAAGGTCCAAGGGATACAGTAAACCTGAAGAGAAGCATGGGAATCGAAAACTGGACTCACAGGAGAGTTTCAAATCACAGAAAGTTAGAGTGTCAGTGCTCTTGTACTTAACTCGGCATTGTGACTTTTGTATTAAATTCGGATGGAATTTCTGTGCTTCATCGTCAATAAGAAGGTCCAAGGGATACAGTAAACCTGAAGTGAAGCATCGGAATCAAAAACTGGACTCACAGGAGAGGTTCATATCATAGAAAGTTAGAGTGTCAGTCCTCTTGTACTTAAGTCGGCTTTGTGAATTTTGTATTAAATTCGGATGCAATTTCTGTGTTTCATCGTCAATAAGAAGGTCCAAGGGATACAGTAAACCTGAAGCGAAGCATCGGAATCTAAAACTGGACTCACAGGAGAGGTTCAAATCATAGAAAGTGAGAGTATCAGTCCGCTTGTACTTAAGTCGGCATTGTGACTTTTGTATTAAATTCGGATGCAATTTCTGTGTTTCATCGTCAATAAGAAGGTCCAAGGGATACAGTAAACCTGAAGTGAAGTATCCGAATCTACAACTGGACTCACAGGAGGGGTTCAAATCATAGAAAGTTAGAGTGTCAGTTCTCTTGTACTTAAGTCTGCATTGTGACTTTTGTATTAAATTCGGATGCAATCTCTGTGTTTCATCGTCAATAAGAAGGTCCAAGGGATACAGTAAACCTGAAGTGAAGCATCGTAATCTAAAACTGGACTCACCGGAGAGGTTCAAATCGTAGAAATTTAGAGTGTCAGTCCTCTTGTACTTAAGTCGGCATTGAGACTTTTGTATTAAATTCGGATGAAATTTCTGTGTTTCTTCGTCAATAAGAAGGTCCAAGGGATACAGTAAACCTGAAGTGAAGCAATCGGAATCCAAAACTGGACTCACAGGTGAGGTTCAAATCATGGAAAGTTAGCGTGTCAGTCCTCTTGTACTTAAGTCGGCATTGAGACTTTTGTATTAATTTCGGATGCAATTTCTGTGTTTCATCGTCAATAAGAAGGTCCAAGTGATACAGTAAACCTGAAGTGAAGCATCGGAATGTGAAACTGGACTCACAGGAGAGGTAAAAATCATAGAAAGTTAGTGTGCCAGTCTTCTTGTACTTCAGTCGGCATTGTGCCTTTTGTATAGAATTCGGATGCAATTTCTGTGTTTCATCGTCAATAAGCAGGTCCAAGGGATACAGTAAACTTGAAGTGAAGCATCAGAATCGAAAACTGGACTCACAGGAGAGGTTCAAATCATAGAAAGTGAGAGTGTCAGTCCGCTTGTACTTAAGTCGGCATTGTGACTATTGTATTAAATTCGAATGCAATTTCTGTGTTTCATCGCCAATAAGAAGGTCCAAGGGATACAGTAAACCTGAAGAGAAGCATGGGAATCGAAAACTGGACTCACAGGAGAGTTTCAAATCATAGAAAGTTAGTGTGTCAGTCCTCTTGTACTTAAGTCGGCATTGTTACTTTTGTATTAAATTCGGACGCAATTTCTGTGTTTCATCGTCAATAAGAAGGTCCAAGGGATACAGTTAACCTGAAGTGTAGTATCCGAATCTACAACTGGACTCACAGGAGGGGTTCAAATCATAGAAAGTTAGAGTGTCAGTTCTCATGTACTTAAGTCTGCATTATGAGTTTTGTATTAAATTCGGATGCAACCTCTGTGTTTCATCGTCAATAACAAGGTCCAAGGGATACCGTAAACCTGAAGTGAAGCATCGTAATCTTAAACTGGACTCACAGGAGTGGTTCAAATCATAGAAATTTAGTGTGTCAGTCCTCTTGTGCTTAAGTCGGCATTGAGACTTTTGTATTAATTCGGATGCAATTTCTGTGTTTCTTCGTCAATAAGAAGGTCCAAGGGATACAGTAAACCTGAAGTGAAGCATCGGAATCCAAAACTGGACTCACAGGAGAGGTTCAAATCATGGAAAGTTAGAGTGTCAGTCCTATTGTACTTAAGTCGGCATTGTGACTTTTGTATTAATTTCGGATGCAATTTCTGTGTTTCATCGTCAATAAGAAGGTCCAAGGGATACAGTAAACCTGAAGTTAAGCATCGGAATCTAAAACTGGACTCACAGGAGAGATTAAAATCATAGAAAGTTAGTGTGCCAGTCTTCTTGTACTTCAGTCGGCATTGTGCCTTTTGTATTAAATTCGGATGCAATTTCTGTGTTTCATCGTCAATACGAAGGTCCAAGGGATACAGTAAACTTGAAGTGATGCATCGGAATCGAAAACTGGACTCACAGGAGAGGTTCAAATCATAGAAAGTCAGAGTGTCAGTCCTCTTGTACTTAAGTCGGCTTTGTGACTTTTTTATTAAATTCGGATGCAATTTCTGTGTTTCATCGTCAATAAGAAGGTCCAAGGGATACAGTAAACCTGAAGCGAAGCATCGGAATCTAAAACTGGATTCACAGGAGAGGTTCAAATCATAGAAAGTGAGAGTGTCAATCCGCTTGTACTTAAGTCGGCATTGTGACTTTTGTATTAAATTCGGATGCGATTTCTGTTTTTCATCGTCAATAAGAAGGTCCAAGGGATACAGTAAACCTGAAGTGAAGTATCCGAATCTACAACTGGACTCACAGGAGGGGTTCAAATCGTAGAAAGTTAGAGTGTCAGTTCTCTTGTACTTAAGTCTGCATTGTGACTTTTGTATTAAATTCGGATGCAATCTCTGTGTTTCATCGTCAATAAGAAGGTCCAAGGGATACAGTAAACCTGAAGTGAAGCATCGTAATCTAAAACTGGACTCACAGTAGAGGTTCAAATCATAGAAATTTAGAGTGTCAGTCCTCTTGTACTTAAGTCGGCATTGAGACTTTTGTATTAAATTCGGATGGAATTTCTGTGTTTCTTCGTCAATAAGAAGGTCCAAGGGATACAGTAAACCTGAAGTAAAGCATCAGAATCCAAAACGGGACTCACAGGTGAGGTTCAAATCATGGAAAGTTAGAGTGTCAGTCCTCTTGTACTTAAGTCGGCATTGAGACTTTTGTATTAATTTCGGATACAATTTCTGTGTTTCATCGTCAAAAAGAAGGTCCAAGTGATACAGTAAACCTGAAGTGAACCATCGGAATCTAAAACTGGACTCACAGGAGAGGTAAAAATAATAGAAAGTTAGTGTGCCAGTCTTCTTGTACTTCAGTCGGCATTGTGCCTTTTGTATTAAATTCGGATGCAATTTCTGTGTTTCATCGTCAATACGAAGGTCCAAGGGATACAGTAAACGTGAAGTGAAACATCAGAATCGAAAACTGGACTCACAGGAGAGGTTCAAATCATAGAAAGTGAGAGTGTCAGTCCGCTTGTACTTAAGTCGGCATTGTGACTATTGTATTAAATTCGAATGCAATTTCTGTGTTTCATCGCCAATAAGAAGGTCCAAGGGATACAGTAAACCTGAAGTGAAGCATCGGAATCGAAAACAGGACTCACAGGAGGGGTCCGAATCACAGAAAGTTAGAGAGTCAGTCCTCTTGTACTTAAGTCGGCATTGTGACTTTTGTATTAAATTCGGATGCAATTTCTGTGCCTCATCGTCAATAAGAAGGTCCAAGGGATACAGTAAACCAGAAGTGAATCACCGGAATCTAAAACTGGACTCACAGGAGAGGTTCAAATCATAGAAAGTTAGAGTGTCAGTCCTCTTGTACTTAAGTCGGCACTGTGACTTTTGTATTAAATTCGGATGCAATTTCTGCGTTTCATCGTCAATAAGAAGGTCCAAGGGATACAGTAAACCTGAAGTGAAGTATCCGAATCTATAACTGGACTCACAGGAGGGGTTCAAATCATAGAAAGTTAGAGTGTCAGTTCTCTTGTACTTAAGTCGGCATTGTGACTTTTGTATTAAATTCGGATGCAATTTCTGTGTTTCATCGTCAATAAGAAGGTCCAAGGGATACAGTTAACCTGAAGTGAATCATCGGAATCTAAAACTGGACTCACAGGAGAGGTTCAAATCATAGAAAGTTAGAGTGTCAGTCCGCTTGTACTTTCGTCGGCATTTTGACTATTGTATTAAATTCGAATGCAATTTCTGTGTTTCATCGCCAATAAGAAGGTCCAAGGGATACAGTAAACCTGAAGAGAAGCATCCTAATCGATACTGGACTCACAGGAGAGGTTCAAATCATAGAAAGTTAGAGTGTGAGTCCTCTTGTACTTAAGTCGGCATTGTGACTTTCGTATTAAATTCGGATGCAATTTCTGTGCTTCATCGTCAATAATAAGGTCCAAGGGATACAGTAAACCTGAAGTGAAGCATCGGAATCTAAAACTGGACTCACAGGAGAGTTTCATATCATAGAAAGTTAGAGTGTCTGTCTTATTGTACTCAAGTCGGCTTTGTGACTTTTGTATTAAATTCGGATTCAATTTCTGTGTTTCATCGTCAATAAGAAGGTCCAAGGGATACAGTAAACCTGAAGTGAACATCGGAATCTAAAACTGGACTCACAGGAGAGGTTCAAATCATAGAAAATAAGAGTGTCAGTCCGTTTGCACTTAAGTCGGCATAGTGAATTTTGTATTAAATTCGGATGCAATTTCTGTGTTTCATCGTCAATAAGAAGGTCCAACGGATACAGTAAACCTGAAGTGAAGTATCCGAATCTACAACTGGACTCACAGGAGGGGTTCAAATCATAGAAAGTTAGAGTGTCAGTTCTCTTGTACTTAAGTCGGCATTGTGACTTTTGTATTAAATTCGGATGCAATTTCTGTGTTACATCGTCAATAAGAAGGTCCAAGGGATACAGTAAACCGGCAGTGAAGCATCGTAATCTAAAACTGGACTCACAGGAGAGGTTCAAATCATAGAAAGTTAGAGTGTCAGTCTTCTTGTACTTCAGTCGGCATTGTGCCTTTTGTATTAAATTCGGATGCAATTTCTGTGTTTCTTCGTCAATAAGAAGGTCCAAGGGATACAGTAAACCTTATGTGTAGCATCGGAATCTAAAACTGGTCTCACAGGAGATATTCAAATCATAGAAAGTTAGAGGGTCACTCCTCTTGTACTTAAGTCGGCATTGTGAATTTTGTATTAAATTCGGATGCAATTTCTGTGTTTCATCGTCAATAAGAAGATCCAAGGGATACATTAAACCTGAAGTGAAGCATCGGAATCGAAAACAGGACTCACAGGAGAGGTTCAAATCACAGAAAGTTAGAGCGTCAGTCCTCTTGTACTTATGTCGGCATTGTGACTTTTGTATTAAATTCGGATGCAATTTCTGTGCCTCATCGTCAATAAGAAGGTCCAAGGGATACAGAAAACCTGAAGAGAATCATCGGAATCTAAAACTGGACTCACAGGAGAGGTTCAAATCATAGAAAGTTAGAGTGTCAGTCCTCTTGTACTTAAGTCGGAATTGTGACTTTTGTATTAAATTCGGATGCAATTTCTGTGTTTCATCGTCAATAAGAAGGTCCAAGGGATACAGTAAACCTCAAGTGAAGTATCCGAATCTACAACTGGACCCACAGGAGGGATTCAAATCATAGAAAGTTAGAGTGCCAGTTCTCTTGTACTTAAGTCGGCAATGTGACTTTTGTATTAAATTCGGATGCAATTTCTGTGTTTCATCGTCAATAAGAAAGTCCAAGGGATACAGTTAACCTGAAGTGAATCATCGGAATCTAAAACTGGACTCACAGGAGAGGTTCAAATCATAGAAAGTTAGAGTGTCAGTCGTCTTGTACTTAAGTCGGCATTGTGACATTTGTATTAAATTCGGATGCAATTTCTGTGTTTCATCGTCAATAAGAAGGTCCTAGGGATACAGTAAACTTGAAGTAAAGTATCCGAATCTACAACTGGACTCACAGGAGGGGTTCAAATCATAGAAAGTTAGAGTGTCAGTTCTCTTGAACTTAAGTCTGCATTGTGACTCTTGTATTACATTCGGATGCAATCTCTGTGTTTCATCGTCAATAAGTATGTCCAAGGGATACAGTAAACCTGAAGTGAAGCATCGGAATCCAAAACTGGACTCACAGGAGAGGTTCAAATCATGGAAAGTTAGAGTTTTAGTCCTCTTGTACTTATGTCGGCATTGTGACTTTTGTATTAATTTCGGATGCAATTTCTGTGTTTCATCGTCAATAAGAAGGTCCATGGGATACAGTAAACCTGAAGTGAAGCATCGGAATCTAAAACTGGACTCACAGGAGAGGTTAAAATCATAGAAAGTTAATGTGCCAGTCTTCTTGTACTTCAGTCGGCATTGTGCCTTTTGTATTAAATTCGGATGCAATTTCTGTGTTTCATCGTCAATAAGAAGGTCCAAGGGATACAGAAAACTTGAAGTGAAGCATCGGAATCTAAAACTGGACTCACAGGAGAGGTTCAAATCATAGAAAGTGAGAGTGTCAGTCCGCTTGTACTTAAGTCGGCATTGTGACTATTGTATTAAATTCGAATGCAATTTCTGTGTTTCATCGCCAATAAGAAGGTCCAAGGGATACAGTAAACCTGAAGAGAAGCATGGGAATCCAAAACTGGACTCACAGGAGAGGTTCAAATCACAGAAAGTTAGGGTGTGAGTCCTCTTGTACTTAAGTCGGCATTGTGACTTTTGTATTAAATTCGGATGCAATTTCTGTGTTTCATCGTCAATAAGAAGGTCCAAGGGATACAGTAAACCTGAAGTGCAGCATCGGAATCTAAAACTGGTCTCACAGGAGATATTCTAATTATAGAAAGTTAGAGGGTCACTCCTCTTGTACTTAAGTCGGCATTGTGAATTTTGTATTAAATTCGGATGCAATTTCTGTGTTTGATCGTCAATAAGAAGATCCGAGGGATACAGTAAACCTGAAGTGAAGCATCGGAATCGAAAAAAGGACTCACAGGAGAGGTTCAAATCACAGAAAGTTAGAGCGTCAGTCCTCTTGTACTTAAGTCGGCATTGTGACTTTTGTATTAAATTCGGATGCAAATTCTGTGCCTCATCGTCAATAAGAAAGTCCAAGGGAAACAGTAAACCTGAAGAGAATCATCGGAATCTAAAACTGGACTCACAGGAGAGGTTCAAATCATAGAAAGTTAGTGTCAGTCCTCTTGTACTTACGTCGGCATTGTGACATTTGTAGTAAATTTGGATGCAATTTCTGTGTTTCATCGTCGATAAGAAGGTCCAAGGGATACAGTAAACCTGAAGAGAAGTATCCGAATCTACAACTGGACCCACAGGAGGGATTCAAATCATAGAAAGTTAGAGTGTCAGTTCTCTTGTACATAAGTCGACATTGTGACTTTTGTATTAAATTCGGATGCAATTTCTGTGTTTCATCGTCAATAAGAAAGTCCAAGGGATACAGTTAACCTGAAGTGAATCATCGGAATCTAAAACTGGACTCACAGGAGAGGTTCAAATCATAGAATGTTAGAGTGTCAGTCGTCTTGTACTTAAGTCGGCATTGTGACTTTTGTATTAAATTCGGATGCAATTTCTGTGTTTCTTCGTCAATAAGAAGGTCCAAGGAATACAGTAAATTTTAAGTGTAGCATCGGATTGTAAAACTGGTCTCACAGGAGATATTCAAATCATAGAAAGGTAGAGGGTCACTCCTCTTGTACTTAAGTCGGCATTGTGAATTTTGTATTAAATTCGGATGCAATTTCTGTGCCTCATCGTCAATAAGGAGGTCCAAGGGATACAGTAAACCTGAAGAGAATCATCGGAATCTGAAACTGGACTCACAGGAGAGGTTCAAATCATAGAAAGTTAGAGTGTCAGTCCTCTTGTACTTAAGTCGGCATTGTGACTTTTGTATTAAATTCGGATGCAATTTCTGTGTTTCATCGTCAATAAGAAGGTCCAAGGGATACAGTAAACCTGAAGTGAAGTATTCGAATCTACAACTGGACCCACAGGAGGGATTCAAATCATAGAAAGTTAGGGTGTCAGTTCTCTTGTACTTAAGTCGGCAATGTGACTTTTGTATTAAATTCGGATGCAATTTCTGTGTTTCATCGTCAATAAGAAAGTCCAAGGGATACAGTTAATCTGAAGTGAATCATCGGAATCTAAAACTGGACTCACAGGAGAGGTTAAAATCATAGAAAGTTAGAGTGTCAGTCGTCTTGTACTTAAGTCGGCATTGTGACTTTTGTATTAAATTCGGATGCAATTTCTGTGTTTCATCGTCAATAAGAAGGTCCTAGGGATACAGTAAACCTGAAGTAAAGTATCCGAAACTACAACTGGACTCACAGGAGGGGTTCAAATCATAGAAAATTAGAGTGTCAGTTCTCTTGTACTTAAGTGTGCATTGTGACTCTTGTATTACATTCGGATGCAATCTCTGTGTTTCATCGTCAATAAGTATGTCCAAGGGATACAGTAAACCTGAAGTGAAGCATCGTAATCCAGAACTGGACTCACAGGAGAGGTTCAAATCATAGAAATTTAGAGTGTCAGTCCTCTTGTACTTAAGTCGGCATTGAGACTTTTGTATTAAATTCGGATGCAATTTCTGTGTTTCTTCGTCAATAAGAAGGTCCAAGGGATACAGTAAACCTGAAGTGAAGCATCGGAATCCAAAACTGGAATCACAGGAGAGGTTAAAATCATGGAAAGTTAGAGTGTCAGTCCTCTTGTACTTATGTCGGCATTGTGACTTTTGTGTTAATTTCGGATGCAATTTCTGTGTTTCATCGTCAATAAGAAGGTCCAAGGGATACAGTAAACCTGAAGTGAAGCATCGGAATCTAAAACTGGACTCACAGGAGAGGTTAAAATCATAGAAAGTTAATGTGCCAGTCTTCTTGTACTTCAGTAGGCATTGTGCCTTTTGTATTAAATTCGGATGCAATTTCTGTGTTTCATCGTCAATAAGAAGGTCCAAGGGATACAGAAAACTTGAAGTGAAGCATCGGAATCGAAAACTGGACTCACAGGAGAGGTTCAAATCATAGAAAGTGAGAGTGTCAGTCCGCTTGTACTTAAGTCGGCATTGTGACTATTGTATTAAATTCGAATGCAATTTCTGTGTTTCATCGCCAATAAGAAGGTCCAAGGGATACAGTAAACCTGAAGAGAAGCATGGGAATCCAAAACTGGACTCACAGGAGAGGTTCAAATCACAGAAAGTTAGGGTGTGAGTCCTCTTGTACTTAAGTCGGCATTGTGACTTTTGTATTAAATTCGGATGCAATTTCTGTGTTTCATCGTCAATAAGAAGGTCCAAGGGATACAGTAAACCTGAAGTGCAGCATCGGAATCTAAAACTGGTCTCACAGGAGATATTCTAATTATAGAAAGTTAGAGGGTCACTCCTCTTGTACTTAAGTCGGCATTGTGAATTTTGTATTAAATTCGGATGCAATTTCTGTGTTTGATCGTCAATAAGAAGATCCGAGGGATACAGTAAACCTGAATGGAAGCATCGGAATCGAAAACAGGACTCACAGGAGAGGTTCAAATCACAGAAAGTTAGAGCGTCAGTCCTCTTGTACTTAAGTCGGCATTGTGACTTTTGTATTAAATTCGGATGCAATTTCTGTGCCTCATCGTCAATAAGAAAGTCCAAGGGAAACAGTAAACCTGAAGAGAATCATCGGAATCTAAAACTGGACTCACAGGAGAGGTTCAAATCATAGAAAGTTAGAGTGTCAGTCCTCTTGTACTTACGTCGGCATTGTGACATTTGTATTAAATTTGGATGCAATTTCTGTGTTTCATCGTCAATAAGAAGGTCCAAGGGATACAGTAAACCTGAAGTGAAGTATCCGAATCTACAACTGGACCCACAGGAGGGATTCAAATCATAGAAAGTTAGAGTGTCAGTTCTCTTGTACTTAAGTCGACATTGTGACTTTTGTATTAAATTCGGATGCAATTTCTGTGTTTCATCGTCAATAAGAAAGTCCAAGGGATACAGTTAACCTGAAGTGAATCATCGGAATCTAAAACTGGACTCACAGGAGAGGTTCAAATCATAGAATGTTAGAGTGTCAGTCGTCTTGTACTTAAGTCGGCATTGTGACTTGTGTATTAAATTCGGATGCAATTTCTGTGTTTCATCGTCAATAAGAAGGTCCAAGGGATACAGTAAACCTGAAGTGAAGTATCCGAATCTACAACTGGACTCACAGGAGGGGTTCAAATCATAGAAAGTTAGAGTGTCAGTTCTCTTGTACTTAAGTCTGCATTGTGACTTTTGTATTAAATTCGGATGCAATCTCTGTGTTTCATCGTCAATAAGAAGGTCCAAGGGATACAGTAAACCTGCAGTGAAGCATCGTAACCTAAAACTGGACTCACAGGAGAGGTTCAAATCATAGAAAGTTAGAGCGTCAGTCTTTTTGTACTTCAGTCGGCATTGTGCCTTTTGTATTAAATTCGGATGCAATTTCTGTGTTTCTTCGTCAATAAGAAGGTCCAAGGAATACAGTAAACCTTAAGTGTAGCATCGGATTCTAAAACTGGTCTCACAGGAGATATTCAAATCATAGAAAGTTAGAGGGTCACTCCTCTTGTACTTAAGTCGGCATTGTGAATTTTGTATTAAATTCGGATGCAATTTCTGTGCCTCATCGTCAATAAGGAGGTCCAAGGGATACAGTAAACCTGAAGAGAATCATCGGAATCTGAAACTGGACTCACAGGAGAGGTTCAAATCATAGAAAGTTAGAGAGTCAGTCCTCTTGTACTTAAGTCGGCATTGTGACTTTTGTATTAAATTCGGATGCAATTTCTGTGTTTCATCGTCAATAAGAAAGTCCAAGGGATACAGTTAATCTGAAGTGAATCATCGGAATCTAAAACTGGACTCACAGGAGAGGTTCAAATCATAGAAAGTTAGAGTGTCAGTCGTCTTGTATTTAAGTCGGCATTGTGACTTTTGTATTAAATTCGGATGCAATTTCTGTGTTTCATCGTCAATAAGAAGGTCCTAGGGATACAGTAAACCTGAAGTAAAGTATCCGAATCTACAACTGGACTCACAGGAGGGGTTCAAATCATAGAAAATTAGAGTGTCAGTTCTCTTGTACTTACGTCTGCATTGTGACTCTTGTATTACATTCGGATGCAATCTCTGTGTTTCATCGTCAATAAGTATGTCCAAGGGATACAGTAAACCTGA